>NW_006773751.1:1917673-1951345 GCF_000442215.2 Lipotes vexillifer
TCCCTCCTGAGATTGCTAAAATCTACTGGTTGGCATGCAGCCCAGCCCTCTTTACGGCTGGCTATTCTCTGTGGTCTAAAATGTCTGCAACTTGCCACCTCTGTCACAGCTTCTGATTTCTGCTGGCCGCTACTACCGCTGCCCCCATTCTTTCTTCTAATTACCATTAGGCTCTGCTGGCCCTCCTACCGTTTCTGCTCTCTAGTCCTTGCTTTCCTTCACTTTTCACTTTCCGTGTCTCTTCTGCCTCCTGTTGCATCTCATATTTCATAGACAAAGACTGGCCTTTCGTTGCTTTGTCAACCCAGCTAGAAGCATCCTTCTATACAGGAGCCAACTGGTCACAACTTTTTTAATATGATTCTTATCAGCATCTTTCCCCTGTACGGTGGGCCCTATTCCAGGTACTTGAGAATGCCAAAAACCAAGCCCCTAGATTAGTGAGGTATAACTATATTTGATTTTCCTGCACGTAGTTTATTTTGTCTCATTTAACTTTTATTTTGTGCTAGACAGAAGGGATGAAGGAACTCTAGGGGTCTGTAAAGTTAAACTATGCTATAGCTCTTACCTTCAAAAGATCAGGAGGACACAAGCATATTCATAAATAATACGAGGTAAAAGATGAAGGGGGATGAGGGAAAGTTTTAAGTAAGGATTGTGAAGGCTCAGCGTTCTACTTCAAGTTCTAAAGAAGAGCGGCAGCTTGTGAACCCAATCTCAGAGTAGTGGGTGATAGCTTAGAGTTCGCAAGCGTCAGAACAGGGGAACAGGTCAGAGGGAGGAGAGCTTTCATGATTCCCTACGATTTTAAAGACAGTGGTAAAGAATCACTTAGGTAAAGAGTCACACGGGTACATTTTTTTCTTATTTGAGAGTCTGTGTCTTTAAATTCCCTGTATTCGTCATTCATTTGTGTTCCTTATGAATTTTTATTTGGAAACAAAGGATATGTAGGTATAGTGTAGGGGGTATACATTTCTATGCTTTTATAGTTTGATTTTTAAGCATGGTTGGATTTTTCTACATTTTAACTTTATGGTTTCATTTTTAATTCAACTGAGTATTTTTACTTTACCCTAATGTATAATCCCTTGTAATGATTTCAAATGTATGGCCAATGTTAATTTATTTGAATTGTTTTTGCTGTTTATAACAACTCCATATTTATTAAATTTGAACATTTCCTTTAAGCTAAAGTGGAAAGGAAAAGCATAAATAACCATGACAGACAACCCTCTTCTGGTGTGGTCATTTGAAATGAAACAACCAAAAAATTTAATTAACTTAAATTTAGAAAAATTAGCTGATATAAGTTGTAAACCAGATGAGTAAAAGCTTTCACTTACTCATCCTTGACATCCAATTCCATTTATTCTTTGTAATATACTTTAAAACAGAATGTTTATAAAGACTAAGGTTTGGGTTCCTATATCCTATTTTGAGGTTACCAAGAAAAAACTGTTTGGAGTCATATTCGTGCTTTAATACAAACTCCACTTTAACACACAAAGAGGAATAACAGAGAGAAAGATTTTGCAGATACAAGATGATGTGTATTATTAAAACATCATAATCATAATACTGAGTATTGTAATATAGTAGTCAACTTAAAATAATTATTAATAATGATTAAAACCCGAACAGGCTTTATTTAAGTGAGTCATAATCATCAAGTTTATTGATCGAACATTTCGTGAGTGCTTATTATGTGCCAGGCTTACAAAAGATGAATAAAAGAAGAAGAATTTACATTTGGGTCCCTAAAGACTACAATTTGGTTAGAGAGTAATTTTAAATAATCATCTTTCCTTTGTTTTACCCACATACCTATTCTTTAGACATGTCAAGGTACTTGGACATATAAACAATTCAGAGTTGAGGAAAATTTTTTATGTCTTTTTAAAGCCTGATCCTTTTCTCTGGTACTCTTGGAAGACAGAAAAGTTAATAGGATTAGAAGACAACCTGGTTGTCCTCCTGTCTTTCTGTCCCCCACTTACCAATCAGTTCTGTGATTGCAGTCAAGGTTCTCGTGTTCATGCCCCTGCTCTGATTGATTTCTAGGTGGACGCACTCTAAGTTAAAAGATCCAAAATCTCAATATTTCACATTAAACACAAGAACACTTCAGCCCACAACATCTGAACTCAAAAGCCCCAAATTAGGCATGGTGATCTGAGGAGCATAGCAAACAAGAAATGGATGGGGGTGGGGGGAGGTACAGGCAGGCAGGTAACCCTATCATGCTTGTAACTGTAAATAGACATTTATAACTAATCATAGTTTTAATCGGTTTGATCAGTATTTATTGCCAATAGCCAAGTAATAATCACTGAAAAATGTTTGTAGATGTATAGATGGTATTCAGATTCAGAGAGAGTACAAATGAGCAGTAACTTTTTCTTATTTTAAAGTGATATCAATGTATTTCAGAAATTTTTACAAAATACAAATAATAAGTATAAAGAAAAAGGTTTCAGCCGTCCACAGTCTTACCCTTGAGATAACCCTTGTTATCACTTTGGATGCTTTCCTTATCTTTTTTCTATGGGTAGATAATACATTTTGAAAACAAAAATGGGATCATACTGTACAGTTTTTTTTTGTTTTTTTATGTTTTTTTTTTGCGATATGTGGGCCTCTCACTGTCGTGGCCTTTCCCGTTGCCGGATGCGCAAGCTCAGCGCCCATGGCTCACGGGCCCAGCCGCTCCGCGGCATGTGGGATCCTCCCGGACTGGGGCACGAACCCGTATCCCCTGCATCGGCAGGCGGACTCTCAACCACTGCGCCACCAGGGAGGCCCCATACTGTACAGTTTTATATCCTACTTTATTTATCATGAATATCTTCTCATATGCATATCAGACATTCTTCTTCAGCACAATTTCTAGGATGGCTGCCTAGTATTCCATCCTACAAGTATATTATACTGTAGCCATTCCACTGTTTAGATGTTTAGGTTGTTCTCTTTTGCCGTATATAAGCTAGATGGTAAACTCCATGAAGGCAAAGACTATAACTGGTTTATTTATCACTATGTCCCTGATATATAGTAGGCTTTCAGAAGATAGGTGTTTAGTTTAATTCTTCTACTCTTCCATGTCTGTACCTATGCAGCTACACATGACAGGAGAAAAATACATAACTATGCTCACTTCAGGCTTAGAACCACTAATCTCATGTGGGCCTTCAGTGCTGCCCAAGCAGTGACACTACATTTCCCTACTCCATTATATCTTCCCTCTGTTAGATGACTCTTTCATACGTTCTCTTCTCTCCTCAAAATTCAGACACCTCCTTCCTCATCCTCTGCTGATGACCTTCCTTCCCGTTTAACTGAAGTGAAACAAGAGTCATTAAAAAAGAACTTCCACAAGTTCTACCATCTTATCTATCTACCTGCCTGCATCTGTACTTACATAGCCCACTTTCCCTCCTATGAGTATGTGTGAACTATCTGTGCTTCTAAGGCCAGCCCCTCTGCAAATGTACTAGGTGCCATCCTACTGAAAGACCTTACTGCATGTATCCTTTTTCGCATTATCAGTTTTCCGTCTTCTGTATAGGTTCCCTCAGATATAAATATGTTACTGTCTCTCCACCCCACTTAACTGTCAGACTGCTGCCCCATTTCACTCCTCTTTACAGCAAAATTCCATGAAAGAGTTGTTTATACTCTAATTCCTCCTTCCCCATTATTTCTTGAACCCTCAAGAATTAGAACCCTCAAGAATGTCCACTTCTGTCATTCTTTCTGTTCTTATCAGAAGGTCAGTAACTTCTGTTTTGCTAAATCTAGTGACCACTTTTCAGTCCTTACCATACCTGACCTATCAGCAGCATTTGGTACAACTGATTACTTTTTCTTTCAATACTTTATTCTCTTGTGTTCTAGGACACTGATTTTCTGACTGCCTTACTGGCCTTCTTGGTCTCTTTTGCTCATTCTTCATCAGTAGTTCTTTCTCAGTCCCTTTTGCTTGCTCCTTTTCTTGTCCTCCTGTCTTGAAATGCCCCAGAGTTCAATCGTCCGATCTCTTCTTTTTTCTATACTCAACCCTTTGGTGATTTCTTCCAGTCTCTGGGCTTTAAATATCTGCCTTCGGATCTCAAGTTTATACCTCCAGCCCATACCTCTCTTCTGAACTTCAGATCCATATATCTAACTGCCTGCTTGACCTCTCTCTTATATCTATCTGTCTGATAGAGATCCCAAACTATCATTGTGTCCAAAACCAAACTCCTGACCTTACCTACAAAACCTGCTTCTCCCCGAGTCTTTTTCATCTTAGTTAATGGCAATTATATCCTTGTTGCTCAAGCCACATTCTTGGTGGAATCCTTAACCTCTTCTCTCGTTCTTACATGAATATCTAATCTATCAGCAAGTTCTGTTACTTCTCCCTTCATAATATGTCCAGAATCTAACTACTTCTCACCTTATCTTCTGCTAGCACTTTGGCCCAAGTCCCCACCGTATCTCATCTGGATGGTTGAAATAAGCTACCCTTCAGTCTGTTCTCAACCTGGCAGCCAGAGTGATCCTCTTAACACATAAATGAAGTCAAGTTACTCCTCTGCTCAAAACCCTTTGGCAACCTCCCATTGAATTCAGAATAAAAGCCAAAATCCTTAACAATGGCTTACAAGGCCCTATGCCATCTGACCCTCAGACCTCTCATACCTCATCTTCTGTGACCAATCTAACTTGCTCACTTGGCCCCAGCCATACACTTGCCTCTTTTTGGTTCCTGAAACATGCCAGGCACATAACCATCTCAGGGCCTGGGTACTTGCTCATCTTGCTTCCTCTATTGCTTTTCCCCCAAATATTCAGACAGCTTGTTCTCTCGCCTCCTTCAGGTTTTTCACTCTCAGTAGTCTTTCCAATAAGGCCTACACTGACTACCTTATTTTAAGGTGAAACTCATTCTACCCTGCCTCCAGCATTCCTCATTCTTTTCTGCTTTGTTTTTCTCTGTAGCATTTATCATCTAACATATTATGTATTTGACTTACTTAGTTTGTTTTCTATATCCCCCTCCTCCAAAACTAGGGTAGAGATTTTTGTCTATATTTATTGCACTTAGAACAGTGCCTGGCACACAGTAGGTACTCAGGAAATAACTGTTAATGAGTGAATGTAAGGAGTGAACATCCTTGGCAGATAAATATTTGTACAAATCCATAATTCATTTATTCATTCACTCAGTAAAATGTTTGAGTGCTTCCTGCGTATCGGACTCTATGCAAGGTGCCAGGAGTATAACAGTCAAAAAATCACACATGGGGGCTTCCCTGGTGGCGCAGTGGTTAAGAATCCGCCTGCCAATGCAGGGGACACGGGTTCAAGCCCTGGTCCAGGAAGATCCCACATGCCTCGGAGCAACTGAGCCCGTGCGCCACAGCTAGTGAGCCTGCGCTCTAGAGCCCGCAAGCCATGACTGCTGAGCCTGCGTGCTGCAACTACTGAAGCCCATGTGCCTAGAGCCCTTGCTCTGCAACAAGAGAAGCCACCACAAGGAGAAGCCCGTGCACCGCAACGAAGAGTAGCCCCTGCTTGCCGCAGCTAGAGAAAGCCCGCGCACAGCAATGAAGACCCAAAGCAGCCAAAAATAAGTAAATCTAAAAATATAAATTAAAAAAAAAAAGTCACACATGGTTCCTTAACCTTATGGAGCACATAATCAAATGAAAAATAAATACATCCTTTAACTATAAATTGTAATAAATGCTAGTGAAGAAACAATGAGGGGATTGAACTAAAGAGTAACAATAGGAGGTGACCTCTTTGAAGCAAATAGTCCAAGAGGACTTTCTCTACATAGATGACAGGCTGGGACTTCTTCAGTGAGGTAGGAGCCAGCCATGTCAAGAGCAGGAAGAACAACATTTTATGAGCTCAGATTAGAAAGTTAGGTGGGGCTAAATGTTGCAGGGTTTCCTAGCCCAGTGGTTCTCAAGGTAGGGACTGGGAGCCCCTGGGGGTCTTTGTGATATTTTCAGGGGGGTCCATAAAGTCATTACTATTTCATAATAATTTTAAGACATTATTATGTACTCTTTTTTCACACTCATTCTCTCATGAGCATTCAGTGGCATTTTCCAGAGGCCACATGACAGGTATCACAACAGACTGAATGCAGAACTAGAAGCGAATATCCAGTTATTTTCTGTTTAGCCAGACTTTAAAGAGATTTGCAAAAATGTAAAGTAATGCCACTTCTGTGCTTTCTTACCTTTTGGAAAATAAATTTATTTTCATTTTTGAAATTAAGTTACTTAGAGTAACATGGAATGGTTTTTAAAATTTCTCAACTTTAATTTCTAATATGGTAAGTACTGATAGATTTAAACTACATAAACAAAAACTCTTTGAGGTCCTCAATAATTTTGAAGACTTATTGTAAAGGGGTCCTGAGACTAAAAAGGTGAAGAACTGTTGTCCTAGGCCATAGCAAGCATTTGGGACTTTATTCTTAGAGCAATAGGAAGTCATTGAAGGGCATTAAACCAAAGTAATGACATGATCTAATTTAACTTTTGAAAAGGCTACTCTTACTGCTGTCTGAAGAATAGATTGTAGTAGGCTGACAGTGGGAGAGGGGAGGAGGGGGACAAATATGAAGTCACTGCATCAGTCCAGGTAAGAAATGATGGAGGTTTGTACTGAGAGGGTATATAGGTTTCCTAGAACTGGCATAACAAAGTGCCACAAACTGGGTGGCCTAAAACAACAGAAATGTATTGTCAGTACAGTCACTCTCCCTCTGAAACCTATAGGGGAGAATCCTTCCTTGCCGCTTGGAGCTTCTAGTGTTTGCCGACAGTTCTTGGCATTCCTTGGCTTATGGATGCATCACTCTAATCTATTTCCAAGTAAGGTCATATTCTGAGGTGCTGGGAGTTAGGATTTCAACATGTCTTTGGGGGGAACACAGTACGTAACAGGTGGTAGCAATGGGGATGAAGAGAAGTGAAGACATATATGTATTTTAGAAGTAGAACCAATAGGATTGCTTATGGAATAGATGCAGACGATGAAACAGAGAAATCAAGGATGGAACTCACATTTCTGAGTTGAGAAGCTAGATAAATAGTAGAGCCAAATGACATGAACACTTGGGGATGGGACCATGTTCCTTGGGGGATAAATGCCCAGAAGTGAAATTGCCAGGCCCCCATTTTCTTAAGTACCTTCATGCATTTATTCTTCTAGGTAAGTTAGCTTTATTAGTATTGTTTAATATTATTTAGGTTTATTCTATCAGATCCTCCTGATTTAAACAATCAGATATAGTGAAATATAATATTGTAGACCAATTCAAAGAACTTAGGCAAAAAGAAAATAAAAATAGTAAGAGAGAACATTTGCCATGGAAGAACTTCTCATAATCAAAGTGGTAAAGTCCAGTGAAATCCCAAAGTATTTCAAAGTAAACTTCTACATAGGAAATCTGGCTATATGAGTTTAATAACAATGTTATGAGATTAATTACAAGTTCCCCTGCTGGATGAAAAGCCGGCCTTAGGTAAAAATGTCTTAAGTTCCCTGGTAACATGATGAGGTTAAGGATGTCACTTATATTACTAAGCAACATTACTTAAGATAAAAATGACCTCCTGATTGGTAAGTTGTATCTGGCATGGAAGGAACTGCAAAGGAATGATAAATTCCTGACGGTGACACTGCACTTTGGAGTGTCCTGAGTTTCTTATAATTGGGATATCCATTGTGTGACCCTAGAAGCTACTGTTACAAGATAAAATGGCTCCTATAAAGCAGCAGATTCTCCAAACCAAGATGGACTCACATCTAACAATATGGATCTCCTCACCCCTGAGCTATGTCTCCTAGAGAGAAGATAGCATGTGGATGGCTGGACAAGCTGTCACATGAATTACTGCAAGAACTCCAGTCTGACACTGCCCTGATGGCAAGTTCTGAATGGTTTCTGTCTGAAATCCTTCTGAGTAAACTGATGCCAAGTGTGTTCAGTAGTAGTCTTATGAGTCTGAATGATTACATGAACCTAAGAAGACCACCTTGTGGGCATAGCACATACATTATCCATCCTTTAGTTTCAGCTGCTCACTTATACTGTGCCTACTTTACTCCAATTCCTCTCTCTCTCCAGCAATTTAAATAACATGTTGAAGTCAATGAAGTCATCTTAGCTTCAGTTCCTAAAGCAAACCTTTTTTTTTTTTAATATTTATTTGTCCACACTGCATCTTAGTTGTGGCACACAGGATCTTCGTTGCCACGTGCAGTATCTTTAGTTGTGCATGTGGAATCTTTTAGTTGTGGCATGCGGGATCTAGTTCCTTGATCAGGGATTGAACCCAGGCCCCCTGCATTGGGAGAATGGAGTCTTGACCTCTGGGCCACCAGGGAAATCCCGGCAAACTTGTTCTTGAGAACATTTGTGTAGATGTGAATCTGCTCTGTTGCCTTAGAAGGAATGAGTAATCAATAAGTGCTGCCTTTGGTTGTTTTCCTTTCAGTTATTTTCTTATCATGTTTCCCTGTTTTGTGGTGGATTAGATGGGTGTCCAGAGACAGAAAGAGAACAGGTAAAACAGTGACATATAACTTAACCAGAGCCTTATTACTCAACCTCCTCAAGTCTCTAGAAAGTGATCAAACTCTGCACAGTGGGAGCCCCTTCTGCTGGAGAAGCAAGAATGCCAAGTGTGCAGCGGAACAGCTCCAGGTTGCTCCGCTTCTCAGCCAAAGCAGTACCACCTTCATATTTGCCTCAATTACTTGTCACTCCAGATTCCAATGAACAAAAGCTTCTGTAGTGTAAAAAATATACATACATTGAAAATCACTAATGGAGAATATAGCCCAAAACCAAGATAAAATACACAGATCTGTGATAAAATACAGCAGGTCATGTTGTGAGACCATCACAGACCATGGCTCAGAGACTTCCTAATTTTAGACACAACTTGAGAAACTCACTTGTCTGATTTCCAGCCCTCAGCAGAAGTAGAAAATATCAGGAGTCTAGGTGCACTGACAGTGATAAAGGTTACTGGATAATCCGATGACTAAGGAAAAGCTTTAAATAAATAAATAAAACTCAGTAATAAGCAAAAGCAGTCTGGGGCCATTTAGTGGAAGACCAAAGAGCTTTATATACGTTGATGCCCTGTGAAGGCATCATTCATAGTGTAGCATGTACAATAAATGTTTTTGTTCACTCATATGCCCAGACATTTACTTGGTGCAAGACATTGAGAGACATCATCGGTTTATGATGATAACTCTGAATCATCAAGAAGAGGTTAAATCATCTCCCATCTTCTCCATGTAGAGTGAAAAGGAGAAGTAAGATGCCTTGGAAAGTTAATAAGGGTGGTTTTTTAATGTTCGCATGCTCAAAGGGTAATGTTCCAATTATTTTTAAAAACTGCTGACAGGTTTTTCACTCTCTAAAGGTGCAAGTTAAATGAAGTGTTACTATACCTACTTTTTTCTTTTTTGAGAAAGGAGTATGCCTGTAACCAACTGAAGGCTTTAACTCATGATCAGAAAAATTCTTAGAAAAATAATCGTAAAATAACATTTGCTAACGTCTAACTTGTCAGATTAGTTTAATCATATTCTAATATAGAGTCACAGATCTCACATATTAGGAGAGGCAATACATTCCAAGCTTAGAAATATTAAAAATTATCTAAAATTACATTACTCAGAATTTTTATCACTACTTCTAATTCCTCACAACCTATTTTGAGTGCCTCCCTTATCATATATTTATTTGAAATAATACTAAAATAGAATTTATATTCTAAATATCAAATTACTGGAGAAGAACAAAATCTCATTAGAGATTTTGGAAATCTATCCCTTCTATGCAGCTCTATTATTACTCTTTTAATGGTTCATGCTGCATACTGTATCTTTAGAAGTAACATTGGTAGAGATGGTAGATCAGATCTGAATTAGAGTATCAATGTCACTATGTTCACAGAAAAGAAAAAGAAACCCAGTGACACTCAGGAGAATTTTCTGCTCACAGAGAACATCTAGGAAGCATGTTATTTCCATGACTAAAATATATATGTGTGTGTATGGATAAATAGACAGACAGATAGATCTAGACTTGGAAATGAGGCTCTTGAGTCAGCTTGATAAAATGCATTTAACAGGGCTTCCCTGGTGGTGCAGTGATCGAGAGTCCACCTGCCAATGCAGGGGACATGGGTTCGTGCCCCGGTCTGGGAGGATCCCACATGCCGCGGAGCGGCTGGGCCCATGAACCACGGCCACTAAGCCTGCATGGCCGGAGCCTGTGCTCTGCAACAGGAGGGCCCACAATGGCGAGAGGCCCGCGTACAGCAAAAAAAAAAAAAAAAATGCATTTAACAGTAGGAAAAAAACTAGGACTTGGCTGATACAGAGTTTTATGCACAGAAAACAGCAATATTATCAGTGACTTAATATTTTTATCAATACTTCATTTGGTAGAATTTTTAAAAATACTTCTAATTAATATTGTTAAAGTGGCCATACTACCCAAAGCAATCTACAGATTTAATGCAATCCCTATCAAATTACCCATGACATTTTTCACAGAACTAGAACCAATAATCCTAAAATTCATATGGAACCATAAAAGACCCAGAATTGCCAAAACCATCCTGAAGGAAAAAAAACCAAGTAGGAAGCATAACACTCCCAAACGTCAGACAATACTGCAAAGCTACAGTAATCAAAACAGCATGGTATTGGCACAAAAACAGACATATGTATCAACGGAACAGAATAAAGAGCCCAAAAATTAACCCACACACCTATGGTCAATTAATCTTCGACAAAGGAGTCAAGAATATACAATAGGGAAAATTCTCTTCAACAAGTGGTGTTGGGAAAGTTGGACAGCCACATGTAAATCAGTGAAGTTAGAACACACCCTCATACCATACACAAAAATAAACTCAAAGTGGCTTAAGGACTTTAACATAAGATATGACACCATAAAACTACCAGAAGAGATCATAGGCAAAACATTCTCTGACATAAAACTGTACCAAGGTTTTCTTAGGTCAATCTCCCAAGGCAGTAGAAATAAAAACAAAAATTAACAAATGGGACCTAATTAAACTTAAAAGCTTCTGCACAGCAAAGGAAACCATAAACAAAATGAAAAGACAATACAGAATGGGAGAAAATATTTGCAAATGATGCAACTGACAAGAGCTTAATTTCCAAAATATACAAACAGCTCATATAGCTCAACAACAACAAAAGAACCACCCAATTGAAAAATGGGCAGAAGACCTAAACAGACATTTCTCCAAAGAAGAAATACAGATGTCCAATAGGCATGTGAAAATATGCTCAACATTGCTAATTATTAGAGAAATTCAAATCACAGCTACAAGGAGGTACCACCTCACACCAGTCAGAATGGGCATCATTAAGAAGTCTATAAGTAACAAATGCTGGAGAGGGTGTGGAGAAAAGGGAACCCTCCTGCACTGTTGGTGGGGATGTAAGTTGGCACAGCCACTGTGAAAAACAGTATGGTTGTTCCTCAGAAAACTAAAAATAGAATTACCATATGATCCAGCAATCCCAGTCCTGGGCACATATCCAGGCAAAACTATAATTCAAAAAGATATATGCACCCCAATGTTCATAGCAGCACTGTTCACAATAGCCAAGACATGGAAACAATCTAAGTGTGCCTCTACAGATGAATGGATACAGAAGATGTGGTGCATATATACAATGGAATACTGCTCAGCCATAAAAAGGAATGAAATAATGCCATTTACAGCAACATGGATGCAACTAGACATTATCATACTAAGTGAAGTAAGAAAGAAAGACAAATACCATATGATATCACTTATGTGTGGAATCTGAAATATGACACAAATAAACCTATATATGAAACAGAATCATGGACATAGAGAACAGACCAGTGGTTGCCAATGGGGAGGGGGATGGGAGAGGGATGGAGTGGGAGGTTGGGGTTAGCAGATGTAAGCTTTTATATATAGAATGGGTGGACAACAGAGTCCTATTGTATAGCACAGAGAACTATATTCAATATCCTATGATAAACCATAATGGAAAATAATATTTTAAAAAAGAATGTGTGTATACATATATATGTAAAACTAAATCACTTTGCTGTGTGGCAGAAATTAATACAACACTGTAAATCAACTATACTTCAATTAAAAAATAACAGGAAATAAAATTTAAATATATATGTACATACTTATATTTGATAGCATGCCCAATCTGAAGAGAGAAGAAAACTTAGTCCTTAAAGAAAATAATTATTAATAAAATGGAGATAATGATCAAAAATAAGAAAGTAAGAAAGGATTAGTGTAGAATACATGTGGAGAAAGAAATAATCTGTATAAATTCAAGAGAGACCAACTTGTGCTCTTCACATAGGAGAAAAAGGAATCTGAAAGTCAAACTGAAAGTAATAGTGATTTTTCACTGAGTTAACTGTAAACTGAGTCTCCTGTTCATGACTGTTTGGGCCCTTGTAGGATTATTACATCTGGCATTATGCTCTACACTGTAGGAAATATGTAGGGACTTCTTTTTTAAGTTCAGATAAAAGAAAAAAGGTCAGTCAAGAGATTGAAGAATAAACCCATAAGGAAAGATTAAAGTAATATATTCATTCGCTCATTTCATGAACGTTTATTGAGCACACATGTTATGCAAGACACTGTGATGGGCACTGGGTGAAAGACACAGTACTTGCATACAAGAAGTTTACAGTCTTAATGGAAGAGACAGATACGTACATGTAGTGTAAGCTATGCTGCAGTGGTAGAAAAGAGGGGCCCCTAACCCCACCTAAGGAGTTGAGGAGGTTTCCTAAAGAAGATGAACTGAATCTTAAAGACTGAGGGGATTTCCTTTTCTTACAAGATTCCAGACTAAATAATCTGAAGATTCTCCCACTACAAAATACCCAGAAACGCAGAATAAAATCCCTTTAAATGCATAGCAGAGCTTACAAAAATGCAGGGTAGTTCTCTGAGGGCCAAAACAAACACAGCTAAGAAACAAACTACAATAGTAAGCCTTAAATTTTTAATAAGCCCAAAGCTTTAAAAAGAAAATGTTAAGTTTAAACCAACACTTGGCTGCCGTGAAAGTAAGGATTGGCCAGTCTCAGCACCCATGAGGTACAGTTCTCTCTAAAAACAGTAACCACCATCAGGAAGAAGTAGACTTTAAAACTCTGCCCTTGGGCTTCCCTGGTGGCGCAGTGGTTGAGAGTCTGCCTGCCGATGCAGGGGACACGGGTTCGTGCCCCGGTCCGGGAAGATCCCACATGCCGCGGAGCAGCTGGGCCCGTGAGCCATGGCCGCTGAGCCTGTGCATCTGGAGCCTGTGCTCCGCAACGGGAGAGGCCACAACAGTGAGAGGCCCGCATACCGCAAAAAAAAAAAAAAAAAACTCTGCCCACCAACATAGAGTTGACATGGAGAGTTTTTCTTGGCCTGTACTCCAATCCCAGGAGTGGGAGGTGGGATCGAGAGAGGTTTGCCCTTTTTAAATTTAGACTATTGGATTACCACACCTACCACACCTTACCCAGTCACCTTTCCCCACATAACCCCATGCTCCCCACACTCACTACACCTCAGACAGCCCTGCTACGTTATTCTCTATCCCATAAATACACTAGCCCCTTGTCTTCCAGGAGCCAGATTTGAGATTTCTTCTCCTGTCTTCTCCTCGGCTGCCTTGTGAATAAGCACTGTCTTCACTGCAAACCTTGGGTGTCTCAGCATTTTGGCTTGCTGTGTTTCTGACAAAGGGAACCTGGCTTGGATAAATCTTCCCAGCAAAGAGAAATCCAAGACACCAGTCATATTTTTACCACATTTATCTATGCTGCGTAACTGACAGTGTCTTGGTGCTCCAGCCAGGTGTCAGGCCTGAGCCTCTGATGTGGGAGAGCCGAAATCAGGACACTGGACCACCAGAGACCTCCTGGCCGCACGTAATATGAATCAGCGACAGCTCTCCCACAGATCTCTGTCTCAACGCTAAGACCCAGCTCCACTCAACAACCAGCAAGCTCCAGTGCTGACATCCCAAAACACACCACTGGATATGGTCTTGCCCACCAGAAAGACAAGATCCAGCCTCATCCACCAGAACACAGGTACCAGTCCCCTCCACCAGGAAGCCTACACAACCCACTGAACCAACCTTACCCACTGGGGGCAGACACCAAAAACTACAGGAACTATGAACCTGCTGCCAGCGAAAAGGAGACCCCCAAACACAGTAAGTTAAGCAAAATGGGAAGACAGAGAAATATGCAAGGAAAAACGAGCAAGGTAAAAACCCACCACACCAAACAAATGAAAAGGAAATAGGCAGCCTACCTGAAAAATAATTCAGAGTAATGATAGTAGAGATGATCCAAAATCTTGGAAATAGAATGGAAAAAATACAAGAATTGTTGAACAAGGATACAGAAGAACTAAAGAGCAAACAAACAATGATGAACAACACAATAAATGAAATTAAAAATTCTCTAGAAGGAATCAATAGCAGAATAACAGGCAGAAGAACAGATAAGTGACCTGGAAGATAAAATAGTGGAAATAACTACCACAGAGCAGAATAAAGAAAAAAGAATGGAAAGAATTGAGGACAGCCACTGAGAACTCTGGGACAACAGTAAACACACCAACATTCGAATTATAGGGGTCCCAGAAGAAGAAGAGAAAGGGACTGAGAAAATATTTGAAGACATTATAGTTGAAAACTTCCCTAATAGGGGAAAAGAAATAGTCAATCAAGTCCAGGAAGCTCAGAGAGTCCCATACAGGATACATCCAAGGAGAAATACACCAAGACACGTATTAATCAAACTATCAAAAATTAAATACAAAGAAAAAAATATAAAAAGCAACAGCGGAAAAGCAACAAATAACATACAAGGGAATCCTCATAAGGTTAACAGCTGATCTTTCAGCAGAAACTCTGCAAGCCAGAAGGGACTGGCAGGACATGTTTAAAGTGATGAAGGGGGAAAACCTACAACCAAGACTACTCTACCCAGCAAGGATCTCATTCAGATTTGATGGAGAAATTAAAACCTTTACAGACAAGCAAAATCTGAGAGAATTCACCACCACCAAACCAGTTTTACAACAAATGCTCAAGGAACTTCTCTAGGCAGGAAACACAAAAGAAGGAAAAGACCTACAATAACAAACCCAAAACAATTAAGAAAATGGTAATAGGAACATACGTGTTGATAATTACCTTAAATGTAAATGGATTAAATGCTCCAACCAAAAGACCTAGACTGGCTGAATAGATACAAAAACAAGATCTGTATATATGCTGTCTACAAGAGACCCACTTCAGACCTAGGGACACGTACAGACTAAAAGTGAGGGGATGGAAAAAGATATTCCATGCAAATGGAAATCAAACGAAAGCTGGAGTAGCAATTTCTCATATCAGACAAAATAGGCTTTAAAATAAAAACTATTACAGGAGGGCTTCCCTGGTGGCACACTGGTTGGGAGTCCGCCTGCTGATGCAGGGGATGGGGGTTCGTGCCCCGGTCTGGGAGGATCCCACATGCCGCGGAGTGGCTGGGCCCATGAGCCATGGCCGATGAGCCTGCGCGTCCGGAGCCTGTGCTCCGCAACGGGAGAGGCCACAACAGTGGGAAGCCCGTGTACCGCAAAAAAAAAAAAAAACTATTATAGGAGACAAAGAAGGACATTACATAATGATCAAGGGATCAATCCAAGAAGATATAACAATGTAAATATTTATGCACCCAACGTAGGAGCACCTCAATACATAAGGCAAATGCTGACAGCCATAAAAGGGGAAATCAAGAGTAACACAATAATAGCAGGGGTTTTTAACACCCCACTTTCACCAATGGACAGATCAACCAAAATGAAAATAAATAAGGAAACACAAGCTTTAAATGATACATTAAACAAGATGGACTTAATTGATAATTATAGGACATTCCATCCAAGAAAAACGGGATACACTTTCTCCTCAAGTGCTCATGGAACATTCTCCAGGATAGAACACATCTTGGGTCACAAATCAAGCCTTGGTAAATTTAAGGAAATTAAAAACGTATCAAGTACCTTTTCCAACCACAACACTATGAGACTAGATATCAATTATGGGGGAAAAAATTTTTTTTAAATAGAAACACATGGAGGCTAAACAATACGCTACTAAATAACCAAGAGATCACCAAGGAAATAAAAAAAAATACCTAGAAACAAATGACAATGAAAACACGATGGCCCAAAACCTATGGAATACAGGAAAAGCAGTTCTAAGAGGGAAGTGTGTAGCAATGCAATCCTACCTCAAGAAACAAGAAAAATAAACAACCTAACCTTACACCTAAAGCAATTAGAGAAGAACCAAAAAACCCCAAAGTTAGCAGAAGGAAAGAAAGCATGAAGATCAGATCAGAAATAAATGAAAAAGAAATGAAGGAAACAGTAGCAAAGATCAATAAAACTAAAACCTGGTTCTTTGAGAAGATAAACAAAATTGATAAACCATTAGCCAGACTCATCAAGAAAAGGGAGAAGACTCAGTAGAATTAGAAATGAAAAAGGAGAAGTAACCACTGACACTGCAGAAATATAAAGGATCATGAGAGATTACTACAAGCAACTATATGCCAATAAAATGGACAACCTGGAAGAAATGGACAAATTCTTAGAAAAGCACAACCTTCTGAGACTGAACCAGGAAGAAAAAGAAAATATAAACAGACCAATCAGAAGGACTGACATTGAAACTGTGATTAAAAATCTTCCAACATACAAATGCCCAGGACCAGATGGATTCACAGGTGAATTCTATCAAACATTTACGGAAGAGCTAACATCTATCCTTCTCAAACTCTTCCAAAATGTAGCAGAGGGAGGAACACTCCCAAACTCATTGTATGAGGCCACCATCACCCTGATACCAAAACCAGACAAGATGTTACAAAAAAAGAAAACTACAGGCCAGTATCACTGAGGAGCACAGATGCAAAAATCCTCAAAAAAATACTACCAAACGGATCCAGCAGCACATTAAAAGGATCATACACCATGATCAAGTGGGGTTTATCCCAGGAATGCAAGGATTCTTCAATATATGCAAATCAATCAATGTGATACACCATATTAACAAATTGAAGGATAGAAAGCATATGATAATCTCAATCGATGCAGTAAAAGCTTTCAACAAATTTCAACACCCATTTATGATTAAAAACTCTCCAGAAAGTAGGCATAGAGGAAACTTACCTCAACATAATAAAGGTCATATATAACAAATGCACAGCCAACATTGCTCTCAATGGTGAAACACTAAACGATTTCCACTAAGATCAGGAGCAAGAGAAGGTTGCCCACTCTCACCACTGTTATTCAACGTAGTTTTGGAAGTTTTAGCTACAGCAATTGTAGAAGAAAAAGAAAGAAAAGGAATCCAAATCAGAAAAGAAGTAAAACTGTCACTGTTTACAGATGACATGATACTGTACATAGAGAATCCTAAAGATGCTATCAGAAAACTACTAGAGCTAATCAATGAATTTGGTAAAGTAGCAGGATACAAAATTAATGCACAGAAATCTCTTGCATTCCTATACACTAATGATGAAAAATCTGAGAGAAAAAATAAGGAAACACTCCCTTTTACCACTGCAACAAAGAGAATAAAATACCTAGGAATAAACCTACCTAAGGAAACAAAAGACCTGTATGCAGAAAACTATAAGGCACCGTTGAAAGAAATTAAAGATGATATCAACAGATGGAGAGAAATACCATGTTCTTGGACTGGAAGAATCAACATTGTGAAAATGACTATACTACCCAAAGCAATCTACAGATTCAGTGCAGTCCCTATCAAACTACCAATGGCATTTTTCACAGAACTAGAACAAAAATTTTCACAATTTGTATTAAAACACAAAAGACCCTGAATAGACAAAGCAATCTTGAGAAAGAAAAATGGAGCTGGAGGAATCAGGCTCCCTGACTTCAGACTATACTACAAAGCTACAGTAATCAAGACAGTATGGTACTGGCACAAAAACAGAAATATAGATCAGTGGAACAGGATAGACATCCCAGAGATAAACCCATGCACATATTGTCACCTTATCTTTGATAAAGGAGGCAAGATATACAATGGAGAAAAGACAGCCTCTTCAATATGTGGTGCTGGGAAAAGTGGACAGCTACATTTAAAAGAATGAAATTAGAACACTTCCTAACACCACACACAAAAATAAACTCAAAATGGATTAAAGACCTAAATGTAAGGCCAGATACTATAAAACTCTTAGAGGAAAACACAGGCAGAACACTCTGTGACATATATCACAGCAAGATCCTTTTTGACCCACCTCCCAGCGAAATGGAAGTAAAAACAAAAGTAAACAAATGGGACCTAATAAAATTTAAAAGGTTTTGCACAGCAAAGGAAACCCTAAACAAGACAAAGAGAGCCCTTAGAATGGGAGAAAATATTTGCAAATGAAGCAACTGACAAAGGATTAATCTCCAAAATATACAAGCAGCTCATGCAGCTCAATATCAACAAAACAAACAACCCAATCCAAAAATGGGCAGAAGACCTAAATAGACATTTCTCCCAAGAAGATATACAGATTGCCAACAAACACATGAAAGAATGCACATCATTAATCATTAGAGAAATCCAAATCAAAACTACAGTGAGATATTATCTCACACCAGTCAGAATGGCCATCATCAAAAAATCTACAAACAATAAATTCTGGAGAGGGTGTGGAGAAAAGGGAACCCTCTTGCACTGCTGGTGGGAATGTAAATTGGTATAGCCACCATGGAGAACAGTATGATGTTCCTTAAAAAACTAAAAACAGAACTACCACATGACCCAGCAATCCCATACTGGGCATATACCCTGAGAAAACCGTAATTCAAAAAGAGTCATGTACCACAATGATCATTGCAGCACTACTTACAATAGCCAGGACATGGAAGCAACCTAAGTGTCCATGAACAGATGAATGGATAAAGAAGATATGGCACATATATACAATGGAATATTACTCAGCCATAAAAAGAAAAGAAACTGGATTATTTGTTGTGAGATGGATGGACCTAGAGTCTCATACAGAGTGAAGTAAGTCAGAAAGAGAAAAAACAAATACTGTATGCTAACACATATATATGGAATCTAAAAAATAAAAATAAAAAATTACCTAGGGGGCAGAACAGGAATAAAGATGCAGACGTAGAGAATGGACTTGAGGACACAGGGAGGGGGAAGGGTAAGCCGGGACGAAGTGAGAGAGTGGCATTGACATATATACATTACCAAATGTTAAATAGATAGCTAGTGGGAAGCGGCTACATAGCGCAGGGAGATCAGCTCGGTGCTTTGTGACCTCCTAGAGGGATGGGATAGGGAGGGTGGGAGGGAGACGCAAGTGGGGGGCCTATGGGGATGTATGTATATATATATATATATATATATAGCTAATTCACTTTGTTATTTAGCAGCAACTAACACAACAATGTAAAGCAATTATACTCCTATAAAGATGTTAAAAAATAATTTATACTACTTAAGTGTTCAGACTGCTAATATCTCCGTGGTGTCTGGCAGAAACAAAAGCAAAATCATTCTGGAGGGACAGAATCTCAATCCAGAGAATACAGCACAGAATTTTTCACAGATAAAACCCCACTTAAAATGAATTTACAGCCTAAAATTATAAAGCACACAGGAAGCAATCAATAATACTCAAATCTCAGGTAGCACCACAAACATCACATGTAGCACCACCTGCTTCCTCTCCCTGAGCTCAAATATAAGAAATTTAGGGACTGTAGGTCTACTTAAAATGGTTAAATATATCAAAGATAACTTTTAAAATAGGAGAAAAGAGCAAAACACTGTAAGGTTGGAGGATAGTTTTCAAGCAGAGTGAAGAGCATTTACAGCTGTGGGAGTCGAGATAGGTATTCTTACTGGGAATCAGCAGTCACAAAATTGGGAGGAAGATGACCAAGGCTTGGGTCACAAATTGCCTTGAGTTCTATATTAGTCAGGACTCTTGTTTGCAAGTGACAAAAAGATCACATTTGCCTAGAGGGTATTTTGTTGTTGGCTCACCTAATCAAGAAAGGCAAGGACGTAGCTGGAATGACAAGAACCAGAGACTCACACTCTCTCTGGATCTTTCACCACTACTTTCTTCTTTGTGAGTACTTCATTCTCTCCTACCGCAGACCAGTTTTCTCCAAAAAGTGGAGAACAGTGCTACTTGTGTAAGTTTTTGGCCCACATCTTTTACTTTTTTTTCTTTTTTAAAAAATTGTGTTTATACGTGAGAAAATTAACTAAGCATTTTTAGGTACACAGGTCAGTGACATTAAGTACATTCACATTGTGTGCAACCATCACCACTACCCATCTCCAGAATGTTTTCATCATCCCATACTGAAACTCTGTACCCACTGAACAATAATTCCCCATTCCTCCCTCCCTCCAGCCCCTGGTAACCACTATTCTATTTCTGTTTCTCTGAATTTGACTACTCTAAGCACTTCATATATAAGTGGGATGCTACAATATTTATCTTTTTGTATCTGTCTTTATTCACTACACCATTTTCTTTTGACCAGAGAGCAAAAGACCTTCTCTGCATACACACTTCTATCTCCTAGCTCCATTTTTTTAAATCCTGAGAGAAAACTCTAATTGATTTGGCTTGAGTGACTTGCTTACTTTTAGACCAGGAGGATGATGGATGCTATGATTTGCTCAGCTTGTGTTCCATGGCTACCCTAGACTCTTCCTCAATTGTCTGTGTGTACATATCTTCTCATAAAGCTCTTCCTTGTTCTTTCTATTTAAAATAGCATCCCAGGGCTTCCCTGGTGGCCAATGCAGGGGACACGGGTTAGTGCCTCAGTCTGGGAAGATCCCACATGCCGCGGAGCGGCTGGGCCCGTGAGCCATGGCCGCTGAGCCTGCATGTCTGGAGGCTGTGCTCCGCAACGGGAGAGGCCACAAAAGTGAGAGGCCTGCGTACTGCGAAAAACAAAACAAAAAATAAAAATAAAATAGCATCCCACATCACGCTAGACTCTATTATGCCTTTTTTTTTTTTCAGAGCACGTATCACTACCTATTATAGATTTATTTGCTTACTACTTCACCTATCACTAGAATGTAAGATTTATAACATGAAAGACCTTCTCTTTTTTTGTCACCTCTTTGTTCCCAGTACCTAGAACAGTGCCTGGGCCATAGTAGGAGCTTAATAAACATTTTTAATTAATTAATCAGTTGGAAGTTGGGGTGGAGATAGAGATTTAGTATTCATTGGTAAAAGTGACTAAAATAAATTAATTATGCTTCCACCTCTCTAGTGAAGATAAGCAATTACAAATAGAATGAAACTGAACTTTGAGTATATATGAACACAGTGATTAAACAAGAAAGTTATGCACAAATAGCAAGAGAACTAGTTTCTAAAGAGGATAATTGTGGAAAATATAACCTTGCATGATGGATGCATGAGTTAGAGTCCTGAAACCGCAATAGATTAAACTCTTTCTGAAACTGCTTTCTGATGCCGGGCATTTAAGCTATAAATATGAATGTATAAACCCATCAGATGTGTGTACCCATACACACACACAAACACACACACACTTTTACAGATTAACTCTGTAAACTAGCAAGGCAGATATGAGTCTAAAGCCATAATGGGCAGTGCAATTCTTTCAAAACTGCCCTTGGCCATAGTCAGGCAAGGCAAGTCCATATACTCTGGAGTACAACTTCACACTGTTGTGCCGCCCCACATAATCATCTCTTCAATCCTGTTTACTGTAGCTGCCTCAGCTCTCTTCTCCTACCTGCCCTTAACCTCAAGGGCAGGGCAAGGCAGAGAGGAGCTGGGAGGAAAGTAGGGGCTGTACTGAAAAACACAAAAAAGTAGTAGACAAAAATTCTCTCTTCCTGACTTCTTGATGCTGCTTTCCATCTTTTACTCCCCTTAGAGTTTATTATTATCCTTATGATGTTTAATGGGCATCCCAAAAGTAGCCACTGTTTGCACCTCAGACGAGTCTACCCTACTCACAGGGTTCCTCAAAATTACTTTTTTCATATCTCCTCCCACCCACCCACCCCTCACCTCCAAGTCCAATGAGAACTCTTATTCCCTGGTAGGAAACAGTTTAATTAAACTGTATTGCCTCAAAGTTGTTTCTCTACCCCCACCAGCTGTTATCCCTGCCAAGCTTCTCTACGTGTTAAAAAGCCCTTAAGGCATGACTTTTTTCTTACTACATATCTGAACCAGAAAATAAGCTCTCTGTGGCAGCTTTGTGCTTTTCTTCTTAGGAGATTAAATAGAAAGAACCACACCCAAAACCTTCTGGGAACCAACTGCCACATTCAGCTTTTAGGAAACCAGAAAGGTAGATATGGCTTGTCCAAGAGTAGTTGACTTAAATCATAATACCACCCTGTCTCAGTTATTCATGATAATGGTTAATCATTTATTCTTAATTACCAGGGGCTTAATAATGGCCATGCACATTCTAAATGCATATCAACTAAACTACTAAATTCTACTTTTCACCTGTACTTAATCCTGATTATGTGTTGCTCATGTAATGTGATCACCTGCTCACAGCTTAAGAAATTTCATTGCTCAGATGGAAAGATATACCATGTTCTTGGATTGGAAGAATCAACACTGTGAAAATGACTATACTACCCAAGGCAATCTACAGATTCAGTGCAATCCCTATCAAATTACCAATAGCATTTTCCACAGAACTAGAACAAAAAAGTTTTAAATTTGTACGGAAACACAAAAGACCCTGAATAGCCAAAGCAATCCTGAGAAAGAAAAACAGAGCTGGAGGAATCAGGCTCCCTGACTTCAGACTGTACTACAAAGCTACAGTAATCAAAACAGTATGGTACTGGCACAAAAACAGAAATATAGATCAGTGGAACAGGATAGAAAGCCCAGAAATAAACCCACACAGCTGTGGTCAATTAATCTATGACAAAGGAGGAAAGAATATACAATGGAGAAAAGACAATCTCTTCAATAAATGGTGCTGGGAAAACTGGACAGCTACATGTAAAAGAATGAAATTAAAACACTCCCTAACACCATACACAAAAATAAACTCAAGATGGATTAAAGACCTAAATGTAAGACCGGATACTATAAAACTCTTAGAAGAAAACGTAGGCAGAACACTCTGACATAAGCTGCAGCAATATCTTTTTGGATCCATCTCCTAGAGTAATGAAAATAAAAACAAAGACAAATGGGACCTAATTAAACTTAAAAGTTTCTGCACAGCAAAGAAAGCCATAATCAAAATGAAAAGACAACCCACAGAATGGGAGAAAATATTTGCAAACAAAGCAACTGACCAAGGATTAATCTCTAAAATTTACAAACAGCTCATTCAGCTCAATATCAAAAAACAAAAACAAAACCAACCAAAAAGTGGGCAGAAGATCTAAATAGACATTTCTCTAAAGAAAGACATACAGATGGCCAAAAAGCACATGAAAAGATGCTCAACATGGCTAATCATTAGAGAAATGCAAATCAAAACTACAGTGAGGAATCACCTCACACCAGTCAGAATGGCCATCATCAAAAAGTCTACAAACAATAAATGCTGGAGAGGGTGTGGAGAAAAGGGGACCCCTCCTACACTTTTGGTGGGAATGTAAACTGGTTCAACCACTATGGAGAACAGTGTGGAGGTTCCTTAAAAAACTAAGAACAGAACTACCATATGATCCAGCAATCCCAGTGCTGAGCATATATCTGGAGAAAACCATGGTTTGAAAGGATACACGCACCCCAGTGTTCATTGCAGCGCTGTTTACAGTAGCCAAGACATAGAAGCAATCTAAGTGTACATCGACAGAGGAATGGATATAGAAGATGTAGTACATATATACAATGGAATATTAACCATAAAAAAATGAATGAAATAATGCCATTTGCAACAAAATAGATGGACCTAGAGATTATCATACTAAATGAAGTCAGAGAAAGACAAATATCATATGTTATAACTTATATGTAGAATCCAAAACAATGATACAAATGAACTTATTTACAAAACAGAACAGACTCAGATTTCAAAAACTTATGTTTACTGAAGGGGAGAGGCAGGGGGAGGGATAAATTAGGAATTTGAGATTAACATAGACACACTACTATATATAAAATAGATAACCAACAAGGACCTGCTGTATAGCACAGAGAACTCTACTCAATATTCTGTAATAACCTATATGGGAAAAGAATCTGAAAAACAATAGATATAGGTATACGTATGACTGAATCACTTCACGGTACACCTGAAACTAACAACATTGTAAATCAACTATACTCCAATATAAAATAAAAATTAAGTTAAAAGAAAGAAATAGCATTGCTAAAAAAGACTTATCTGTGCTATAACTAGTTTATATAGAGTATCTTGGTTTTAAAGGAATAAAAAAATTAACTGAACAGTTGGAGTTTCCTGAGTATATGTGGGAACTTTTGACTTTAACAACTTGTAGGACTCTGTGTGCCTTGAGATCACATTTCTTTATGATATTTGATATGATTGGGAAACATAGTGTTACAAGCCTGGAATCAGTGAATCTTTGAAAAGGGATTAAAAAGCTACTAACTCTTACTGTAAATCACAGACTTCTTAGATAGATTTTGGGAATGTGCTTAGGAAAAAAACACTATAATACTAGCAAAATAAGTGATATACAGAGTCCATTTTTCTGCCACTAACTGCAGATCTGGTCATCCTGTCACTCTAACTGTAGCTGCTGCAGTGTACAAGTCACCATTCAACATTCTCCTTTTCTCCTAGATGGAGAGTTTGGTCAAAAGTTACTGTGAGGGTTCCCTGGTGGCGCAGTGGTTGAGAGTCCACCTGCCGATGCAGGGGACACGGGTTCGTGCCCCAGTCCGGGAGGATACCACATGCCATGGAGCGGCTGGGCCCGTGAGCCATGGCCGCTGAGCCTACGCGTCCGGAGCCTATGCTCCGCGACAGGAGAGGCCACAACAGTGAGAGGCCCGCGTACCGCAAAAACAAACAAACAAACAAAAAAGTTACTGTGAGGCTCAGAGAACTGACTTCCTTTCCTGTATCTGTTAAACCTATGGAACTTTGGTATATCATATATATTTGCTGTAGCCTATGTACCTTCATACTTTTGCAATAACTTAGGTTCTAAAATATGCTGTTTGTTTCTTTTATAGGACAATGAAGGTCAAACAGCTCTACATTATGGTAAGATGCTTTTAAATTATTACTAATTATATTTGACTTTTCTCTATTTGTTTATCTCAATTTTGTCCAGCCCAACATAGTGCTTAGAAAAATGCCTAGCCATTAGCAGAAATACAGTAACTAAAAAAAAAAAAAAAAAAAAAAAAAAAAAGAGATTAATAACCTGTAAAGTTGGCGATATGTTAAAATTCTTATGGACACATTCACAGTAAATTGAGCATTTCTATACAATCAACAGAAATGGAGGCTCCTCCAATCTCCTTTTGAAAATTTATTATTTCATTCTTGCTACTGTCAGTGACAAGTAAGATGCTAATCACTGTCATTTAGGGGCTAGAATCTCTCCTATAAGAAATGCTTTCTTGATGTAGTTGAAGAAAAATAGATTTTATTTTTTAACTTATTTCCCCTATTAACTGATTAGCGTGGTTAACTAATCTTCACTAAAGTAATCTGTAAAATAGAGGATAATCTGTAATGGAAATAATATGGCTCTCGAAGAGCTACTGGGTAATTTCAGTGAAGTAAAAGATATTGAAGTATTTTGTAAACTGTAAAGTACCAGAAAAAGTGTTGTTACTGTTAATCTATTTGGGTGTGAATATGGTTGAATAAAAGACAGCCATCAATATTTAAACCAGAATATATCAAGAACATCTCCCAGTCAGTAAGAAAGACAATCAGGGCTTCCCTGGTGGCGCAGCAGTTAAGAACCTACCTGCCAACACAGGGGACACAGGTTTGAGCCCTGGTCCGGGAAGATCCCACATGCTGGAGAGCAACTAAGCCCATGTGCCATAACCACTGAGCCTGCGCTCTAGAGCCCACAAGCCACAGCTACTGAGCCCGTGCACCACAACTACTGAAGCCCGTGCCTAGAGCCTGTGCTCCGCAACAAGAGAAGCTACTGCAATGAGAAGCCCGCGCACCACAACGAAGAGTAGCTCCCGCTCACCACAACTAGAGAAAGCCCATGTGCAGCAATGAAGACCCAACACAACCAAAAATAAATAAATAAAATAAATAAATTTATTTTTAAAAAGACAATCAAATGGAAAAAATAGACTCCAAAAAACAGACAGTCAGCTCACAAATGGGAAGAGCCAAATAACCGATAAACAAGATGCTCACCTTCACCAATAACTTTCAAGAACTATGAATAGTCTGATACTGTACTCTGCTTGCAGACTAACAAATTAGCTTGATACAGTCTTATGGATGCTGGCAAAAGACACACAACTCATGGATCAGAGACAAAAGACTATTATTCACAGCATAGCAAGCAACGTGAGCTTTGTGTTTGTGTTATTTCCCCTTGAGTCCCACAGGAGCTATGAAGAAAAGCCCAGGTAGGTCCTGCACACATAGTGTGTCATAGCTTAGAAATTCTAAGCTTAGGGAACTCTAGTCTTTTATAATAAGCTGCCAGAAGACCTGCTCAACCTTTGCTCTGGAAAACACATATGTTTATTATACTGGACAATAAACAAACCTGCCTTCCACTCTGGAAAGAAACAGTACCTCTGTTGTTGAAGACTGTTAACTATATAAACATTTTTGGAAAGATAGTCCAGAATAAAAGCTGTCATTACCTCTGCTCACAAGGGGTGCAGAAACATGAGAGTCCCTTGGAGAACTGTCTCCCAACGATAATCAGGGAATGCAGGTTAACACATTTAGATATAACTTCACACAGATTGGCAACATGTAAACATTTACAAAGATTAGTATTAGGATGTAGAGGAACAAGAACTCTCGTACATTGCTGTTGTGAGTGTCAACTGTTGCAATCACTTTGGAGATGAATTTGGCAAAGTCTAGTGAAGTCGAAGGTACACATACCATACAATCCAGCAATTTCACTTCTAGAATATTCCCTAGAAATACTCCCCCAAATGTATATAATGAGACATAATTAAGAACATGTATTGCAGCATTACTTGTAATAGCCAAAAACTTGTTTAATTAGCCTTTATATTCCTCTGTATTCTGTACTTAAAATAGTTAATTTAAATTGCATATATATACACACATATATGCATACGTGTATATTCTGTGTTACCAAATGCCTTTGAAAGGTGTGCCGTTAAAAATGTGTGTATCCAGGACTCCCCTGGTGGCGCGGTGCTTAAGAATCCGCCTGCCATTGCAGGGGACATGGGTTCAATCCCTGGTCTGGGAAGATCCCACATGCCGCGGAGCAGCTAAGCGCGTGCTACACAACTACTGAGCCTGTGCTCTAGAGCCCATGCGCCACAGCTACTGAGCCCGCATGCTGCAACTACTGAAGCCGGCACACCTAGAGCCTGTGCTCCGCAACAAGAGAAGCCACCACAATGAGAAGCCCGCGCACCACGACAAAGAGTAGCCCCCACTCGCTGCAACTAGAGAAAGCCCGCGTGCAGCAGCAAAGACCCAAGGCGGCCAAAAAAAAAAAAAAAAAGCATATCTATCACAGTATACAGGTAATCACTAGGCTCCTTTCTATAAACAGCCCTCCGAAGTAATCATTGTTTTCCCCAGTTTATAAACGAGGAAATCAAAACTCAAAGAAGTTAATAAACTTACCTAAGGGAGCCAGAGATTCAAACCCATATCTCTAGATTTACCAGGAAAGGAGAGAAAAACAAATGCCTTCCCCTGCCTCCTTCCACAGCACTCACATCTCTCACTCTGCAAAGGTGTTTATAGAATTCTGTCAGACACCTCCTCTGACATCACCAAATGCTGGCTACTCTTAACTCTAATTTTCGACCCCGGAAAAAACGTTTCTCAGCTACCTCCCTAGCTGTTTGAACTTGGCGTAAGTCGAACAACCACAGATAATCTGAAAGGGAAGAGAGGAAACTCTTCAACAGTGGTTGTGAGGCCCTCAGCCTAAAATTCAGGGCTGCGCCTTCTTCCTGATGCCTGGCTTCAAGAAACCAGGCAAACTTTTTATTTCAATATACTTGCCATAAGGTCCAGAGTTCACTGCTCGGCTTAGAAAGACAACTCCGCCAATGCAACCACGTGCTGTGCTAAATCAGTTCTTATTTTCATCCCCTCATTCCTTCTTTCATCCACTCATTAGACATTTTTTAGTGCCTTCTCTGTGGCATGTTTTGTGTTTTCCTTTCATTTCTCCACCCAGAAACTGTAGAAACAGTTAAACCATACTAAATATGCCCTTGAGAATGTAGAGGAGTCACTCTGTCACCCCTGGTTAACTGTTAGGGGTGAATGCCTTTACAGATGTGGGAATGTGTCCATTTAAGTTTGTTATGTGTAAACTTCATTTCTGTATAGCAGCAGGGTTGGGAATTTTTTTTTTTTTTTTTTTTTTTTGGCTGCACCGTGCGGTGTGTGGGATCTTAGTTCCCTGACCAGGGATCACACCCACGCCCCCTGCATTAGAAGCATGAAGTCTTAACCACTGGACCGCCAGGGAAGTCCCTCAAAGGTCTTTCTGACTGGCTTCAAAATAAGCTGTATATTCTTTATGTACTGATATGGGGAAATCTCTAAGATATATTGTTAAGTGAAAGGAATAAGGTGCAGAACAGTGCATATACTGTGCTGCCATGAATATATCTGTACACATTTGCTAGTAAATGGAATGATACACAAAAAGTGAATGTTGGTTGCCTAAGGGAAGAAGTGTGGCGCTAGAATACAAGCACAGGATAAAAGTGTTTTCCTGTAAACCCTTTAATGACTTCTGTATTTGGAACTGTATGCATGTATCTATTTGAAGATTGTTTAAATTATTTTAAATTTAAATTATTTTAAATCTAAATATCATAGGCTCTATTAGTACTATAAATACAACTTAATTATATTTCATTCATTCAAAAAATATTTAATGAGCACCTATTATTTGCTGTGTAAAATATACCAAACATCCTTTTCAAGGTAACAGATGTCCCCAGACATTGGGTGTCCTTCACCTCCCAGCCAATAAACAAGGACCTGATAATCATAGTGCTAGTGTGTGAGTTAACACTGTCTAATCTGGGGAAACTGGGGGCTTGGGTTTCAATGCCAGCAAACCCTGGAAATGTTGCTTCTTGAGTAATGGGAAGTTGGAACTGAGACCTGCATTCAGAGTAAGCCAGCACTTTCAAAGGACTGCATCCTCAGTAGGAAAAAAAAGTTAAATTAAATTAGAGTAGAAAAAGGTGACCCACTAGTGTAAGGAAGGAAAACAAGCTTATCTGCCACAGACCAGAATCTGGGTGGAAGAAAAGCCCCACCTCATGCAAGTTTGGGGTTTAAACTTATACTCTGTTTCAGAAATTCTCAAGTTGAGAAATTAACATAAGTGTACTAGGCTGGTTACCCCTAAAGGAAATGGCAGAAGCAAATGCTAAACTTCTCTTGAGAGAGACATCCTCAACCAATGCAGCACAGAATTCCTACAGAAAGAAGTTCTGCTGAAAATGAGCTCACAATCCAGAATTACAGATTACACCTGAGTGAATGTCAGCAGACATAGTAAACCACAGGATTAGACTTTAAGGAATTTAAGTAAAACTATTGGATAGAAATTATCAGAAAAAAATTGTATAAAATCAAGGAATCAAGAACACAGAACAAGACACTCCAAAAAAGAACAAGCAGATTTGAAAGAGAATCAAATAGAACTTCAGTAAGTGAAAAAATATAGAAATCTTACAATATGAATAGGTTAAAGTGCAGAATTGGCACCCCCCCCAAAAAAAAAGCAAATTATGGTGAACTGAAAGGTAGTTCTAAAAGGCAGTACAGAAAGATAATGAAATGGGATTGTAAAAGAGACACTTGAGTGTGAAATGATGAATCTCACGAACATACTGTTTTGTATCTGGCATCCTGAACTCAGTATGTACTATATGCTTCCATTTATATGAAGATCAAAAACAGGAAAAACTCATCTCCAGCATTAGCAGACACGATAATGGTCACCTTGGGGAACTGGGTAGGTGGCATTTGGAAGGGATTAACAGGGCAGGGGTGCTTCTGAGATTCTAATGATGAGCTGATTCTTGATCTGTGTGCTAGTTACATGGATAAATTTATCTTAAGAAAGTTTATGTTTATTGTTTTGGTACTCTTCTGTATGTATTTTATACTCTAATAAAGTTTACACACATACAAAAAAAAAATCCAGACCTAGGCAGATATAAGATGGTGGTGTTACTGTTTTCATATATATAATCTCTTAACCTTTCCAACAGATGTCTGAGCTAGGCCTTGTTTTCCTACATTTGCAGATGAAAAACTGAAGTCTAGATAGGTGAAATGACTTTGACAGGGTAACACAAGCTGTAGGTGGCAGAGCCAAGACACTTGTCCAGATCTTCTGATTCTACTTCCAGTCTTCTTTTCATAACTCTGTAAATAATTACAGTCCTAGTATCCTTTTAAAGCACACACTATTTTGTGGAAGATAGTCTTTTATAGAAATAAATGAAAGTCTTTTATCATTGGTCACCTTGGTCAGTGGGTCAGGCTATTTTTCAAAACTGTACTTGTGAGTAAACACATATATATGTGTCCATTTGTGCACCTTCATATTCCTATGTCTGTTCACTGAGAGTTTAGACAATCATAAAAATTATCCCTGATTCAGGAATCCTGCCCAAAATTGATCTAGTAAAATGATTTCTATTTCTATCTATCTCTCAGATTATTCATTGTAGAAAGAACAAAACAAATACCATATATGTTATAATCAAGATAATTAAACACTCCAGTAATATCATTAGTTAGAGGTTTTGGCATTACAAATATATAAAACTAAAATATTCTGACAACTCAGGAATGTTTTGTGAAATTAATACTTTAATGATCACTTATAGGTGTGATTAATTTTTAATTTAGATTTTCTTACTAGGTCACTAGACTTTTGCCCGATTTTAAGATTGTCAAAACAGAGCTTGGCATGTAACAATAATAATAATTGCCATTTATTAAGCACCTACTATATGCCAGGGAATCTGCTGGGCATATTTTATCCATTTAGTCATTTAATGTTATTTAATCTTTTTATTTAATAGGCACTCAATAGCTATTTGTTGATTTTATTTTATTTTAGGACCCTTAACCTATTCTTGGAACTTTCATAACACTATAAATATAGTTAAATCCAGTGATTGCAGACAATGTTGGGGATGTCTTGGGGGCTTATCTATTATTTTTTATGAATTACAGTTTGGCTTGACAGCTGTCCTTGTGTTGACAGCTCTTCTGATTATAGCAGTTGTCAAACTCCATCCTTAAGCAGGTTGTAAATCCTGCCTTCTTCCGATTAAAACTGGGTCAGAGCCAATGGCAGGTTAACTAGAGGCCAGTGTTCTACTACTGTATGTCCTTACTAGTTCGCTCTACATGCGCTTTGCGTAGCAGCATACTAAAACCTTCATTCGCCTCTGTTTTACTTTGGTGTTTTTGAATCTTCAGATATTGGTCCGCCCGTTATTTCGTGATTTAAACATGGTCCCTGCTGAAGAGTATATTAGTGTAAGTGTGGGCTTCCTTGTAAATGGCCTGTTAGCCCTCCCCTCCTCCCGCTCCACTGGGAATACTAACATCATTGCATCTGTGTCTCCCAGGGGAAATCAGGGCTTTTCCTTGCACGTGCAGTCATGTGATTTCAGAGTGGGCAGGCTTTGTATCCTCATGAGCCCTTGCTCTTCCACGTAAAGCACCATCTGTTCTGTTCCTTGCACGCTGTTACAGGACAGTGGGAGGAGGCATTAGAGTGAAAATAAATAAAATAAAAAAAGAAAGAAATTCATCATCAAAACCCTGAGGATTAATGGAGTCAGAAGGCTTACTGCTCTGAATGAAAATTCATCTTCACCTGTGCCAGTGTCAGGGCTGCATCTATGGCACTTGACAAATGGAGGTTCCCAGGGTACCATAAATTCAGCAACTGTTCTAATCCCTATAGGCTTGCTCAGGCTTTTCCGAGATGGGCTTATGACTGTTTTTGTATTTCGCAGCACACTGTGGGCACCAGTATCCCCTCATTAATTTGGTAAAATGTTAGCACCCTTTCCTTCTCATCCCACTCTCATCTTCTTTGTCTTTGTCATTTTGAGGGGGAGGGCAGCTCATACATTTCTGAAAGAGGACTCTGCCTTGTGAATTGTGCTTCACTGAAGATGCCAAAGGCAGAGAAATCAATTAACTAATGAATTTTGAGCAAATACTAATCCCTAATACTGTGTTAGACGAAGAGGAGAATATAGAAAAGCATATAATCAAGTAGCTCACCATCTAATTGGGAGCACAGAGCATATATTTTCAAAAACTGTTTGTTGGGCACCTATACCTGCCATAGGCTCTATGCTAAACATAAACATAATTGATGCCTATCAACAGTGCCTCTCCAAGAGGTACTACAAATGCCCTCCTCATACTGGGGTAAGATTCACCTGTGTGCTTCCCCTTGTCCTTTAAATCAGTCTTTCTCTTCTCGTCCTTTTTTTTTTTTCCTCTCTACTACAACTTCCTGATTGCTTATGCTCTCATTATCAGTCTGTCTTTGCATAAACCAAGGCATTTGTTAATAAAACTCCTTTCCTTGTGGGTACCATATCCCTTACTCTGAGGTACTATTTTGCAACCCTTAAATTCCAAATTTAAATCTCACTTTATAGTTACAGTTGAGCTAAAATTTCATTTACATTTGTTAGGTTAGGGGATTGTTATACAGCCCAGTTAAGCCTTTTCTCAGCTGGTTGGCAGTAGTCCTCTACATGTGAAACTTAAAAATTTAAGCTCCGTTCCTGGGTTAGTACTCATAGCTTATACCATATCTCACTACTGGAAAAGTCACATCATCATACAGATTGTATGTTAATGCCCCTTTGTCTGCGATGGCCAGCTTAGTGTCTTCAGCCGTAATACACAGCTACTTAGCCTTGATCTTCATGCTTAGCAGTCTCAAGTGTTTATTTATACACTGGGAAATTTATTCCTCTGATACTGCTTTAAAAGTTCCAATTTTATGGTACAGCCACTATAGAGAACAGTATGGAAGTTCCTTAAAAAACTACAAATAGAACTACCATATGACCCAGCAATCCCACTACTGGGCATATACCCTGAGAAAACCATAATTCAAAAGGAGTCATGGGGGCTTCCCTGGTGGCGCAGTGGTTGAGTCCGCCTGCCAATGCAGAGGACATGGGTTCATGCCCCGGTCCGGGAGGATCCCACATGCCGCGGAGCGGCTGGGCCCGTGAGCCATGGCCGCTGAGCTTGCACGTCTGGAGCCTATGCTCCGCAAGGGGAGAGGCCACAACAGTGAGAGGCCCAC
>NW_006773751.1:1951355-1955411 GCF_000442215.2 Lipotes vexillifer
ATCCCACTACTGGGCATATACCCTGAGAAAACCATAATTCAAAAAGAGTCATGTACCAAAATGTTCATTGCAGCTCTATTTACAATAGCCAGAAGATGGAAACAACCTAAGTGTCCATCATCGGATGAATGGATAAAGAAGATATGGCACATATATACAATGGAATATTACTCAGACATAAAAAGAAACGAAATTGAGTAATTTGTAGTGAGGTGTATGGACCTAGAGTCTGTCATACAGAGTGAAGTAAGTCAGAAAGAGAAAGACAAATACCGTATGCTAACACATATATATGGAGTCTAAGAAAAAATAAAAATGTCATGAAGAACCTAGGGGTAAGACAGGAATAAAGACACAGACCTACTAGAGAATGGACTTGAGGATATGGGGAGGGGGAAGGGTAAGCTGTGACAAAGTGAGAGAGTGGCATGGACATATATACATACCAAACATAAAATAGATAGCTAGTGGGAAGCAGCCGCATGGCACAGGGAGATCAACTCGGTGCTTTGTGACCACCTGAGAGGTGGGAGGGAGGGAGATGCAAGAGGGAAGAGATATGGGAACATATGTGTATGTATGACTGATTCACTTTGTTGTAGAGCAGAAACTAACACACCATTGTGAAGCAATTATACGCCAATAAAGATGTAAAAAAAAAAGTTCCAATTTTAAAACCTAACCAAGTGTTTCTCACAATAAATTGAGACTGATAGTTGTGGCAAAAATGTTAAATGATTATTCCTTAAAATATAAATGTCACGTAGCTAGTTTTAAGCAGGATAAATATCCTCTTTCACAGCTACTTGATACTAGGCAATGTGTCTTTAACTTTGTTATGTTTTCTAAGAGACTCTCTTCCATGGGAATCTAACTTGAGACTGTCTTCCACTGGAATCTAACTTGGTGTACAGTGATTCATGGTAAAACCTTTCAAAAATGTAAAATAAAAATGTTCATTATTTTGGGAGATGATTTTAAACTCTCAAAGGGATGTTATAATCCTAAACACTTTATTGGTAAATATATCCTGTCTCTGCCTTCCTTCCTATCTAAGGCATACCCCAAAACATGATCTCAGCCCATTAATACCTGTCCCAGGATTAGAATAGGCAAATTTGCCTTTCTGTACCTTTTTCTCCTACTCTCTATTCACTTATTCAAATATTAATTTAACATTTATAATTCTAGTAGCCTTCTAAGAAATCTCACTAAAGGCAGAGAGATAGGGTTGCCATATGGTCTGATTTTAGCTCAGAAAAATGTCTGCCTTCCACCACTGTTCCCTTAGAACTACCTCTGAGTCTGTGCTATTATAAATTAGAGTTTGGTACCTAAGTCTGTCAGGATGGATAATACAAAGAATCACCAAAGCTGTCACAAATTTGTAACTTATCACAACCTGGTTTTGGCTCTTGGCTCTATGCCCACTTCACAGCATATAGCCAGTGAGCCCTGAGCTGAAAGCACCCACCAGGGGAGAGAAGACAGGCAAGGGAGCCATAGAAAGAAGCTCTTTTATCTTTACTTGAGTACCAACAAAGTGCAAAAGAAGAAACGTCACTACTAAATCATTTAAGACCAAACTCCCGGAGAGTTCTGCTTCCACTTAAGACAGAGAAAACTGCAACAGAACATTGCTCCCACACTAACAAGAAGAAAATGCTAGATAATCTACAAAATCGTAACTTTTCTTAAACCCATCAGATAGTAGAAGTTGCGTGTCAGCAAAGTAAACCGAATTCCAAAGAATGACAAAAGCCCCTATAAGATACACCAACTGTTTCACCTTTGATAGAGCACCCAAGGAAGAGGCAGCCACCATAAAAGCAGATAAGAAGAAAACAGCTAAAATTAACAAATTCTTAAGGTGAGCTAGTATGACATTTTTGAATAACTGGGAGCCTCAGACCCAAGAAGACTTTTCACTCATGTACTTTTTTTCATTAACTGGGTGCTGTAAGACATATTGAGAACAGAGAGATCCCTTCTCAGTGGCACACAGGCATGAAATCCTGCCACTTCCCTAGGCCCTTATTTCATACAAAGAAAAATCCTCAAGCCACTGGGGGAAAAGCAGAAAGCTCTTCTATTCTCTCCTCCTGTCCCTGGGCCTAGGCAGATATCCACTGCCTTTGGAGGAGGAGTGAAAGCAAACCCTGTCTGCCACTGTGGCAGGACCGGGAGCCCCTGGGCTCCAGATCCTGTGCTGATACAAAGCAGAGATCTCTTGCCTCTGGGGGCTGGACAGGGAGTTCCCACTCAAGACATGTTTTCTTTCACACAAGGCAGAATTTGGCTGACATTTGGGGGGGGGGGCAGGGAGGATGCAAGAACACTGAGAAATTGCCACCCCTGAGGGCCTAAGACTGAGTGAGACTAGACTGAAAGGACAAAGAACTCTATCCCACTCTCACCATGAGCCTCACTCTGAGTAATAAGCAGTAGCAGTCTTATCGATGGATGAGGAGAAAAAGTACAGAGAGAGACTCCCTCTGTGGTAGATGTGCAGAGACTACTGAAAGCTGAGGGTGGAGTGAGAATTCTAAAAAAAACACCCTCTGGCACCCAGGCCTCACACTAAGCATAAGGTAGCAGCAGCCCACAGCTGGAGGAATTTAAGTGTGTGATGCGCTGAGGTTATCCATAGTAACAACAAAACCAAACCCGGTTCAACGGCTGACTAGATTGACTCAACACCCATACTGATGGCATGACAGAAGAAAAGGCATGACCATTTCTGGGCGTAAATAGTATTATTTACTTCAGCCTCCTCTGTCCTCCTACACACAATGTTCTGCATTCAAGAAAGCACGGAAAAAACAGCGCTTTTCAAGCAATAAATGAGTAATTGATAGAGCAAGTAGATAAAAATTCAGCAAGGATTTGAAAGACTTGAACCATACTATCAAACAACTTGACCTAATTGACATTTATAGAACATTACACCTAATATACACAATATACATTGTTTCAAGTACACATGGAACATTTACCAAGACAGACCATATTCTAGGCCATAAAACTAACCTTAAGAAGCATAAAAGAAATCATACAAAGTTTGCTCTGTGACCACCACAGAATTAAATTAGAAATTAATAACAGACACGTATCTGGAAGATCCCTAATTGTATGAAACTTCAACACACTTCTAAATAACTCATAGGTCAAAGAAGAAATTCCAAGAGAAATAAGAAAATATTTTGAATTGAATGAAAACACGCCACCAAAAGTTGTGAGATGTGGCTAGAACAGTGCTTAGAGGAAAATCGGATCTTTTATTAAAAAAGAAAGGTCTCAAATCAACGATCTAAGATTCTACCTTGAAAATTTTTTGAAAAAGAAAAGCAAAGTAAGCTCAAGATAAGCATTGTAATAAAAATAAAAGGTCAGAGCAGAAATCATTGAAATAGAAAACCAAAAATCAATGAAACCATTGAAAACCTTTAAAAAGGTCAATAAAACTGATAGACCTCTAGCCAGACCAATTTAGAAGAGGAAAACCAAATTAATTTCAGAAATGAAAAGGAGTCATCAACACAGATCCTACAGATATTATGACGCAAATAAGGGAACATTATTAACAGCTTTTTACCAATAAATTAGATAACTTAGAGTAAATGGACACACTTCCTAAAGACACAAACTAACAACACTCTCTCAAAAAGAAATAGAGAACCTAGATAGCCATATATCTGTTGAAGAGATTGAGAATTGTTACTGAAAACTTTCCCACAGCAAAATCTCCAGGCCCTGATTGCTTCACTGTGAATTCTACTAAATATTTAAGGAAGAAATAATGCCGGTTCCACACACAAACTCTTCCAGAAAATAAGAGGAGGGAACACTGCCAAACTAATTCTATGAGACTAACATTACCCTAATACCAAAACCAGAAGAAGACCCTAGAGGAAAAGAAAACTACAGGCTGATATGTCTCATGAATATAGATGCAAAAAATCTTTAATAAAATGTTAGCTAATTGAACATAGCAATATACAAAAAGGGTAATTATAACCAAATGTGTTTTTCCCAGGAATCTAAGGTTGGTTCAGC
>NW_006773751.1:1955441-1968247 GCF_000442215.2 Lipotes vexillifer
GTTCAGCAGCTGAAAATCATTGTATTTCACCATATCAGACAAATCAAAACCAGAAATAAAACATATGATCATCTCCATATATGTAGAAAAAGCCGTTGAAAAATTCAACCTCCTTCATGATTTGGAAAAAAACAACAACAAAAAACAAAAACAGAACAACAACAAAAGTAAGAGCAAAACAGGAATAGAGGGAACTCCTTCAGCCTGAAGAAATCAATAGTTAACATCATCCTTAATGGTAAAATGCTGAATGCTTTCCTTCTGACTGGGAACAAGGCAGAGATGTCCACTCTCTCCACTTTGATTCAACATTGTACTGGAAGTTCTAGCTAGTGCATTAAGGCAATGGAAGGGTCCCAGCACCCTTTACTGCCTTCCTGAAGAGACTTACTCCATGATGTTTATATCCAGTATTTATGTTGGTCTGTTTCTGGGCTCTCTATTCTGTTCCATTGATCTGTTTTTCTATTCTTTTGCCAATACCATACTGTCTTAATTATTATAGCTTTATCATAGGTCTTGAAGTCAGACAGTGTCTGTCTTCCAGCTTTATTCTTCTCCTTCAATACTGTGTTGGCTCTTCTGGATCTTTCGCCTCTCCATATAAACTGTACAGTTTGTTGTTATCCACAGCCTGACTTGCTGGGATTTTGGTTGGGAAGAACTGACATCTTGACAGTACTGAATCTTCCTATCCACGAATGTGGAATATCTCTCCATTGATTTAGTTTGTTGATTTTGTTCTGAGCTTTATAGTTTTTCTCATATAGATCTTGGTAAATATCATGTTAGATTTATACCTCAGTATTTCATTTGGGGGGTGCTAATGTAAATGGTATTATGTTTTTAATTTCAAATTCCACTTGTCCATTGCTGGAAAGCAATTGACTTTTGTACATTAACATTATATTCTGCAACATTGCTATAATTGCTTATTTGTTCCAGGAGTTTTTTTGCCAGTTCTTTTGGATTTTCCACATGGACTGTCATGTCATCTGCAAACAAAGACAGTTTTATTTCTTCTTCCCTAATCTGTATATCTTTTATTTCCTTTTCATGTCTTATTGCATTACCTAGAACTTCCAGTACAGTGTTCAAAAGGAGTGGTGAGAAGGGATATCCTTGCCTTATACCTGATCTTAGTGTGAAAGCTTTGAGTTTCTCACCAGTAAGTATGATTTTAGCTATAGGCTTTTTGTAGATGTTCTTTATCACATTGAGGAAGTTCCCGAGGAGTGACGTCAGCAACATAGTGGAGTGAAAAGCTACCTTTGTCTCTCCCTTTCAATCTGCAACTAGTAAAACATTCATAACTCAACAAAGGTGCCTCTGCCCAACACACCAGGATGCTAGAGAATTCCGCACATCTGTACATCTAGAGGTCAGTGGACTGGAACACATATAGGAGGCAGAACTGAGGAAACAGCGGAGGTGGTACCTGTAGTCCTGGCCTTCCCACCACAGCAGCTGAGCCCACAGCCCCAGAGAACCCAGTAGCAGCCGGGGAGGCAGTGCACACGACTCCAGCTACACAACACCTGCGGCCACAGGCAACTGGGCAACAGCAGTAGTGGGGCCTGGAACCCCATCCCTCCAGCCACTGATGTGCCCACCACTCCAGCCACCTGCCCCCTCCCCCCGAATCTGCAGCGGCAGAGCCCACTAACCTTATAATACCAGACACGGAAGAGGTGGCCTCACAACTCCTGCTTCCCCCCTTCCCTTACTCTCCCCCTGCAGTGGCAGAGCCTGTGACTCAGGGGATCCCAGACACAAGGGAGAGCCCACCATCCTGGTACACCAGGTGGTGATGCCAGCAACACTGGCACAAGCAAGGCACCAGTGACCCCAGAGATGCAAGAACTGATAATGTGGGCAGGGGGCCACATGTTATGGGCAGTACAGGGTAGAAAGTGCTAACTCTCAAATGTAACAAGGCAGCTCAGGTAAGAGAAACCAAAAACTTACGCCATAGTGCCACCTACTGGAAAACAGAAAGCCTCTGATTTCTGACCTGTTGCTACTTCAGATGTGCTGGCAGAGGAACATCTCATCAAGCACCATGAAGAACTAGGGTAACACTACCACAGAAAGAAAATGACAGTTCCCCAGAAACCAAACTTAAAGTCATGGAATATTGTGATCTAACTGATAGAGAATTCAAAATAGTGAACATGAAGAAACTCAGCAAACAAAATTCAGAAAGGCAGTTCAGTGAGCTCAGGAATAAAATGAATGAACAGAAGTAATACTTTGCCAAAGAGATTTAAACTCTAAAAAAAGAACCAAACAAGTTTTGGAGCTGAAGAACTCAATAAATGAGATAAAGAATGCATTAGAAAGCATTGAAAGGGGACTTCCCTGGTGGTCCAGGGGTTGAGAGTCTGCCTTCCAGTGAAGGGGATGCGGCTTCAATCCCTGGTCGGGGAACTAAGATACCACATGCCGCAGGTCAACTAAGCCCACATGCCACAACTAAAGAGCCTGCATGCTGCAGCTACAGAGCCCACGCACTGTGGAGCCTGTGCACCACAACTAGAGAGCCCACATGCCACGACTAGAGAGAAGCCTGCAAACCGCAACGAAGAGCCCGTGTGCCACAGCTAAGACCCAATGCGGCCAAAAGTAAATAAATGGTTTTTTTAAAAAAAAAAAAAACAAACATTGGAAGCAGAACAGACCACAAAGAAGAGAGAATTAGAGAGCTCAAAGACAGAAATCTAAAATTTATACAAGGAGAAGGAAGAGAAATAGCATTTAAAAATGAAATTCTGCAAGATCTATCTCACTCTTTCAGGAGGGGCACCATTAGGATAATAGGTATCCCAGCAGGGCAATAGGAGAAGGGAGAAGAAAGTTTATTTAAAGAAACAGCTGAGAACTTCTCAAGTTGCGGAAGTTCCCCTCAATTTGTAGTTAACTGAGAGGTTTTTCTTAATCACAAATGAGTGTTAGATTTTGTCAAGTTATTTTTCTGCATCTATTGATATGATCATGTGATTTTATTTTTTTGCCTTTTGATACAAAGGATTACATTAATTGATTTTCAAGTGTGGAACCAGCCTTGCCCACCTGGGATAAATCCCACTTGGCTGTGGTGTATAATTCTTTTTATTCATTGTTGAGTTCAATTCGCTAATAGTTTGTTGAGGGTTTTGCGTTTATGTCCACGAGAGATATCAGTCTGTAGTTTTTTTTCCCTTTCTTATAATGTTTTTGTCTGGTTTTTGTTATTAGAGTAATGGTGGCCTCATAGAATGATTTAGGAAATATTCTCTCTGCTTCTGCCTTCTGAAAGAGATTGTAGAGATCTGGTATAATGTCTTCTTTAAATGTTTAGTAGAATTCACCAGTGAACCCACACAGGCCTGGTACTTTCTAGTTTGGAAGGTTATTAATCATTTATTCGATTTCTTTACTAGTTACAGGCCTAATCAGAATATATTTTTTCTTGTGTGAATTTTGGCAAATTGTGTCTTTCAAGGAATTGGTCCATCTCATATAGATTATCATATTTGTAGGCATAGAATTGTTTGTAGTATCCCTTTTTATCCTTCTAATATCTATTGGACCTGTAGTAATGTCCCCTCTTTCATTTCTGATATTAGTAATTTGTGTCCTCTCTTATTATTTAACTTGGCTGGAGGCTTATTGATCTTATTGATCTTTTCAAAGAACTACCTTTTGATTTTATTGATTTTCTCTATTGATTTCCTATTTTCAATTTCATTGATTTCTGATGTATTTCTTTTTTTTTCTTTTTTTTTTTCCTGCTTACTTTGGATTTAATTTGCTCTTCTTTTTCCAGTTTCCTAAGGTGGGAACTTAGATTATTGATTTTATATCTTTCTTCTTTTCTAATACATGCATTCAATGCTATAAATTTCCTTCTAAGCACTGCTTTTGATGCATCCCACAAATTTTGATAAGTTGTGTTTTCATTTTCATTTAGTTCAAAATAATTTAATTTCTTGGATTTTTTTTTTCTTTGACCAATGTATTATTACTTACTACAAACTTACTATAAAGATACAGAAATCAAAACAGTGTGATATTGGTGTAGGGTGAGGTGTATAGATCAATGAAACAAGATATATAACCTAGAAATAGACCAAACCACACATGGGTAATTGATTTTTGACAGAAGTGCCAAGGTAAGTCAATGGAGGAAAGGATACTCTATTTAACAAATGGTGCTCTCACAGTTGGACATACACATACATACTGGGGGGAAGAAAAGCCTCAACCCTTTTCTCATATCCTCCACAAAAATTATCTTGAAATGGATCAGAGACCTATACATAAGAGCTAAAATATAAAGAACTAGAAGAAAATGTGCAAGAAAATCTTTGTGATCTTGAGATAGACAAAGACTTCTTATATAGGACACAAAAAGCACAAAACATAAAAGAAAAAAAATAAATTGGACTTCAGTCAAAATTTTAAAATTTTACCCTTCAAAAGATACTGTTAATAAAAGACGAGACACAGAGTGGGAAAAAATATTTATAAAACATATTTGGAAAAAAACTTATATCCAACAATATATAAAGAATAATTGTAACTTTATTAAAAAGACACCCCAATTAATAAGTGGACAAAAGATTTGGATAACTCACCAAAGGTAGATGACTGGCAAATAAGTACATAAAAAGATGTTCATCATTAGACATTAGGGAAATGTAAGTTAAAAACCACAATAAGAAGACCTGACTATACTATATAGTACCTCTACTATAGGTACTAGAGACATGACTAGAAGGGCTAAAAAGAATTTTAATGATAATAACGAGTGCTGACAAGGATACAGAGCAACTAGAATTCATACATACTGGTGGGAATACAAACTTCGGAAGTTTTGTAGTTTCTTATTCAAGTTTAATGTTCACTTGCCATGTGACTCAGCAGTCCCACTCTAGATATTTACCCAAAAGATGTGAAAACATAAAAGATCCATAGAAAGACATGTTTCCAGGTATTCATAGGATCTTATTCATAATGGCCAAAAACTGGACACAAGCCAGATGCCTACATACTTTTATACAATGGAACAGTACTTAGCAGCAAATGGGAAAGAACTACTCATACCTGCAGCAACATGGATGGATCTCAGAAGCATCATGCTCAATGAAAGAAGCCAGACACAGAAGACTATAGGCTGTATGATTTCCATTTTTGGAAAAGGCAAAACCTGAGGACAGAAATCAGATCAGTGGTTGCCAGGGGCAATGGGTGGGGGTAAGAGGATTGGCTGCAGAGAGGCCAGGAGGAACTTTTGGGGGTTATGGACATGTCTTATGTCTCTATTGTAATGGTAGCTACACAAGTAGACACATTTGCCAGAATTCAAATTTTTAAGAAGAATGAATATTACTTCAATTTTTTTAAAAAGGGAGAAAAACCAGGGAATCTTGCTCTGTATGTTAACTGGCACAATCCAAAGTGGATGAAGAATCTGGGATGGACAAGATGGAGTAGAAGGACCTTGAGCTCACCTCTTCTCACACACACACCAAAATCACAACTAACTGCTGAACAGCCATTGATAAAAAAAAGACTGGAACCTACCAAAAAAGATATTCTACACCCAAAGACACAAAGAAGAAACCACAACAAAACAGTAGGAGGGGCGAACTCGTGATATAAACAATTCCCATACCACCCAGGTGGGTGACCCACAAACTGGAGAATAATTATATTGCAGAAGTTCTCCCACAGGAGTGAGAGTTCTGAGCCCCACATCAATCAGGCTTCCCAGCCTAGGTGTCTGGCATTGGGAGGAGGACCCCCAGAGTACCTGTCTTTGAAGGCCAGAGGGGCTTGATTGCAAGAGCTGCACAGGACTGGGGGAAACAGAGACTCCACTCTTGGAGGGTGCACACAAGGTCTCACATACACCAGGACCCAGGGCAAAAGCAGTGACTTTGTAGGAGCCCAGGCCAGACCTACCTTCTGGTCTTGGTGGGTCTCCTGGGGAGGTGGGGGGGGCAGCTGTAGCTCACCCTGGGAACATGGACACTGGTGGCAGTGGCAGAAATATTGGAGAGCGTCATCTACATGAACTCTCATTGAAGGCAGACATCTTGCCTGGGTCATAAAGCACCGAGGCCTGGCCCCACCCAACCGCCTTTAGGCTCCAGTTCTGGGACGTCTCAGGCCAGACAACCAACAGGGCAGGAACACAGCCCCAGCCATCAGCAAATAGGTTGCCCAAAGACTTCCTGAGCACACAGCCACCTCTAGATAGATCCCTTGGCATGGCCCTGCCTACCAGAGGGCCAAGACCCAGCTCCACCCATCAGTGGGCAGGCACCAGTCCCTCCTGCCAGAAAGCCTGCACAAGCCTCCAGACCAGCCTCACCCACCAGGGGACAAACACCGGAAAACTATGATCCTACAGCCTGCAGAGCTGAGACCATAAACTCAGGTCAGAACCTACCCTGGGAACAGCTGGTCACTGCCCCTGACTGATGAGAGGGGAATGCACTGCTAGGACGAGGACCACTTCTCCAAGGTTGAGAAATGTAACTAACCTACCACAGAAACAAAAATACAAATAGAAATTTAAACAAAATGAGACAGCAAAGGAATATGCTGCAGACGAAGCAACAAGATAAAACCCCAGAAGGACGACTAAGTGAAATGGAGATAGGCAATCTACCCAAGAAAGAGTTTCAAGTAATGATCATAAAGATGATCCAGCAACTCAGGAAAAGAATGGATGCATAGATCAAGAAGTTACAAGAAGTTCTTAGCAAAGAGAAAATATAAAGAACAACCAAACAGAGTTGACGAATACAGTAATGAGATGAAAAATACATTAGAAGGAATCAATAGAATAAATGAGGCAAAAGAACGAATCAGTGAGCTGAAGACAGAGTGGTGGAAATCATTGCCATGGAACAGAATAAAGAAAAGATGAAAAGAAATGAGGACAGTTTTAAGAGACCTCTGGGACATCACATGCACTACCAGTCACATTATAGAGGTCTCAGAAGGAGAAAGAGACAAAGGGCCTGAGAAGATATTTGAAGAGGTAATAGCTGAAAACTTCCCTAACATGGGAAAGGAAACTGTCATCCAAGTCCAGGAAGTGCAGAGAGTCCCATACAGGATTAAGCGAAGGATTAACACACCAAGACACATAGTAATCAAATTGACAAAAATTAAAGACAAAATATTAAGAGCAACAAGGGAAAAGCAACAAATAACATACAAGGAGACTCCCATAAGGCTAGCAGCAGATTTTTCAGCAGAAACTCTGCAGGCCAGAAGGGAGTGGCATGATATATTTAAAGTGATAAAAGGGGAAAATCTACAACCAAGAATAGTCTACCCAGCAAGGCTCTCGTTTAAATTTGATGGAGAAATCAAAAGCTTTACAGACTAGCAAAAACTAAGAGAATCTAGCACCACCAGGCTAGCTTTGCAACAAATGCTAAAGAAACTTCTCTAGTTGAAAAAGAAAAGGTCACAACTAGAGAAAAGAAAATTACAAAAGGGAAAGCTCACCAGTAAAGGCGAACATACTGTAAAGGTAGGAAATCATCCACACACAAATATGATATCAAAACCAGCAACTGTAAGAAGAGGATAGTACAAATACAGGATATTGGAAATGCATTTGAAATTAAAAGACCAGCAACTTAAAACAATCTTGTTTATATAGAGACTGCTATATCAAAACCTCATGATAACTGCAAACCGAAAATCTACCATAGATACACACAAAAAAAGAAAAGAAAAAAGAATCCAAACACAACTCTAAAGTTAGTCATCACGTGACAAGAGAACAGAAGAGGAAAGGAAAAAAAAGTCCTCCATTGTACCTAGCTAAGCACTTGTGCTTTGAGCATGCGTGTTTCCTTCTGCCCAAATCCTGAATGAGGTACTATACTAGCTACCCAACCCTCCAACCAGGCGGATCAGAATTCAGAGAACCTGAAGCAGTCTTGAGGTCCATAGGCTCACATAAGAATATGATTTCCTCTATAATAAACATAAATAGTAGCTACCATTTAATAAGCATCTACTATTTGAGTCCTCTAGTAGACCCTGGACATGCGTTTTCATTTGCCTAGGAAGACCATCTGAGGATAGTTACTCAAGGTCACACAAACCCAGCTTGGATTCTAGAATCCATGTTCTTTCTATGGCACTACTTATGAATAAGGGCCTGTCCACCTGGGTCTCCAGGTTAATGTGGCAGTTTCCTCCTTTCGGAGCTGTATCCCTATTCTGAATGTAGGCATTCTTGACTGAGGTTCTGACACTCCGTATATATCTTACCAGCCCCACTCCCCTGCAGTGGTTGGACCTGACTTGTGGACTAGGTCACTGGCTGGAGTCCTGCTCCTTCAGGGATGGGTTTCTGGCAACAAGGCCATTCAGTGGTGACTGTCCAGACCAGTACTGCTGGCCCCACCCAACACCAAAGCCCAGGGGTGGGGTTAGTTCACTCAGCCCGATCTACTTTCAACACCTTCTCCATAGTAAATACTGATGAGAGATTTTTGGATGGTCACCTACTGTGGGCCAGCATTACATTAAGCACCTAAAATTTATTGTTGAACTTGAGTGGTACTTATCCGCCCCGGACCCTCAGGCTGCCTGTCATCCGAGCCCACATCAGATCATGGCCAAAAGCCAATATTCCTTTGGTATGTTGACATAGTTGAAAAGGCCTTGTGCAAAAGATATACTAAGAAACAACAAATGTGAGATATACACAGAGAGACTCTGGGTTCCTACAGAATCATGGGTTGTAGGTCATAGTTCACATTGTCATCAGGAAACTCACCCAACACAGGTTTGTAGAATTACATCAGTAGCAATAAGGAAGTTGGAAAAAGTAGTGATTGGTAAGGTTGAGAGTCATAATAACTAGTCTCAGGTGGGAGCAGTTCATCCTATAGGCACTATACCACACATCGGTTCTTTACAATGTGCATGAAAATCACCTGTGGCTCGTTACACCATGAATTCTAACTCAGTACATCTGAGGTGAGGCCTGAAGCTCTGCATTTCTAACAAGCTCCCCTAATATGCTGAAAGCCACTGATCCTCAGACTACACTTTGCATGGCAAGCCCATAGACCTCCTTGACACAGGTTTAAAAAGGAAAAAAATAGAGTTCACTTACTAGGCTCTAAGTCATGCATGTAGGTGGCATTAAAACCTTCCAGCCGGGCTTCCCTGGTGGCACAGTGGTTGAGAGTCCGCCTGCCGATGCAGGGAACACGGATTCGTGCCCCGGTCCGGGAGGATCCCAAGTGCCGCGGAGCGGCTGGGCCCGTGGGCCATGGCCGCTGGGCCTGCGCGTCCGGAGCCTGTGCTCCGCAATGGGAGAGGCCACAGAGGTGAGAGGCCCGCGTACCGAAAAAAAAAAAACAAAAAAAACCTTACAGCCGTGGGCCTTCCCTGGTGGCGCAGTGGTTGAGTCCGCCTGCCGATGCAAGGGGGCACGGGTTTGTGCCCAGGATCGGGAAGATCCCACATGCCGCGGAAAGGCTAGGCCCGTGAGCCATGGCCGCTGAGCCTGCGCGTCCGGAGCCTGTGCTCCACAACGGGAGACGCCACACAGTGAGAGGCCCGCGTACCGCAAAAAAAGAAAAAAAAAAAAAAACTTTCCAGCCAAGGTTCATGATCTTACCAGAAAAGTAATCATTCATAGAGGAAAAAGACCAAGTCAGCCCTGAGTCTCAGAGCATTAGGAAGATGGAGCCCGGGCTTGAGGGGTCCGTAAATACAGAAATCAGGATATGGAAAGAAGGGGCAGCAGTCATAGAAGTAACAACAACATTGTTCAGCTGTTTGAAAAGCAGAGAAGAAGGTAGCCTGGGGTATTTGAAGTCAGGCCCGGAACGCCAGACCCAGGACACTAGACTCACTGGCACAGAAAAGGCAAACTTCCAAGTCTTAACAACATACAACGGAAAAAAATCAGCGCAGGCAAACCAGCACCGTCACAGATGTCCAGAAGGCAACCAGGTAGATTCCCAGATGTGGGAAGTGAACTTACCTGCTCATCTTCAGCTTCCAGAAGGAACGGAGCAAGGGAAATCAAAGCGTCCTAGTGCCGGAGGAAATAGCGCGTTCAGCAAAGAATCCGGGAGAGGATGAAGTACGGGAGCTGGAAAACGCAGCAAAGGCTCAGCTCTGCTACCCACGTCACATCTGACGTAAAGTTACGTCGCACTGAACCAATGAGAGGCCTGTGTTCCTTATTACCTGTGTGGAGCATTATCAACACGTGTGAGTTAAGTGGCTCTAGCTGTGAAAATTGGCAAATAGTATGAGGCAGGAGGCACGCTGGTAGAGCCCTGAGTCTCAGAGTGAGGTCCCAGATCATCAGTATCAGCATCACCTGGGAACCTGTTAGGAAATGTAAATTCGCAGTCCTGCTCCAAACCTACCAATCAGAAACTGCGGGGGTGGCACCCTGCAGCCTGTGGTCAAACAAGCCCGCCAGGTGATTCTGATGCAGGCTCACTGCAGTAGAGTCTAGTGAAAGCCTGGTGGAAAGAGGCGGCCAGGTGTGGCAAAGGAGAGTCATTATAAGTAGGCTTGATAATGGCGCTTTTAAAGAGCTGGTGGGGCTTCCCTGGTGGCTCAGTGGTTAATCCACCTGCCACTGCAGGGGACATGGGTTTGAGCCCTGGTCCAGGAAGATCCCACATGCTGCAGAGCAGCTAAGCCAGTGAGCCACAGCTGCTCCCACCTGAGCCTGTACTCGAGAGCCCACGAGCCACAACTACTGAGCCCACTTGCCACAACCACTGAAGCCTGCACGCCTAGAGCCCATGCTGTGCAACAAGAGAAGCCACTGCAATGAGAAGCCTGCACACCACAACGAAGAGTAGCCCCTGCTCGCCACAACTAGAGAAAGCCCGCGTGCAGCAACGAAGACCCAACGCAGCCAAGAATAAATAAATAAATTTTTTAAAAAAAGAGCTAGTGAAGTCTTAAAGCCTGTTTATAGGGAGAAGAAAACCCAGTAGAGATAATGTAAAATGATAATTAGTAAAATATGCTCAGTGATCAACAATGAAAACCAAAGTGGATGAATGTAAATTGTAGTAAAACTTACAAGTGAAAATTTAATAACGGGCATTAACAGTCTTTGCCTCTTAAGCTTTTTATTTCCCAACCACATAAATGTGTCTACTGGTAAGGACACCATTAGGAATTTTCAATAATCTGTATGTCTCTTTCAAATGTATTTCTCCAGCATGGTAAGGGAAACCACCTTAGGTAGGTAGCTCTTTGGCCAGAGTGATCATGTAATATAAATATATTTAAAGAGTATCCAGAAAAATTGCTAAAAATCCTGAGCCCAAAACATATGTCTTCAGAAAGTCACACAGTACAGTAAAAATGGAGATAGTAGTGTGTATGGGGTGAGTGGGTTGTTTTTTTTTTTCAGATTCAAATTTTACCTCCCTGCTGAGCTTATCAATATAGATATCCCCTAGTACCACATATTTATCATGTCCCAAACAATATTATTTCTACCCCTCCATAATTTTCTCTTTCTGTTCCCCTCCAAAAACTTTGCTCTTCCTTCTTCTGGTTCCTTATTTTAGAGATGTCACCAGCATCTATGTGTTCTCCAAGACTAGAAACATAGGTGTCATCTTTGATTCTTCTAATTCTTTTGACCATTGGATTGATTTGTTAAATTTTTTTTTTGTTTTAATATTAAGGATATATTAGCTCTTATCTGTGTTATGTAGGTGAATATGTTTCCCAGTTTATGGTTTACATTCTTGGAGATATCTCCTGGAGAACACATGCAAAGGTTTCTAGAGAGTATAACTAGGAGTAGAATTGCTGGGTCCAAGGGTAGGCATTTGTTTAGGTTTAACTTGTAATGCCAACTTGTTGTCCAAAGTGTTGTCCAAAGTGATGCACAGTGTACACTCTCCACAGTCCAGAGGGGAGTTTCCCTTGCTCCTGGCCTCCTTCACGCTTGGTATTGTCTCAGTTTTTAGTTTTCAATTATCTAGTGGGTGTGAAATGGTATCTCCTGGTTTTAATTTTTATTTCCGTGATTACTAGTGTGGTTGCTCATCTTTTCATATGTTTTTTGCTATTTATTTTTTATCTTGTGTGAAATGCCTACTTTTGACTTTAGCCCAGTTGTCTCAGTGCCATCTAATTAATGGAGCTTTGTTTCCTCGCTGATCTTCAATGCCAGCATTGTCACAGTCTAGTTTCTGTACGTGTGCAAAAGAATGGATGGCGCTCTCTTCTAGCCCTTTGGTCTGTTTGTCCATCCTGGGGGCAGTACCATACCATCCTCATAATAAGTCTTGATATCTGTAGGCCCTTTTCCTCTTCCTGTGTCTTGTGTGATTGGTGCCATTTTTTTAAGGTTGCTTTAGAGGGATGGTCTGATTACTAGGCCACCTTTTTTTCTTTCTTCATTTACGAATTTTAAAGTTCAGTTAGTTACCCAGTTATCCCCTCTTCAAAGACAAAACAAAATCTTTTCTTTGACATTTACAGTATTTTGAGCCTTTTGACTTAGGCTACAAACCTATCATTTTGATCAAAGTAAATGAAATACTTAAACTATTTTTGTTCCTTCCCTTCATCCCATCCTGAAGAATAGAGTCCAGAAGCCTCACAATTTAAAAAAATGTACTTGTTTGTTAGCTTCTGGGCAACCACAAAGGCAAATTTGATTTTCCTAACACTGGCAAACCCACCGTCACGGCGCAGTTCCGTTACAAGGCCTCGTCACCCCCAGCCACTGTCCCGTCGCCCAGTGTTCAGGATTCCTTATTGCTCAGCACTTGCCT
>NW_006773751.1:1968257-1976954 GCF_000442215.2 Lipotes vexillifer
CCTGCTGAAGTCTAGTACTCTCTGTCTCATGGTAACTTGGTTTTCGTATTTGTCAATTTTCCTGTCAGCTGCTGCCTGTGAGTTTTTGGACATTGTTGAGCTGCTGCTCCAGTCCGGCGCCGACCCCACAGTCCGAGACCAGGACGGCTGCCTGCCGGAGGAGGCGACAGGGTGCAGAGCGGTCACTTTGATGTTACAGCAGCACACGGCTGGCAAGGCTTAATCAAAAGACTGGAAACCCACAGTCTATAACAGCACAGGGCTTCAGTGGTGAAAGAAAACTTCAAAAATAACACGTCTTTTGCCACCCCTCTTTGGTATACACTGGCTAATAAAATCAGTTGTGAGAAACTGGGGTTTTGAAGTCTCAGCAATTCCTTCTACTTACATGTATTCCAGCGAGTACCGTTTGGTGATGAACATGTGTTCTGTGCATGATACAATCCAATTCCGCTGAACGTGCTCTGAAATTTATCACTGTTCTAGAGGCTGGGAGAGGAGGAGATGCATCGTATTTCACAATCCTATCATGGCTGCTTTTTTAGAAAACAGAGAGAAGGGGCGAAGAACCGGCAGTACTACACTGACAATTAGGGAAAGTGCCATGAAATCCCAACGTGGTGGAGCCCACACGGTCTCGTGGCATTTGGTACAGCTGGTCTGAATAAGTAGCTAAAACATCTATTCTTTTGTCAGACAGAATTGGGAAGATAGGAAAGAAGAGGGCTGTTAAGAAAGCAAAAGGGAGAAAGGGCAGAGTTTTGTCACATAAGGGATACAGAAATCAGAGGAACAACCAGGTTTACGGAAAAACCTCAGAATCTTGGACATTTTAGGATGGAAACACAGATTCTAGAGAATGCACTGGTTAGGTCAGGATTCCTTAAACTCACCTTTACAAAACAGGGAGGAACCTCCCTAGGGCCCTTTTAATTGGCTGTAATGTTCCTGTCGCATATGGCAGCAGTCTCTGTAACTAGCTCAGGCCTGAACTGTTAGGCCTGTTTGGGTCTAATATGAAACAGCCGTAATGCCCCAATACTTAGGTGTGATTGAAGTTATTTCTGGAGCGCTTCTATTTTTTATTAAAAACATAGACAAGTACGCCACAGGTTTTATTTAAAGGATAGACAAGTATGCCACTGGTGAAAGTGGCTCCCTACATTTTCCCCTTTAAGCCTCAAGAACTCCATCTGGGAAATTCCTTGACGTTTCTTATTATGTGAGGAAAGTAGATAGTTGTCATAGGAAGAGAAATGAAGAAACAAGTTGAGATGCCAAGATGACCATTTAAAAGATACTTTTTCTAACGTGTCACTCCTGAGATAACAAGTAATAAACCTGTTTAGTGGAGCCCTCAACAATGGACAAGAGTTTCATTAGCTCAAGCTCACCTGTCCTGGAACAAGCCCCTCCAGAGCAGAAATGAGGCATATTACTAATGCTGCTTATTTTGTGATTTTTCTAACCTCTTATTTTCTGAGATGTAAACCAAAACCACTCACCAAGATTATTCATTTTTTAAATGACTTCTTAATTATCTGTGGAAGTGATGAGCATGTTAGTACATACTGAAATGCTACTGTAATTCTAGCAGAGCTCTCTCTTCGTTATCTGTCCTTTTCCCACAGTCCCAGCTACATTGCAACCTACTGTTCAGCTAAATTCTCTCATGTTCCACATCAATTGAATGTGTTTTAAGTAACATTATTCATTAGTTACAGTAAAAGTGACCAAGATGTTGCATGAAGCTTTTAACTGATATTACTTGGTGCATTTTTCGGACATTAGCGAATCAAAAAGTGTTTATTCATTTCCAATTTACAGGGTAGTTACCTGAGCAAGAAGCTATCAAGGAACTCCTTTTTTCATTTCTCTTTTGTAATTCGACCTGGGTATGTATTAGACAAGTTTTTAATAAGCTGTTTTGCCACATCTAAAAGAGGTTGTTTTTAAATAAAGAATGTAATTTGGTTTTTATTCATTTTACTTTAAGGTTTCACATTTGCATTGAAAGCTATCACTAAAAACAGTCATCGGGCTTCCCTCGTGGCTCAGTGGTTGAGAGTCCGCCTGCCGATGCAGGGGACACGGGTTCGCGCCCCGGTCCGGGAAGGTCCCACGTGCCGCGGAGCGGCTGGGCCCGTGAGCCATGGCCGCTGAGCCTTCGCGTCCGGAGCCTGTGCTCCGCAACGAGAGAGAAGCCACAACAGTGAGAGGCCCGCGTACCGAAAAAAAAAAAAAAAAAGTCATCAACTTAACATTTTCAATCAAGTGCATTTTAAAATCAGTTTCCAAAATCTATACTTTTGTTGCCCGTACCTGAATTTTCAAAAACCTTACTGTCGTATATAACGATCTATGGATCATCTCCCTGTGCCTTATTAAGGGGAAGATTTCATTCATAAATGTCAGAGAAAACTGGATCTTGGCTTGTTTTCATTCCCCTTAAATTATTGAACTATTATGAAGTGCATCACACTTCAGCCAGATCATGAGTTCCATTGCCAAAGCTGAAGCGGTTACCACCAAGCAGAGAACACAAAGATCCCACAAGCTGCATGGCACGGGTTCAATCCCGACCAGGGATCGAACCCACGCCTTCGGCAGTGAAAGGAATTCCCTAACCACTGGACCACCAGGGAATTCCCTGAAGGTTCATTTCCAGTCACGATTCAACTAGAACTTCAAAATAATTGTTCAGCCTTTTTTTTTTTAATGTTTACTGGGATTGGAATTTTGTTTACCTCATCCTTGGTTCTAACTCTCTGATTTGTTATTTTTAGTGTACATGAGAATTTTAAAAATTGAGTCTCCATTGTGTTCCCAAACTGGAAACCAGTTGGCTTGGAGGCATCTTTAGGTAGTGGGTAACTAAAGACGTTTGTCAGTGTTGTGAATAGTTGCTTTTTGCTACTTTACAACTTGCATTTTCCAGACTATTTATATTTTACCTTTCTACTTTAACCTCCTTCTCGGTTCCACCTTTATTCTATTGTCTTGTCCTCCAGCCACCTCTATAGATGTGTGTCTACACATAAAAACATACCTAACCCCATTTTCCTACGCCCTTAATAAAGTGAAAAAGGAAGTTTGTTGCTTTTTCTTCTTTTTCTTTCCTGGAGATACTGTGATCAGAACAACGCTAATGGCTCTTTCTGTATTTAATATTTATTCAACGCTGTCATTTACTTTGCCCTCTATCAACTGATCGAAGAGGCCCTGATTGCCTTCACAGTAGTCTTGATAACACACTAGTGAAAAACAAGGAATAAAAAGAGAATCATGTAAACAAACATTACGGAGGAGGCAAAGAAAAGCATCTGAATCACTGTTACCTTCAGGGCTCTTGCTTGAGTCAGCTAAATCAGTGTTAACTCTTGCGGAGTTCCAGATCACTCTCCCCCTAGAACACAGTGTTGCGCATGGAATTTTGAGGATCTCCTGAAGCCCATCTCTGAACTCCACGGTGGTCTGTGAGTCCCATATAGAACCCCTTTTTTCTGGCTTCTTGTTACAGTATTTCATTCTTGAATGAAATACAGTAATATGTTGACTGAACCCATTTTCATAGTTTTAAGTGCTTCTACCGGATGATGTATGGGGTCTTGCTGTGCCTATTTGAAAGAATGAGAGAAGTGCATCTTTTTTTTAAACCATCGGTCAAGATTCCAACAATACACATACAGTTTTATCGCTGATCACCACGATTGGAAATTTTTAAAGAGGCCCTGGCCAAAAAGTTGGACCCTGACCTATTTGACCTCTGGTTCTGCTGCAGGGCAGAAATGAGCCCACACGTTCAGTTCTGTGTGACTAATGATGGCTTTTTTTTATGCATTTAGCTCTCTTGACTTTTCAGAATGCTTTCACGGGCATTATCTAATCTGTCATCCCTCCACAGTAACCCTGTAGAGTAGGTAGTGCAAGGGCTCTTAAGGCCACTTAAAAGAGGATGAATCTGAGACATTAACAGGTTACTTAAATTGCCCAAAGTCACAGAGTAGTAGTAGAGCCACAGTTAGGACCAAGTCTGCTGAATCTCAGCCCTTTATTAGACCACAGAACTCATGTGAAGTTTTGAAGCTCCTCCTCCATTCAATCCACAAATACTCCTTGAGAGCCTTCTAAATGACAGGCACTGTTGTAGGCCACTCTCATTCCCTTTCCCCATTATCATGGAAATTTAGAAGTACTTATTTGATGTTATCTCAAGATATAGCATGAGATATCTTGAAAAGTCTCATAGAAATTAATAAGTTAACAATCAAAAAGTAAATCTTTTAAACCTACTATAACTATGTCTCTAATAAAGAGATAAGAAGTCAGCCCGCTGAACACATACTGTTATCGCTAATGCTTGTTAGGTAGAAGGGTAACAACCAAAGTATAATATCTAGAATCGTATCTATTATAGCTTTTTTTTAATGTTTCAGCATTTTCCAGCTAAAGGGTTGCCATAATCCAGTGAACCTTTCCATTAAATAGGTATTTCTTAGCTTCCTGCCAGGTTTAACTACTCGGCTGTGGGTTATTATTCCGTGTACAATATGGCATCTCTGAGGATTAATGAACAAGGTGTGTGATGGGAACAGAGCTGAGCTTGGGTTGCAGAAGGGTTAGTGCCCAGGCTAATATATGCTTCAGCTGAACATGAAGACTTTCAAATGCTTATTTAGCATTTAACAGTTGAAACATGAAGGCTTTCATCAAACTTCAGGTCCCTAAAGATGCCCTTCATAAGTAAATGTTTATCACAAAAAGGTATGTAACCCACCAACAATTCAGTAATGAAAATATCAAGTTTAAATATTTATTGAGTGAATTTTAAATCCCAACCCCTAAGGCGTTTTGTGTCAGTTTCAATAGTAGTCGTAATACTATATTAGATGAAGTTTAAGATGCACGTTTTTTCACATTTTAAAGTATCCAAAATTGGATGTCTTTTACAAACAATGTTATAGTTGAATTGGCAGCATTTCTTTTCTTAGTAATGCATAAACTAATGTATCTTATAGTCAATACATCTTAACTTCAATGATGTTAACAGTAATCACACCTTACCCTGTGTAGGACTTTATACACAAGCATCTTAACTGAACCTCAGAATAATTTTAAAGGTAGAAATAATTGGTATTTTCTCTATTTTACAAATGAGGAAATTGAAACTCAGAATTGTTAGGAAAATTGTCCAAGGTTATACAAATAGAAACAGTAGAAATGCCCATCTTTATATAAGCTTTATTATAAAAATATAAAACACTTCAATATACATGATCTTATTTTTCCAGAATCAAGGTGATTTTCCAAACCTGTAATACCAAGTCCAAAAGTTTTCCCTGTACCACATTATCAGGATGAGTGAAAATGAAAACAAAAGCAACCACACTCAGAGGTGCCTTATCAGGCCTCTTCATGGATTTTATTTATATATATATATATATATATATATATATATATTGGACTTTCTCCTTATAGCATAAAAAGCCTTCAATGCAGTCTTTTATAGTCATGTGATTTGAAAAATCATGATGATCATTACTGGAGCTTTACCTTGAGCATCTTTAATTATTTCAGTAACCATACACAGCTACTTAATCAGAGGGGTTTAGGTCAAAGTATAGTGATTATCAGACTGAAGAAAAAAAAAAGCTTCCCTGTTATACTTATCATCTAAGGTTTATTATGCACCAAGTATGATCAATTTTTCAAATATGCATTAATTGGCATTACACTAAAGGACTGAACAGGAAAAGCTATTTAATCTCATCTTTATTCACTTACCCTTGAAATATTGTTGTCATGCTCCTACTTGAAAAGCAGAACTTAATGGCTTAATCCTTATACGGATCATCATAGTTATTAGGAGTTCATAGTTTTTTATTTATTACTGTTTTTACTTTTATGTATAAATTATTCAAATTTTTCTTTCCTGTGTTTTGTTACGTCACTTTTTCTTCGCACAGTTATAAAATAAGTGATTGTTTTACATTTTTACTCTCTCTTCTTTTGGAAATTCATGAACTGGAGTCATTTCTGAGGGCAGTAATCCTTCTTCCAGCAATAGAGAGCCCCCAGCCCTAAAAACCACATCAGGCTGTTCACAAGGTACATGCTAGCTTACACTCAGGACAGACTCTTCCTTGTTTCCTTCCTACATGTCTTAGGAGGAATGAACATGAGTTCTCAACTAGAACACTGAGGTTAAAACCAGAAGGGAAACATCCAAGGACCTGCCCCTGTAACACGCATCTGCCTCGTGGGAGAACTCTAGGCACTCAGTGTGGGTTTCTCTTATAGGTGGAAAAAGACCATTTGAACCTAAAACTACTGGATGCAGTGGCTGAACTTAAAGGACTGTGAGGGCATTAAGGCATAGAGAGGTGCCTTTCAGTGGGCTGCCCTGGGCAGCAGCAGCAGCAAATTCATCATCCACACTGCAGCCAGGATTTATTTTTCCTCTCACTTGTGTAGCAATCCCGGTTCCCATTTTAATGTTTAGAAGGTAAGTTCAGTTGATGGACACTTTGTGTAATAAAAAGCTCTTTTAAAGTACGTGCACACGTACACACACAGGATAAAAAGTGGCACCGCCAGTGCCCGTGGCTTTCATGGAGTACATTTGCAGAGCCCAAAGCTTAGTCCTGGATATGTTTATAGCACTTTAGCTCCGTTTGTGAGTTTGGAACCCTTCCAGAAAAAGAAGAGAAAGACATATATTATTGTTTATAATCTGCTTTATTCCGCCAAACCTTGACTGAACAGACTTGTGGATTGCTGTTTAAATCCCTCAGTGCCTTTAACTACCGATACAGAAAGTGGTTAATGCGCATTCTAAACGAAGCTTGGCATCCACTCCAGGAAATCACTTTAATTGAGAAGCATTAAATGTTAAAATGATTCTGAAAAAATAATAAAGCCAGCAACATATTGAGTATAAAAGTCCTGGCCCATCCGTAATACAGGTTCTTGGTTATCATAATTCCTGTAGACTGGGTGAGCTGTAGTTTGACAAGTGTCAAAAAAAGTGACATTCAATTCCCTAGGTCACAGGCAGCCCCCCATCAGCTTGCCAGTGAGAAGACAACCTTCACCGTCTCTGTTTTAGAGATGAGGAGAGAGCTGTCAACTTTATAAATGTTGGTTTTTCTGGAATAATATGCCAGTCCCAGGTGACTAAAATAATGAGATTTAACCCCAAAGTCCTTGCCTGGGCTTTCCACCGCTGTGCTGAAGCCATCTGTTGAAACCTATTTACCATTTTAATGGCCTTTGGGAAAAAATACTGCTTATTTCCAACTCCAAGTGTGTGCCAAGACCACTTTTGGGGGTTTATATTATATCTTTCAGGAAGCAATAGCCAGCCTTTCCAAAATCCCCAAGCCCCTCCCAACCGACAGGAGATCCTGGTCCAGGGTTGGCAAGCAAGTGAGAGAAACATAAATCTTAGCAAACGAACAAAACAAAAACAAAAACAAAAAACTCTCCCCCAACTCTAGAGACAGCCTCGCCTGTATCAGCCTTGGAAGTTCTGACCATTTCAGTGGTCTGCTAGACAACCTGAAGGGTGAATAAGTCACATGGAAACCGTTTTCTCCTAGGAGCCCCTTCCGTGAGAAGGGAAAACATGGGTTCTGCCAGGGATGGCCTGTGACCTGTCCGTTTAATTACAGAATAACATACCAGTTTAATAACATACCTAAATTCAGTCTCTGTGTTTAACAGGGGAGATGGCCAAAGGAAGAATCACCAAAGGAAAGGGTTTTAAAGGAAAATCCTGAAGTCACATTGGAAAAAAATGAGAGAGGAAAATGAAAGAGCGGCAAAGGGACAAATGTTACGTGCAAAAGCCATACCCGCTTTCTCTGACAGGATGTAATACACTCTTCTAGGGCAGCAGCTGATCATTTAGAAGACTTAATAGTGTGGATGGGTTATTTTTATTACTTCTATTAGAATTATGATAATAAAAAGTTCCCTCTTTCCTAATGATTTGGCCCCATTTTATAAACTTTGTGGGGTTCTTTCCTCCCTCCTAACTCACAGGGTCTCCCCAGCAGCAGTGGCTGACCATTGCTTACTTCCCTGAGGCAGTCACGACCCAAATACGCATCCAGACCCAGCTCCATCCCTCCCCACTCACAGCACAGCCATAAGTAGGAGAGGCACCAGGAGTTCCAAATGATAAAACCCAAATAGCCTTTCTGCGAGGCTTGGCAAAGGGATGGAACAATTTTCCATTTAGACTGTAAAGGACAATTTTTAAACTATGTCTCAAATATCAAGTCTGAGAAGATACATTCAGATACGCTGAGGATCACCTCTCATGATTTTACTTCTAGTTTGGCAATTGGTTAAAATTTACAACATACTGACTTGCCTTTGATTGCTTTTTATCCTTTTCTGATTTTAGCTGTATAGCTGGGAAAGAGGTGGAAAATGCTGACTGTTGAGCCTTTGATCTCCTGAGTTTGCGTCTTATTTCATCCTTTCTAGCCAGTGATTTCTTTCCTTTATTTGTCTTTAAACAACTGTCCTTTTGAAAAGCCACTGTCAGGAGAATCACAATGCTCAGGAGCTGGTCTGTAGTGACCAAACCAAAGGAAAACTTAAAAAGGACCACATCGGGCTTCCCTGGTGGCGCAGTGGTTGGGAGTCCGCCTGCCGATGCAGGGGACACGGGTTCGTGCCCCGGTC
>NW_006773751.1:1976985-1990885 GCF_000442215.2 Lipotes vexillifer
TCCGGAGCCTGTGCTCCGCGGCGGGAGAGGCCGCAGCAGTGGGAGGCCCACATACCGCAAAAAAAAAAAAAGGACCACATCCTCCCTCTCCTTCCTTTGTGAGCTGAGAACACATTTCATAATTCCAAAAAGTTACTAGATTATCATTGTGGTGGGAACTGTGTACACTAGAGCACAAAGTGGAAATGGTCCAATGAATTGTCAGCCTGATACACTCAAGACAATTGTTAGTGTATGGAAAGCAAAGACTCAACATAAACAGGCTGGTGATGAGGGGTTTGAGAACACCAGACTAGAGACATGGTGCATAGGGCACACACTGGCAGAATTCTCAAGCCCTGTTACTAGTGCCTCAGGAAAACGCATAGCCTCTTTACAAACTTCCCTAACAACCACCTAAGGGACTGAGCTAGTGAAGGAAAAAAAAGTCCCTGTGTACCTCCTGTGGTCCTCTACCCACACCTCACTCCATTAGATGCTGTCACCTTCACCTTCCTTAGTGCATAGCCCAGAAAGGTTTTTTTGCCTTTCTCAGCCTAGTAAAGTATTTACCACCGGAGATGATTTGACAAAGGACCATCAACCCCTTTCCTTGATAGCAGAGATCTGAGTTTCCACTAAAAGACTTTTAAACCCTCCAAGAGGCTCACTGGACATGCTGCCCAGGAGGCAGTTATCTTTCCTATTTAACGGGGTAGACTGCGGGGCACAAGTGGGTCTAGGACTTGGGTTGAGTCAGGACATCAGACTGCTCAGGACTAGGGCCCAGCCTCCTGCTTCAGACCTAAGCAAGTGGTTCTGGTGTGTAGTGCCACACACAGAACCCGATGGCAGAGAAGTTGGTGCTACCCACAGAGTCTGAGAATACTTGAGCAAGTACTCCAGGATAACCAGTAGCTAAACAGGTGATGAGTTATCTCTGCCCATTCTCCTCAGCCAGACTCTGTCAGCACTGTCCAATAGAACTTTCTGCAATGATAGAAACGTTTTATATCTGTGTGTCCAAATACAGTAACCACTAGCCACATGTGGCTGTTGAGCACTTAAAATATGGCTGGTGTGAGGAACTAAACTTTTCATTTTATTTAATCAATTTAAATTTAAATAGCCGCAAGTGGCTAATAGCTACCATCTTGCTCAGTGCACCTCTGTTTGGATCTTCTCTTCAACCAAACAAAACTAATTACTAATGCAGAAAGCACTCATTTTTCCTGGATGGAATCCCAGCTTTAAAGAAATGCTATGACTTTAATTTTTTTTTTTTTTTTTTATTAAAGAATCTCTGTTGCTTTTTCCACTCTAGCTAAACTTCAGGTCCTGCACACTAATAAAGCCTCCTGCAGGGAAAAAGCCTGAATGGAGATTTTCCTGGAAAAGCTTGTCCAGGAGCCCTGATGAGATGTTTCTGTCCCTCTGTCCACCTCTCACCCAAGTATAGACATTTGCACATACTTGTCTAGGGAGAAAATGTACACATATAAAGGACTTTAAAATACAACAGGACATACAGTAACTAAAATTTATGTGATCAGCAGGTTTTCTCTGCCCATTCCTTAAGCCTAGAAGCAGAGGACGGGGCCCCAGAAAACTGGTATTAGAAAAATCAGAGAAGTTCCTCTATCCAACACTTATACAGAGTAGTGCAGGTATTCACAGTTGCGAGTGGTTCTGCATTCAGAGTTGTATCTTGAGTTTCCTTCCGGTGATGAAAGGAACCCATGTCAGCACAGCTTTTTCTTATGTCAAGAGAAAAACTTCCAGAAAACCAAATGAAAAGCAAGACACGCTGGCTTCTAAAGAATTTCCATATTTATTGGACATAGTTTTACCATACACATCTCATGCCAACACACAGGAGGCACATACAAACAAACGCACCAGCTTCTGTGTTCCAAAGTCACATGGCAATAAATAAGGATGGGTGGGTCCTTTTTTTTTTTCCTTTTTCTTTTTTTTTTTTTCCTTTTTCTTTTTTTTTTTTTCCCCAGGAAATGAGACTTCATTTCTTTTTAACTGTACAAAATTTACACTGCGAAGGGTGAGGGCAACAATCCAGAGCTTAGGGGATCTGAGGCTTTGAGGTCTTGAGTACAAGTTCAGAGCAGCTTCTGGGATCCTGCGGCCCTGAACCTGCGCGTTTGGCTCAACACCGTCCTCAAGTGGGGAACGTACAAATGCTTCTTGTCTCTAGGTGGGCAGCGGATGAGCATGGGGTGTCCCGCTCTGTCCACCTGTGCTCTTCCTCCCGGGGTGAAGGATGCTTGGCGCACCTCCCAGACCTGCAGCTGACTCCTCACCAGAGCTAGCAGCGTGAAACTGTGCTTTCAGTGTGGTCCTACCAAGCAGCGTGTGGATGGGGTGACTTTGCTGCGCTCTCTCTTTTTGGATCCAGTCAGCGTGTTAGAACAGTTGGAGCGACGACTGCAAAAAGGGCCAATTGACCAACCCAAGAAAGAGAGAGGCAGTGATGTGCTTCTTATTTAGCTTTCAGCATGCCCAGAGCCCTTCAGCAGCAGGCAATAAAACAAAACTCATTTCCGCTTAATTGAATTTTTCTTCATCTCACGGTTTCCAATTTCTAAAGTGCAATGTTTAAAAGTGAGTCTCCTCGGTCCTTCCAGACCCTGCTGGCTGAGGAGGTATGGTCATTATTTCCATGGCTATAACCAAGTTGTCGTTATAGTGAGTGGCGTGCGGGAGCGGGGGCGTGCGGGAGGGGGGGCCGGACGGTGCCCTGTCACACAGCACGCAGCTTTGGCTAAACTGAAGCCTTAAACCCCTCCAGCCAGGAGGCAGTTGTTTCAGAATAACCAGCTCGAGCTTCAGAGACGGTAATGTCTTTTGTTTGTCAGATTTCTTACACTTCTTGCAAAGTGAACTCCATTGTGAAGATCTAATGGCCCCCAGGGATCTTACCAGATTTCATGTTTTACATTGGCCCAAAAAAAAAAAAAAACCCTTATTGAAAGACACTGCTAAATGCTTTTCTTCTGTCTTAATTTTATCCTCTTTCCCTGGTGTTTCATGGTATTAGTTTGCAGGAATAATGTTATCAATGCGGTAGTTGATTTTCATTTTATATTTAAAACTGCCAGATGAGGCAAGAAAGAGGAAGCACAAGGACAGAAAAGAGTTGGCCTCAGGGTGCACAGCAAGTCCCTGAAAGGGCCGGGATCCAGGCTTCCCCACAATGCGATTTACCCAGTGGCCAGCTTAGCCTTTGCATTTGGTATTTCCTCCACGGTCTTACTACTTTTCAGCAAATATAGATTCTTCCATAGCCCCACAGATCCCGTTTTTGCTTATATCAGTTACCATTGGAAACTTGGGCTTGTTTTTTTTTTTTTAAATATTATTCATTTGCTCCTGGATTCAGAAGCCTCCTACCCTCAGGTCCATCAGCCAGGCACTGCAGATAACAGTTGCTAGTAAACAGCTCTCCTAGAGCCAAAGACAGGTCCAAATATCGTCAACGCCTCCAGAAGGTCTCATCTTGTTTTTAAAATTCATCCGTGTCATTTCGCAAAGGGGAAAACAGCTTCCATGTAACACCTTATACGTCAATAACAGACTACTGAGCGATAGAGGAGCGCCTGGTCCCGAAGCTCAGGGTAGTTCTCTTCTTCTCCATCCCTGAGCCCCAGAAAAGCCAAGGAACTGTCTTGGCCTGTGGCTCATTTGTGCACCCGCCCATGCACAACACTAATCCCACTTGCAAGGAGAGCCACTTAAAATCTGAGACCGATTGTGACTGTGCTTCTAAATGCAGCACCAGTGTTTGCTGCTTTCTGGCGAGGTGGCCCTGGGGAACTTAAATCCAGCTCTCCTGGCTTTCTGACCAGGGCTCACTCAAGAGCTCTCCCAGCTAGCCAACCCCACCAGACCAAAGGAGCTCCTCCCGACACCATGATGTCACCTGCACTATTCACTGGGTTCCTCAAGAGACTCCTGTTATTGTATGAATGAGGAAGGCCTCCCATTTCCCCTGCCAGTGAATAGGGAGTGAGCATGATTAACCCATCTAAAAAACAAAAACTGGTCGATTTCATCTGGTCTCCAAAAGCAGCGCTACACAGGGGGATGTTCCCCCTTAAAGAGCCTGCTCTCATGGTACTGCACTCGCCAAAAATACCGAAGCGCCTCTGACGTCCCATGAGATACTACTCCCAAGTAATCAAGCTGAGACAGTGGTCTGGGTGGGGCGGTTTGTAACTGGTTTTAACCCAGCGGTCTTTCTCCTGTGTTTTGTAAGCAGCCTGCTAAGAACAGTGAGCTTAAGAAGCTGTCCTCCAAAAAGATGGTTGCACTTTCCTTCACATGACTTGTTACCTTGCATTTGTGTCTCCATCCCCACCCCGAATAGTCACATTATTGGGGAATTCCCCATAGCGCAGACTTGGCCAGGCTTAACACACCATCATCCCTGCACCTGGAACCTCCGGCAGAGGGCCTACATTTGCAGACTCCCCAAGCAAAAAAATTCATAACAATCGAGCACATCAAAAAATAAGGGTACACTACAAAATTGATCAGAGAACAAAGATGGCCTGAAGGCTGATCCAGGAGTTTACTGACCATATATTTTAAAGAAGCTTCACTGACCGTAGTTTAGTCCTGGAAAGGAGTTTACAAAAGATGAAGCATCCAAAAAACGAAGTGTTTATCTCTTCCTTTAGTCTGCCTACCTCATGCCTAAATCTTTGCGGTCCTCAAAACCATTCCCGGAGGGAAGGGTCCTCAGGTGCTTTGGCCCCATCACTTGCTGTGAAAGAAAGGCAATACCATCTTACCCTTTCCCACTCTGCTCATCTTGTTTAAGAGAATGGGAGGCCAGAAGAAGCGAATCACCATTTCCCAAGGGGACTGGAATAAATTCCACCTGGCCAAATCCAGTATGCACATGGAGAGCTTCCTGATGGACAGATGTGTGGCATAAAGTGGGACTTGTAGCACCATTCGCCACGGTATTTCCTGTAGAAGTGCAGTCTGTTGCAGAGACGGCAGCTCATAAAGCAGGGGTTGCCCTTGCCCTTGCCCCAGGCTTGGTGATGGGCTACTGCAGACCCGCAAGCTGAGTCTCTGCACCGCCATTGGCTGGAGAGCTCTGCCTTTCTGAGTGCAGAACTGGAGCAACACAGGGCCTGGCATGAGTCCAGCCAGCAACCCAGAGGGATGCAGCCAAGGACCATTTGGAACCCTTTGGACAATTTTAGGGCTGCTCCCTAAATGATTCCTCCCAACCGAGATAGGCCAAGAAGCATTGCTAGTACTTGGAAGAGGCCAAGACTGTCCTCCAATTGAGTCAACTAGCACAGCAGAGAAAGCTCACATTTTTAAAGGGCTGAGGAGGGTTGGCTGCAGGTGAGCGGGGGCGGGTGGAGTCACAAGCTCATCTAAACCAACTCCCTCAAAACAGACACAATGTCATTTCGCCCTACCGGATGAGAACTCTGGGAGACTGGCATCTGCTGACACTTGGCTAAACAGACTGCATGTTTGGAATCCAAACGTCTACAAATGTTTTCACTGATTGTCGTTCTGTTCTCTCCATATTTTAGCTTTGATCATTTTGGAACCCACAGCCTGTCTTGTGGAATAAATAATACCGGCAAAGTAAGAAGGCACATTGTGCACCAGGGGCACTTGTCATGCAGTCGCTGTGATGGTCCAGGGCCACTCAGCTCCAGCCTCAGAGTCGCCTGCAATGAAAAGCACTTCTTGCCGTCAGGGATTCAGTGATATAGATGGGATTTCGTAAAAACCAAAACTGACCAAATGGGCTCCGGCATGTATTTCTGGGTAGGGAAGAAGTCATATTTTTCACAGCAAAAAAAAAGGAGGGAGCATGTTTTCAACATCGAACTCTGGCCATCAAAGTTTTCCACTGACCTTTAACAAGTGACTTTTTATTTTGAAAATTAGGGTTCAATAAGGGTGGTCCAGAAATCACTTTTATCAGTACTCAAGGGCCGTGATGCCTCTACCTCAGGAATCTCGGTTCTGGTGAGAGCAGTGGTTCAGGGGGGCATCTCATGAGACACTCCAGTTGGAGCAGAGTTCCCAAAGAGCAAGGTGGCCTGACACAGTCATGCCGTCAACCAAGCACTGTGCAGCCAAAGCCTGTAAGCAGGGCGGGGGAGGAGCCGACAAGCCAGCACCCTAGCGCTCTGGGCTCTGTGCCCCTGTGCTGTGTTCTGAGACGAGGCTGCTCTCCCAGCACTTCCCAGGAAAACAAGCCCTAGTGGGGTCCCGCGACCTCCCCAGGATCGGCAGAGGACTTCCATTGAAAATAATGGAAATTCACATTGGCGCACTTTTGATCCTTAAAAGGCAAGTCTCTTTTGATCCTTGAAGATATTCTGTCAAGCCAGAGGACGGGTAGGGTGGGGAGGAGAGGTGCTTAAAAGGGAGGATGATCCATTTCATCGAGCCAAGAGGCTGGGCTAGTTGGAAAGTCGGGATAGCCTACACTGCTTCCTGTGGAGATGTCAGAGGTGGGTCCCCCAGCCATGGCTCTCAGCGTCTGGCTTACTCCCTGCCCTGCATGCGCAATGATGCCCAAATTACTGTCCACCGTGTAATCCAGCCCATTGAGCAAAGGAGCGTGGGATGGCAGGGACGAGATGGAGGATGGAGACTGGGGGATTCCATAGGGGCTCCCATCCCTCAAGTCCTGATAGGATTGTCCTGTCCCGTCCATGGAGAAGCTCCCATTCATTAACTGTCCGCCTGTAACGTCCCCCACGTTGCCATAAATCCTATTGGTGTGGCCAAGTTCTGAGAGAATTTGATCCTCTGTGGACAAAAGAACGGAGATTTATTGTCAGCCGCCAGGACTCCGGTGGTCCCGTTCTTCACAACCTAGGAATACACACGACCAGGAAAGAAGCCCAAGCATGAGCCAGACGCCAACATGTCAGCCTGGCATCCAGAGACTGACCCACATCAAGGGGAAAAAAACAGAACCCACACCTGCAGAGACCAAACGCCCAGGTCCCAGAAGGCTGGACAAATGTTTGGTGAGTTTGTTGGTCCCATGTGTGCTCAGGTACGAAGATGGCTACGCTGAGGAATACGAACGCCTGAGGTTTGGTGGGTCATATGTTCTCCACATCACAAACGGAAGAAACTCTGTGCTAACAAGATTTCATCTGAAAGTTTTCAAGCTGAGAAAAGTGCTTGGTTCAGTTAGTTGGGAAACAAGCAGGCCCATGTGGTCAGGGGAGCTGAGGACCTCTCTAAGACATGTGTACAAAAGCCTTCTGGTCTACCTGGGAAAGAGGTTCAATATTAAAGTACCTGGTTTCTCTGTCTACCAATAAGGTCTTCACTGGGGACAAAGTATTGGACTGATTAAGGCAAATGACCTTCTTGTTTTATGAAGAATTTCATTAAGGGGATCTAATGGAACCTTTGCCACCCGGAAGAATTCCTCTCTCCAACCGAGGTGAGCAATTTTAGTCTTAAGAAAAAGAAGATTATATAATTACCTGGAGAGACCAATGATATGTCAACCTGGGGACCCACCTGCGCCCAACAGAAAGGAGCTATGAAACAAGACTTAACAATCCTGTATGTTCCAGACGTTGATTTCAGCAGCTTAGAGGAGATTAAGTGGCTTTCCCCCTCCCCCGCAAGAGGCCTGGAAGGTGAGCATAGGGCCCTTGAACCCTCCCCAGGGCCCCACGGACAGACCTCTGGGCTGGGCTACAGTCCTCTCAGGACATCACGGTCCTGGCGGGCAGCTCATGCCATCTGCTGCCCCACAGACTTCCTTTCTACTCCCACCTGGGTCTGTGCATCCATTCCTACCAAGGCCACCCCAGAGTGGACTTCAACACCCATCCCTTCTGACAACCTGCCCTAGGCTGTCCCTCACCCCACCCATAAAAATGAAAAGGGGGAGGGGAGTCATGCCCGTTAGAGGGGGCAGGCGATGAAGGCTCAGCTCCACTGTGAAATGGCCATTAACTGGCCTTTTGCCTACACCTGTCATCCCGTGCGACCAGGGCCCTCTGTGGGAGCCACAGGCTCCCTAAAGGGGATGGTCGTGTCTTCCAAGTGTAAAAATGTGCTGAGCTTTCCCCAAACACATTCACAGTTAGTTGTGTTCATGGATCCCCAAGAACACTGTGAGGTGGGCAAGGATGTGGTTATTCCCCATTTATAGATGGGGAAACTGAGGCTCAGGAGAAGTGAATCCGTTTGACACAGCCATAACCGGAAGCCAGATTTCTGATCCCCCAGCTCAGGACTCTTCCCTTCGCCCCACAACAGAAGACCTTCCACATCTGAGGACTCATTGCATGAGAACCGTTATGGCTATCTGCAAACAACCGAAGGATCCAAAACATGCAGCCATTTGCAACTTTGCTGACGCACAAATTTGAATATAGCGCATGCAGCAAAGCGTTTGCGCTGGACCAGATGACAGGAGCGGTGGGGGAAGGGATTTCAGAATGAGGCTGGTCCCCACCTCACGTGCACTCACAGTACTGACTTCCCGGGGCAAAGGGCCCGTTGAGCACATCCTCCCACTGCCAGGAGAGGAGGGGGCTCACTCTAGGGGGTCACGGGAGGGAGGCCAGTGCCCCGGCCGAGGGGAGAAATGCAGGAGGGGGGCTCAGGGTGCAGGCAGAGACACAGCTGTCCTGCACAGCTGCGTGGGCTGGTGAGGGAGCCCCGGGCCACAGGCAAGGAGCAGAGGCCTGGGAACCCGGCTTCGATGTGTCCGCAGCAGAGCTCTGGTTTCCTCTGCCCTGTCCCCTCTGGAAGGGCCACTACCCTTTCCCCCCCATGCCCTTTACCCCAAGTTGCAGGGAGGGCTGTGTTCGGGAGGGAGGTGGCCAGGCCTCAAGAAAGACCCCTCGTGAGCGCCGGGGATTCGTTTCCCAGGGGCCTCTCCCAGGGCCTGGGCCTCGCCGCTGCAGCCCTGCTCACCTCGGAAGCTCAGCTCACTGTCACTGGCCCCACAGTCCTCTGCCGAGCTCGCCTTCTGCTTGCTGCCTGCCCGGCTCCTCCGGACGCTCCTGCAGAGCTGCCCCCAGCGGTGCCGCCCCGCGTCCTTCTTCAGCCGCTTTTCCTTGGCCCTTCTGTTCTGAAACCAAACCTGCCACACAAGCACAAGGGCCAATCTCGGGGCGCCCACCACGAACCCAACGCCCCCAGGGTCCCCGAGACAAAAGACAAAGACTGAAGCCTCAGCAGAGCTCAGAGCAAGGAATGCGACGTGCCCACCACTCCCCCTGCCTGAGCCTCAGAAATCTGTCTCTGATTCGGCAAATTTCCGGGGCTTGTGGCCCTGAGCCCAGCTCCCCCAGGGGATCAGCGACGCCGCTGATGAGGTGCCATGGTTACCACTCCCGAGGCCTCCTGCACGTGGAGGGGACCCGCAGGACACCCTCCACCCCTGCCCCAGGCCCGGCCTGGGTGGCGCCGGCCCTGGGATCCCCGGTCAGCGAAGGAGGCCCGGGCGCCAGGGTGGCTGGTGCCTCACCTGTACAACCCTCATGTCCAGGCCTGTCTCCGAGGACAGCTGCTCCCTCACGTGCCGGGCGGGCTTAGGGGAGTTCTTGTAGGCGTTCTTCAATGTCTCCAGCTGCTTGGCCGTGATGGTGGTCCGGGGTCGCTTAGCTCCGGCCTCTGAGTCATCTGCAATGAAAACCACTTCTTACCGGGTCCAGCCCATCTGAAGCAGCTGGGTCTCAACCTGCCTTCCTCCTCCCCCCATGTAATCTTGCCTGCCATGGGCAAGAGTGTGGGAAAATGGGGGAATACCACAGGGGCGTGGTCCCAAACCCCAGGGAGCCCACGCCTGCACCACAGGCCCTCTGAGTCACTGAAAAGTGAGGACGATGTCCTTCTTGCCTCGGCTCCCTGCCTCTCCCCTGCCAGCCCAGCCACTCAGGGGCTTTCCTCAGACTGAAGGTGTACCATTCCATGCGTTTCCCCATCATAACAAACACTCTGACTGGCCAACCATGTGAGTTACTGTCAAGGCTGCAAAGGTGAAGGAGCCAGAATGAGGTCTGCCCCAGACGCCTGCCCCTCCTTCCCATCAGGAAGGTCCGTTCCCCCAGGTCCCACCCACGGCTTCGCTGCCTTTCCACAGCCCTGGGCTCATAGCAGGGGTGACCTGTACATTCACTATTCACCTAAGCAGTGTTCATAAATTATGGGTCAGAGCCCACTAGTGTGTTGTGAAGTCAATTTAGTTGATCGAAAACTAAGAGAGGAAATAAAATGGATGGGATGGAGTGAGATGGGATGGATGAGGCAGATGAGAGCAAGTATTGTTTCATGAAACTTGATCAATGCTTGCTGTATGAATATGTGTGCTGAGTTGAAACATAAAATGAGTCTCTTACTGTAGATCATAGTCAAAATTTTTGGAAAAACACTGGTCTGAAGAGTGTTCAGGACAACAGGCTGATTGATCAACTGTCTTCAGTGGATTTTGAGCATCAAGTTCCTGTGGGTCAAAGGCTGTTTATTCTCAGTCAGAGTCAGGCACAGAGAGAGGCACTGGGTGTAAGTGGTTTGCTCCTCTCCCAGCACTTAGACTTACTTCCGTTCTCGGCCTAGCACCCCCGGAGTCAAGCAAGAGGGAATGGGCAGCTGCGTCTGGCCCCCTGGGTTCTCTGTGGCCCTCCCACGTGTGTACTTTGAAGGGGGTCTGCTCCATGCCTATCTTCCTACCTTTCTTCCTTTCCACCCAAGAAAACCCTGTCTTAGGAACAACAGTAAAAATAGCTAATGTTTATTGAGTGTTCACTGTGTGCCTGGTGTTGATCTAAGAGCTTTATGTGCCTACGAGCCTCACAACAATTCTAAAAGGTTTTTCTTGGAGTCAGAAGACCTGGGTTCACCATTCTCATTGAGTGAGTGACGTGGGCAAGTCCCCTCGCCCCTCTGAAGCCTGGGTGGGTGGCACGCTGTAGGATTAAGTCATCCTTAATGACATTAAGCCCAGGCTCACACTACGATCAATCGTGCACACAGCAGAGGGGGGACAAGGCCCCCAGTCCTCTCTCCTCCTTAGGCTGTTTTTTTTCCCCAGCAGAGCATTGTCATCCTCAAAGCCCACCACTCAAGTCCCTCCCTGGGGTCCTGGACACAGGACCAGGAGGAAGGATTCCAGAGCCACTGAGGCACACGCACTGAGGAAAACCTCCAAAATTCTTTAAATTCTGTTGTTAGGAATCACTCACGTCTGCCCATATTTATAGAGATAAGAGCATGACAGAACTTGATGCAAATACGAAATAGTGCACTTTAAAAATATCCATACGGTCTTTACGTACAAAATTTGAAATAATGAAACCACCAAAAATCTTTTCAATTCATCGAGAATTGCTTAATTTCAAAATAGGTTGGCCTAGTGCATTAGAGATTGTTCTCACCACGGCCAGATGGCAGCGCCACTGGGACAAACCCCTCTCATCCTGGGTTGGTGGCCCCTTGGTTCCGCATGGCTGGCTACGTACGCGGAACTTTCTTCTTGCTATTATGGGGACTATTATGCTGTTATTTTAACATTCACTGTTATTATAATTTAAAATCTTTTTTATATCCTATAACAATATCATCCAAGTATTCATTAAGTAGCGGTGGCAGTGCTCATGCTGAAAAATGTACCCGAAAATCAATAACTTTGGTACGGAAGTTAAATGTGATAAAATGCTATGAGGAAGGCCAAGCAAGACCATGATACCCTAGGCTGTTAATTTAGGAGAGAGCATCTGGGAGAGACTGAGATAGTGCTGAGAAAATAAAAAGTAGCATTAAGGCAAAGATACACTTCACTGGTTATGGATTTATGTGCTCCCAAGATACATGCCCGCCCCTCAACTTTTTACATTAATTCCTATGGGAAAATTAGTCTTAAAATACGTTAGTTTTGAATTATGCAGGGTCTCCTAGCACTTGTCCCTGGCATAAAATGCCACCTCATTATATTGAAAATGCAACTATCCAGGGAGACTAACAAATGAACAAAATCATTCACACCAAGATACAAATAGCTGATATTCAGTCTTTTGGGTAGCACCAGGGAGGGAACCTAAGCCTGAAAGAGGGTTTAGATTATCAAGGAGGAATTAAAACATAAAAAGAGAGAGCCAAATGCCCCACAGCAGACCAAGGCCCCTGCTGCACCAAGGACCACCCAGATTTCGAGAGATGGAGTGGCCGCTGCCTCACTGACAGTCAGAGGCAGGAGGAACGGACCAGAAACACTGTGTAAGCCCCAGCTGCTGGCAAACCTACAACAGATCTCACCTACTGTTTGCGTTTCTTTTCCACGTTGGTCTCTCCCTCATGGAACGTCCCATTCCACAAGTGTCAGCCTCTGGAAACCTCAGGACACAGCCCTATGTGACAGGTACTCTGACCCACCCCTATGGAGCTGAGATGCCGAGGCTCAACCAGGTACACGACTTGCTGGGGGAACCCCCAAGTTAGCGCATGACCCGGCAGAGATGCCCACCAACCTCTGAGGCCAAATTCGGTGTCTTTCCGCCATCCAACAGAGGTCTGCTGCGAGGCAAAGCATCCTCGATAAGAGCGTTAGCCCCACTGGGTCATTCTTGCCTCCCCAGCTGGTCTCCCCTTTCTCTCGACCCATCCACAGCAGCAGTGGACGCCAGGCTGCATGTGCTCAGGGTCTAAAGGAGGCCTCTGACTGCGAGAAGCAGCCGCTGGCCCTGGGGGTGTCCTGCATCCTTGGGGTCTCTGGTGAAGGGCATCAGAGTTGCACGGGCAGCTTGGGCTCTCTGAGTCCATCTGCGCTGAGGGTTTATCCCTAATCTTCTGTGACACCATAACTGACTCCAAAGTAACTGCACCGAGTGAGTTTTAAGGGGCCAGAGCAGATTAATACATTAAGGCAAAGAGCCTGGGAGCAGGCTTGCAGAGGCCCCAGGAAGAGAAGAGACTGAAGGGCGGTCCATGTCAAACGCCAGAACTCTGGGGGTGGGGGCAGAAGAGAGAGGAGGCCCTGCCGCACTGTCCCTCCCAGCCTGAGCTCGGCTCCTGTGGCCTCACCAACAGGGCCTCCTCACCACCACAAACCCTTGAACTGCATTCGTTAGCAAAAGACTAATTTCTCCATGCATTAATCGTAACTATACAATATATATGTGGGGACCGAGGAAAGACCTGGAAGGAGATACATGAAATTGTTGTTCCTTTGTTTTTTCATCAAGCCCAGAGCCGTCAACAAAAGTGTTCCGCAGTAACACCCTGAGTCGAAATAAACTCCAGTCCAAGGCAAATGACCTTGGACGTTTCACGAGTTTGTGCGCCTGAGATTCCCAGGTTGACTTTGGCCAAATGCCATATTCGGAGCCAGGGTGTAGGGCACAGCCGTGAGTGAGAAGCCTGAGGTGAGGCTGCAGGAGGTGGGGAGTTGGGCTTGGCTTTCCTGCGGGGAGAGCTGGGGAATTGGGGGGGGAGGGGTTCGAGCCCTCTCTAGGCCCTGGGAAGGCCCGGGAAAGACCTAGGGCTGCCCAGGAGCAAGGGCTTGGAGGGCAGGAGCCGCTGCTGCCCAAGCCGCCCCTGTGAAGGCAGGCTTTCCAGGGTGATTACTAAAGGCTGGGGCCCGACAGCAGCCTCAGCCTGTGCTGCGAGCTTCTGTGCAGACCGTGCACAGGGCCCTGAGGTGGCCAGGGAAGGGTGGCGGGGTGCACGGGAGCAGATGGTTGGGATGGTTGGGTCTCCCTGAACGAGGAGACTGGCTGAGCATCTGCTCCCATATGAGGGGCTTGGGAGACACAAGAGTCGTCACCCCTAAGGCCCTGCCCTCGAGAAGCCCACAGTCTGAGAGGGGAAACAGAATACAGTTAACTGAAATACGAGCTGACCCGTTCCAAGGGTGACTTAGGCCAACGCCAGGGCTCCT
>NW_006773751.1:1991028-1993766 GCF_000442215.2 Lipotes vexillifer
GGTGCAGAGGTAAATGCGCACCCCGATATGTGAAACTGACGAGCAGCTCCACTGCAGACGGAGCACCCTCCCAGCCCCGCCCCAAGCGAGGGGCCTCGAGATGATGGGCACAAGGTCCTCAGCTGCTCCCGAGCCAATGTGCTAGGGCGAGAGACGGGCGCTCAGCGGCCGGAAACCGGCTGATGCTTCAGTGGAGCAGCACGTGCCAAGGGCTGGGGCCTGGGGGTTCCCCCTCCCTGCAGGCATCTGGGAAGGTTCTGGAGGAGGCAGGGGGCGAGCAGGGCTCCGAGGGGTGGGCAGCCCGGACTCAGGCGGGACAGGGGGCACGGCCGGCACGGAGGCTGGGGGAGGGGCCGTGCCGATTACCGTTCTGCTTGGCCGTCTCGTAGTCCTCCTTGCACACCAGCCGTCCGTCCTCCATGAGGTAGAACTCGTCCCCCGTGGCCAGCTGCCGGTTACAGATGATACAGGCAAAGCAGTGCAGGTGGTAGACGAAGTCCTGCGCCTTCCTGACCACCTGGGTCGGGGGGATGCCCTGCTGGCAGGCCGTGCATTTTGTGCCGAAGCGCCTGTAAGGGCAGAGTGGCGTGAAAAGATTAGAGCGCGCGGCAGGGAGGCGGGGTCTGGCTTGCGCGCACTTTTCATCTGTCCCTCCCCCACCCCACCACTCCGGGGGCTCCATGGGCCACCACCCCTGGGCCGCCCAACGGTCCGATTAACAGCTCGTCAGTTCACCCAGGGCTGTAGGATTTTCCAGGTCCCACTGAGCAGGCAGTTTCGCCCTCTGCCTCCTGGTTTCTTCAGCTTGATGGTGAGGCCTAGAGGACCAGCCCCACGGGGCAACTGTGTGCACCCATGTGCATAAAGCATCAGGTGCAACGCCTCTTCCCGTGCTCCCCACAGGAGAGGCCCGTGTGGCTGGGACACGCCACACGCCAGGGTCCACACGGGGCTCCGGAGAAATCACACTTCGGCCGCAGAGCGGGCCTCTCACGATGGGTTCTCTCTCCTGCCTCTCCCCTCCATCCGGCAGACACCAAACCCTCCGTAGCACACTCCGTCCCCTTCCCACACACAGCTCCTGAGATGTGAGCCCGGGAATCTGCGTTTTATACCCCTGCCACCATTCGAGGTGCGGGGCCTGCAGACCTCAGTTTGAAAAATGCTGCCTCAGACCTCTTCCCATCAACCCCTTTCTGGAGCAGCACCGAGGCAAGAGGAAGGTGCCCACCACCCAGGCCCAAGACTGGGAAAAGAAGAGTAGACTCACTGCAACTGTAGTCCAGCTGGGTCATTTAAGCCCCGTTCCCTGTCCTGGCCATACACACAGAGCCACGCCAGTGGTCGTAGAGGCCAGAGGGGAATTGGGGGCCAGTGCAGATGTGACGATGAGGCAGTGGGTGCGTGGGGGGCTCTGCTGCAGGAGGGAGGTGGGAGGGTTGGGGGAGGAAGGGGCAGAGTTTAAAACAGCAAATCAACCTAATTATTCATGACATTTCACACAGCAGACCTTTATCTTCTTCAGGATCAAAGGCTTTGCCTAATGGATCTGGGGAAGGTCTGATTTTAATGGTCCTTTTAACTAATGCTTATAGGCAGCCTGATTTCCCCTGAAAGGACAGTACATATTTCATCCCCATTAATACCAAATAAATTAATTATGGTCATGGCTATCATGATGAATCCCAGATTAATGCAGAATGATGGGTCTCTTGTGCAGTAATGATACCTGCCGGGGGCTGCAGGGGCCTGGAGCAGGCACGGCCAGCTGCGGCTTCAGCCCCGTCCCGGGGACATGGGGTCACAGAGAGAAGTGGGGTTCTCTAAGTCTAGATGGGTAACCCCGAAAGAGCCAGGAGCGTGGCCCCAGGGACTGCTCTTCTGAGATGAGATCTGAGGAGGGTGTCGGGGTGTGAGGGCCTGAGCTGTTTGGCTCGGAAGGACCCCAGGCTTCTGAACTCCTGGAATGCCCCTCGGTTTTTTGAGGACAGTGGCATGCATGGGAGCAGGCCTCTTTAGACGAGCTCAGGACCGGCTCCGTCAACCACCCCCGAGTTTTTCACCAGGAGGGGGGGCCTGGACTTTCAACAAATTTTCAAAGGGTTTCAAGGGTTTCATCAGATTTCAAGTCCAGGACTCAGAAAAGTAGAGATCAAGTTTGTTGAAAAATAGATCAGTGAATAAAGAACCATGATTTTAGAGATTATGCAAGGAGATGGCTAAATCTGAGAACGGAGAACAAAGTCTACTGTCAGTCCTAGATGGTTCTGAACCTCCCAGAGCACAGGTGAGAACCAGGCTTCTTCCACAACTGCCGTCTAACAGCAGGCACCCAGCTCTTGTGTGTGTGTGTGTGTGTGTGTGTGTGTGTGTCTGAAGGACAAAGAGAAAGAAAGCCTGTATATGTGTTACTAGAGTGTGTTTTCAAATGGCCTGTAGTTTGCTATCCAGTCCAGGCCAATTCACAAAGCAGGTGTTCAAAATGAAACAATCCTGCTCACTGCAAACCCTCCCAAATAAACCACCGAAACCCGAGCGTCCAAATCCTTTGCTGCAAAGGCTGGAGCAGAAGCAGCTCCAGAGAAGAGCTCGAGTTTTCCAAAAAGCAAGTCCTATTTTGTGGCCAAGTCACGGGGTGGAGACCGGGGGTGGGGTGGGGGGCGGGGTGGGGGGAAGAGGGCTGAGCAGACTCCAGAACAGAGTGGAGACCCTGCAGCGACCCCGCCCACAGGCAGGGG
>NW_006773751.1:1996273-2003498 GCF_000442215.2 Lipotes vexillifer
TGTGTGTGTGTGTGTGTGTGTGTGTGTGTGTCTGAAGGACAAAGAGAAAGAAAGCCTGTATATGTGTTACTAGAGTGTGTTTTCAAATGGCCTGTAGTTTGCTATCCAGTCCAGGCCAATTCACAAAGCAGGTGTTCAAAATGAAACAATCCTGCTCACTGCAAACCCTCCCAAATAAACCACCGAAACCCGAGCGTCCAAATCCTTTGCTGCAAAGGCTGGAGCAGAAGCAGCTCCAGAGAAGAGCTCGAGTTTTCCAAAAAGCAAGTCCTATTTTGTGGCCAAGTCACGGGGTGGAGACCGGGGGTGGGGTGGGGGGCGGGGTGGGGGGAAGAGGGCTGAGCAGACTCCAGAACAGAGTGGAGACCCTGCAGCGACCCCGCCCACAGGCAGGGCCACATCCTCTCCCCACTAAAATGCAGGCTGTGGCTTTCCGTAACCAGAAACCTAGTTGACACCAGAGCCCCAGAGACATGAAAGATAACGAGGGTATAAATTTAATCTACATACCGACAGTGATTCATGCGTGAGGGTGGCAAGTGCACAAGAAAAATGAAAAATAAATGGACTTTCCCACCGGTGTTTTTTAGCAATTGAAGCAATTTTCCTGATTGTGGGATTTATACCGATGGTAAGTGGAAGTTGCCGCTTAGTACCCCTCTCCCCTGGAGCGCGGCCAGCGGGACCCTCATCGAGGGGACTGCGTGCACCCCCTGGGCCCACAGGGCTCTCCCAGCATGGCCCAGTCCTGAGGGGCTCCCCACCCCAACTTCTGGTCAGAGCCAGCGGGCACAGAATAAGGCGCCGTCCTGTGGGGCTGCAGATGTGATGACGACACTGTCCTGAGTGTCCAGATCTCAGACCAGCCAGAGTCACAGGTGAGACAGCCACGGCCCGGAGAGGCTACACAACTTGTTCTGTGACGAGCAATAATGAGATGACCGCGGCTAAAACTCCTGGGTCCAAAACCAGGTAAAACTGTGAACCTGGCTGCTACACAGAACCAGTAGTCTAACCAACCTGACCAAATCTGCAGGATGCTGGGGGCAGGGGCGGAGCAGGACACTGGCCAAGGAAGAGGCTTCCGATGAATTTTCTAGTCAGCATTCCCTGCCTCCTATCGCTGAGCCCCTACCGTGTGCAGGGCCCTGCCCGCTCGGGTGCCAACTGCACTGGCCTTGCTCACCAGAAGGACAATCTCTCTCTGGTCAGCCCTGCCTGCTAGGCCTTCAGGGACAGCCGGTCTCCCCGGGGAAAGCAGCTGGAGCTGATCCAAAAGACAAAGAAAACACAAGGGAGGACTTGCTAATGGCTAACGTTACTTTCCTTCTCAGAGCAACGTCACTGGCAATGCCCTTATCTCTGCCCAACGAGCTGCAGGCAAGCCACAAAGACCCACCAAAGGAGTGAGTGAATGCATGCAGGGAGGAATGAGTGCACGAACTGCTCCTTCAAGCACGTGTCCGAAGCAGCAGGGGAAGGATTACAGCACTCACCATAATAACTGCAGCTCCCGGCAAAAGCTCTCCTAAGAAGGGAACTGAACCCTCCGGTGAAATGAGGCCCGAAGTTTACAAAAACATAAACTTTCCACCCCACTTTGCTCTCATCATTGCACTCATTCCACAGATGTCCCCTGAGTGCCCAACCTGGAAGGCGGGGATTATGATGCCTTCTGACAAATGAGAAACTGAGGCTCAGGTGGGTGAGGTGCCGGCCTCGGCTCACACAGGCAAAGAGTAAAAAGACCAGGATTTGAACTCGGTGCTTCTGACAGCACAGCTGGCGCACGGTGGGCATCAAAGGCAGCAAACATCACGGGGCAGCCAGCCGTGGTGCCTCTACTCTGGACTGGAAGTGGGTTCCAGGGGCCCTGTGCCCCTCAAGCATCCCCAGCTGCTCTGAGCCGCTGAGCATGCGGCTCCCAGGCCTGCGATGCGGGGCTGCCCCAAGAGCCTTCCACCCCAGGGGTCACCGCAACACACCAACTGGTCCTATCCACACCTTCCAGTACCTGTAGCTCAGGCGTGAGGGGCCTGGGCTTCCGGAACTGCACCAGACGTCACGGCTGACATTCAGGGGCTGTCCCCGACCCTGGGAACAGGGCCAGGCCTGTGCCCTTGGCCTCCCCCTCTGCTCCCGTGCTCAGCCTGAGTTCCCTCTGCCCATTCATCTGTCCACCCCGGCTGCTCTCGACAGGCCTGCCTGGCCCCGCTCTCCACTTCAGGGGGTCTGGATACTGCAGGAAGGGTGACATCTTCTAGAAACAGGTGCATGTAAATCCTACACCGCAGATGTTCCGGCACACTCCTGATTTTAAGTTCTGACCTACCATCAGGCCAGGCGCCATATTCTGGTCACCAACACGATTAAAGAGCAGCTCCCGTTTACCAAGCACCTGCCGTGTGCCCGCGTGGCACATAACCCCACTTGATCCTCGCAACTGGCCCTCAGGCCACACCGCCCACTCCCCAGGGCAGTCATTGTCACCCCGGCCCACGCCCCACCCCGGGGCGAGTTTCCCTCCTGGCTCCCTGTGGCTCTCACCGTCCCTGCTGCCGTAATTCTCAGTGGCGTCCGTGTCCCCAGAGTCCCTCCTGCCCCTGCCCTCTCGTTTCCGTGGCCTCTTCTCCTGAAAGGCATGGCCTCCCCCGTTCCTCAGCCACTCATGCCCATGGTCCAGCCCGGACCGTGTCACCAGGAACTGCGGCGCCTCCAGGAATAACTTCCAACCTTCGCACTGTCCTGTCCTTCCAGCTCAGTCCCCGCAGCAGCCCGACGCCCACAGCCCTGCAACCGGCCCCTCTCACTGCCCCTCCCTCCCCTCGTGGCCTCAAGTCCCCCCCTCACCCAGCAAAGACTCCGCAGTCCACCTTAGGAATCCCTCTCGCGCCCACACCCCGAACCCGCGCCCCGCTCTCAGTCCTCCGCTCATGCAGCACCGGGCGTCTGACAGCACCGAGGGAAACATACCACCTCCCTGACTGGGCTCCCCTTAAACTCAGGCTCTGGACCTCAAGAGGGCCCGGGAAAGCACAGGGCACTTCCCTAGTGCATTGGCCCTCCCACCTTCCCATACCTTCTCTCTCTCAAGCCCCTCATCCTCCGTCTCAGCTGGCGGCTTGGCCTCTTATTTCCAGGAGAAAGACGGAGCTCTAAGCAAAGGCCTGCCAGGCACTCCCACTGTCCCGTCCACACACACCCCACCCCCACCCCGCCGCCACTTGCCCAGGTCTCTCGGCTTCCTACAGCTGACTCGGCTGTGCTCCTGGTCAAGGCCGACCGCCCGCCTGGGCGCAGAGTCCGCTCCTTCCTGCCTAATAAGATCATTCACCCAGCAACTGGCCCCCTTGCCACCCACATCATTAACTTCTCTCTACCACATCTACCCCGCATGCTATTATCAATAGTTCTGCCACTTAAAAAAATAAAACCTCTCTTGACCCTACACCTCCTTGCATCTACCAGCCCTTTCTCTACTCCCTTTGGAGCAAAATCCCTCAGAAGACGGGTCTCTAGGCAGGGTCTCTACTGCCCCTGCTCTCAGTCTTCTCTTGAATCCACTCCGATGGTTAATTTCATGGTCAACCGGATGTTTGCTCAAACATTTTCCTGGGTGTGTCTGGAAGCGGTTTTGGACAGATTAACATCTGAATCAGTGACGGAGTAAAGCAGATTGCCCTCCTCAATGTGACGGGCCTCATCCAATCAGGTGAAGACCTGAAGAGAACAGAAAGGCTGGCCCTCCCAAGAGTGAGAGTGAACTCCCCTCGCCTGACTGCCGGGAGCTGGGACATCGGTCTTTTCCTGCCTTTAGACCCGAACTGAAATGCTGGCCCTTCCTGGGTCTCAAGCCTGCCATCTTTTGGATTGGGACTTACACCATCAACTCTCCTGGGTCTCCAGCCTGCTGACTGCAGATCTTGGGGCTTCTCAGCCTCCAAAATCACGTGAGCCAATCCTTCAATTAAATATCTTTACACACACACACACACACACACACACACACACACACACACACACACACATGTGCACGCACACACACCCTGTTGGTTGCATTTCTGTGGAAAACCCGGAATAATACACGCTCCAGTCAAGGTGCCACCGACAAATCGACCCCAACTTCACCCGACCAGGTCAGTGCGGCCCCGGCATCGCTGAGTCCAGTGGTCAGGTCTAATCTTCCCTGACCTCCTACCACATCGGCCATCCCTCTTCCTTAGAACGCCGCGCTCACTTGGCCTCAGGATGCGACTCTCCCGGGTCTGCTCCTTCCTCGGACAGCCCCTCTTCCACCTCCCACACCTCTTCTCTGTGCCCCCCTACACCCCTGGGGATTCTACTTCCACCTCCAAGCCCAGACCTCCCCACCCAACTCCAGACGGGTACATCCCATGACGTCCTCAGCATCTCGACTTGGACGCCCAAGACCAAACTCCTGATCCAGACGCAGATCCCAGCATCTGTTCCTCAGGAACAGGAACATTTGCAGTAGCATCAAAAAGAATCAAAAAGAATCAAATATTTGAGAATAAATTTAACCAAACAGGTGCAAGATGTGCACACTAAAAACTACAAAATATTTCTGAAAGAAATTTTAAAAGACCAAGACAAATGGAAAGATACTCTACGTTCATGGCTTTAAAAACTTAATGTTGTTAATATGGCAAATACTATTCAAAGGGATTTACAGATTTAATGCAAATTCCTACCAAAATCCCAACAGCACATTTTGCAGGAATCGAAAAGCCAATCTTAACCCTAATTTCATGGGCAACCAGATGTTTGCTCAAACAAACATCTATTGCAAATGTTCCTGTTCCTCCCGTGACCTTCCCCATCTCAGAGAAGGGTGATTGCATCCTTCTAGTTGCTCAGGCCGACAGCCTCGGACACCCGCATCTGACCTGTCAGCAAGTCTCATTGGCACCACTCAAAATTATGCCAAGAACTGGACCACCCCTCGCCGTCTCCACCACTGCCTCCCCAGCTGAGGCCACCCTCTCCCCTTGCCCACAGCTCCCCTAAAGCATCCCCTGGCTGCAGCCCTTGCCCCCACTGTCTATCCTCCACACAGTGACCCTGAGTCGGACCATCTCCCTCCCCTCCTCAAAACCTTCCAGGGGCTCCCCTCTCACTCAGAGTAAAAAGCCAAAGTCCCCTAACTGGCCTCTACAATCCTGCACCATCCGGCCTCCTTCCTGGGCTCGGAGCTCTTTCCCCAGATATCTACATGGCTCACTCCTGCATTTTCTACAGGTCTCCCCTCAGATGTATCCTTCTCAGGGGGCAGTCCTTTACCACCTCCCCTGCACCCCACCCCAGCACTTCCTTTCCCTTCTCTAAAGCACTCATCTCCCATGGACGTACTGTGCATTTCATTCGTTTATCGTATTGTCTTTTCCCCTCTCTAGAAGGCGAGCTCCGTGACAGCGGGGCTGGATCTGTTTGGTTCACCAGTGGACCCAGCGCCTGGAGCAGTGAGTGCCTGGCCCGGGATATGTGTTCAGTGACTACTGGATCATACGTAGTGAATGACCCACTCCTATGGTATGCATTAATGAACAATTCCCCCATTTGTAGATGAGGAAACAAGTTCAGAGAGGGTAAGAAACGTGCCAGGGGCCTCACAGCCATAGACAGTGGCTCTGGGATTTGAACCCAATGTTCTTCCTTTCTCTGGGCCGTTGAGAGCAGTCAGTGGAAGCCAGCCCGGGCCCACGCCAGCCTCCCATGTGTGGGAGCTGCCACAGTGCGGTGCACTGTCCCGAGGAAACAAAATACCACACAACTTAATTTTATGCTTTAATTGCTTGGTGGTGATTTACTGCCGGCCGTATATTTGTTTCCCAGTTGACACTTCCCTCCATGTATTTCTTTCATCTATCACCACACTTGACAGGTAAGTCGCTGATATTTACTGTTACTGTATGTACCAATATTTCCAACATATATCACCACCACAGCCATGTCACGGCACACAGAGTTCTGCCCCAGAACGGTCAGCCTTCTCCAGACATAGACGGGGGCCATATTTGGAGAAGGCCTGACACCGGAGAATGTTAGGGCCTTAGAGAATACGGACACAGCTCCCCCATACACATACTCACACATAAAGCTCCCAGGCCCACCAGAACTGCCCCTCAGGCTCTGCTTTTTGTTTTTAATATAATGTTTTTCTTTTCAACAAGCATTCAATGTTACTTTGAGATGAATACAACGGGAAAAGCTTTAGAACCAGTGACCTAGTCCAACCTCCTCATTTAACACAGAAGCAAACTGGGGAAGCCCAGAGAGGGTCAGGGGCTTGCCCAAGATCACACAGCCCAGTTAGTGGCAGAAAAAGGTCTACAGCCCAACTCTCCCTTCCGCCAGCCATCCTTCCCCGCTTTCCCTGCTGGGGGGAGATTTGCTTCCCAAGAGGCAATGGGACGTGTAGGATCTGACCCTCTTCCACGAGAGTGCAGCCCATCTCTCTTAATTTTTGTGAACATGCATTAAGCAGTCAGTAGGCACCAGGGGATTTCACGTGAGCTATTTCATTGAAAACGCACAACAGCCCTTATCGGTGGCTATCATTATTCCCTTTTCACAGATGGGACAGGCTGCCATCTGGCCCAACAACATCGTCCCTCCTTCCCACTCCCCTCCTCTAGGCACCTAATCGGCTCTCCTTACTCCAGACTAATTCTTCTCTGCCAAGGTGTTAGCCCAGCTGTCACCAAATTACCCTGTGCAGAAGTGCCACCTGGGATGTTTGCTTAGAAGCAGAAAAGCCACCCCAGACTCCTGATTCTGGGCCCAGAACCCACACTTTTAACAAGCCCCACACGGATGACCCCAGTACAGCTGTGGCACGGACCATTCTCTGAGAAACCCTGCGTAATGGACGCTCTTGGTCCTCTCGCAGCATCTGCAGCTTGCTTGTTGATTCTTGAGCCCTTCAAGACCTAAGGACTCATTCTCAACAGTGGTGCGGCAGACACGGGGATAGGCAGCAGGATGGACGTTCGGTGACAGAGGCCCCATCCCACCCCCTCCCACCATAGCCCCGGCCAGCCCGCTGCATGGACCCATGATGCCCGCCACAGGGTCCAAGGCTGGTCTGTGGCTTCTCCGAAAGTGGCGCTTCCAGGGGCACCAACGGACCCCAGGAGCCAGATCGGCAAGTCAGAGACTGGCTCTCCCTGGACCTTCGTGTGACCTCGGTCAGAGAATCAGCAGG
>NW_006773751.1:2003508-2043290 GCF_000442215.2 Lipotes vexillifer
AGCACTGGGCTCGGGAGATTCAGGGGCCATGGGGGCAACGTGGCCAAAGATGGGCTGCAGCAGGAAGGCACAGACTGGCAGAGAGGGGATCGAGAGGGGAAGGACAGCCGATTAGAAAAGCTTCCAGCGGTGCAGAGGTGTGGTGACAGGGGACGGAGAGAGGAGAGAGGCAGTGGGAATGGAAAGAGAGGGCCTTTTGGAGGTGGGACCCCGTGTCTCGGTACCTGAATGGCTGTGGGTGGGAAGTAAAGGAGGGAGGAGGTTGAGCCCCAGTGATTAAGAGAATGGGACTGGCTGCTGCCAGCTGGTGTGTTTTAAGCTGCCCCCATCTCCCATTCCCATGTCACCCTATCCCTCTTTGCCTAGGGACCATGTTCCCACAGCCCAGATGCCATCTGACTCCCAGGCTGATTTGCAACTATTTGGTTCCAAACAGATTCTCCCAAGGCAGAAAGGTCTCCAGTATGCAGGTTCCAGAGATGTCAGGAGGCCTTCACTGAGAGCCTGGGCTCTGGGAGGGTGGGCAGGCACTGCTGAACGGGAGGCCTCCGGGGCAGGCAGATAATCCGTGGACTCATCACCGCCTGATATACCGCCTCAGGTCCCAGGGGGAACTGCTCAGCTAAGTAATTGCTTCTGCCTTGATTACAGGCCTTTGCAAATGACTATGGGCCTGGTCCCACCAGTGTCTGAATCTTACAAATGTCCCCACGCACAGCTACTATCTGGACCATCTGATCGTTACCTTAAGAGGTTTAATTTGCTTAGCGAGGGAATTAGACTGTAAACTATTCGGAAATTATGGAAAGTCACACGTCAAAGAGACCCTCCCCTTGTGAGTTCTTCAAGCATATTTTGCTAGAGTGTGTGTGTGTGTGTGTGTGTGTGTGAGATGTCCTAACAGGTGTGTGGTTATCAAAAATAACAAGTGGCTCAGCAAGAACCTGGCCCCAGATTGGACCACAACCAACCCCAGAACTGAAGTGGCCTCTTCCTGGGGCAACAGAGTACAACCTAGCTAGAGGCAGCCACACAAGAACAGGAGGGACCCTCCCGCCAGAGCTGGGAACCCCGCTTTGGGAAGTGAAGGCTGAGGGCTGCACTGCCACAGAGCTCTGGACCACACAGGGAGGGATGGTCTCCTGTGGGGAAGACTCACGGCAGCTCCGCACACCAAGAGGTGGACAGTTGTTCCAATCACCTGACCTGTCCTTGCCACTGGACAGGCCCCACCTCCCTCCCCAGGACCCCTGTCTGGCCCAAGGCCTTTTGTAGCCTCTGCCCCAGGACCCTCCTTTTCTCTTTTTTTTCTCCTCCCTACATAGATATGCCATCACGGCCTTAACAGGAATAGCTACCAATAATGATGGCTACTGAACACTTCATTTTACTCAGTCCTCATAGTAACTTTTGAAAAGTAGACATTTTTATTCCCATCCCTTTTTCGAGACGGGAGAGGGAGGCTCAGAGAGGTCTAATGCCCCAAATTCACACTGAGCCTGGATTCAAACCCAGCGCCTGGTCCCTCTTCAACATCCACCTCGGAGAGAGGTTTCTGGGCCCTTATCGGCCCATCAGGCCCATATTGCCCGATGTCCTGTGGGCGTCTGCCCAGCTGAGGGATGGAGGCCCTGGTCAACAGAGTGACTGGCCCAAGGTCACTAACGAAGACCTGGCCAGAGCCAGCAAAACTACCCTGCAGCTGGGCCAAACTCAGAGCGAGCCGGAGCTGAAACAGGCTGTTCTGAACTGCGGGGATAAATCAGCAGCTCCCAGGCTCCCAAGGATGCCGCTTACCTGCCCTTGGCTGACAGCCAGGCTGACTGCCTGGAGACTGACCGGCTGGGGGAGGGGACACAGCTCCCCAGTGACAACGGCGCAGCAGCCCTCCATCCCGCTGGGTCCCCGCAGTGCCAGGCAGGTGAAGGCCTCAGGGGGAGGGAGACACCCCCAGAGAAGCATGAAGTTTTAGACAGGACCCCCCGGAGTGGCAGTCACCCCAGAACGCCTCCGACTCTTCCCCATGGCCCCCTCTGGCAGGCAGATGCCAGCACACATACCTGGCGGCCAGGGCGTGGCTTGAAGCTCCCCACAAGCCTGGGATGTTCTTAAAGGCTGTGCTTTACCTTAAAAACGTACACGGACTCTTGCCCTTTCTTTGATTGTATAGCTGTTTGTTTTCATATTATTAATAATCACTGGTTTGTTTCTCAAGTCTTCACGTAAATTGGCATGGCATCTTTGTCCCCGGCCCACTGCCATGTACCCTCTCCACCTGCCAGGCTACCCCCGCCTCCATCTGAGGAGTTCTAGGCCTTTAAAAGTCATTTCAGTGGGAAGGTCTCAAAGCTGGAGAGAGCAGCGGGCAGGAGAGGTCAGCTCAGGCCCAGCCCGAGGGAGAACTCTGCCAGCTGGTCCTCCATGGCCGCAGGTCAGGTGAACACATCCAGGGCCAGAAACCCAGAGATACAGCACCCAGCATGAAGCACCCAGAAGTGCTAGACACAGTTTACACACTATCTTCTTCCATTGGTGGCGCAGTGGTTGAGAGCCCGCCTGCCGATGCAGGGGACGCGGGTTCATGCCCCGGTCCGGGAAGATCCCACATGCCGCGGAGCGGCTGGGCCCGTGAGCCATGGCTGCTGAGCCTGCACATTCAAAAACCTCATTCCCTTATCCGTTAAGAGGTGACATTCTAACCCACAGAGTTGCATTTCATAGCAACTCTGTGGGTTAGAATGTCACCTCTTAACGGATAAGGGAATGAGGTGCTCAGGAAGGCCTAGTCACTTGTTTGCTGACAAACAGCTTGTAAAACACAGGACAGGAATTCAGTCAAGCTCCGTTTGGGTTCACCAGACCACTCCACTGATAAAATAACTCCCCTTTGCGAAATGCTACTGTGTACCAGGTCTTCTAAAGCAGCCACCATTAGCGTTCCCATTTTTCCTGCAGAGGACACTGGAGCTCAGAGATGTTAAGGAACTTGCCTAAGGACCCCAGCACTTGAACCAGTTCCTGGAGCAGAAAACCTGTTTTCACCACGCCTCAGAGTAAGGGAGCTGCCAGGCTCATCCCAGGACCAAATCAGTGATGAAAAGGGGGACCCGGAAGCCCAAATCCCAGACCCCTGCTCTCCCCAGGCTCTAGTCCTTTTGCAAGGAGCCAGGGATCCTCCACATGCTGGGTGCACAGTCCAGAAAAGACCTGTTCAGCAAATGCGACCCAAGGAGTTGTTGGCTCCCTGGCTTGCGATTCAAATTGTAATAATCTTAGAAGCACGCTGTATGAGTCAACTAAGCCTCTCCTCTCAGGCCCCAGAATGTTATTTCCTTTGGAGAAGGGGAACCAAGGACCCAAGAGTCAAAACAACAAACAGCAAAAATCAGTTTAACAGCCCCCGCCCTTCAAACAACATAACAACCACAGAGTGCAACCTTCCGACAGCACTTCTTTCTGCCAGTGCACACGCCAACATCGCCCTCTGCTGCCAGTCACCGGTACGACCATGTCCCACAGGCTGGAAGCTAGTGGGAGCCGACCTCCAGCTTTCCTCTCTGTGCCCCCCTCCACACTTTTGGGGTATTACACACCTCCAGCGGGGCACTCCTCACATTACAGTCTTGAGTCACAAAGCTTCACACAGAATAAAAGATGCCCCTGGAATTGTGCAAAGCAGTGATGCTGCCCCTTGTTATAGGCAAAGAGATTTAAAATATTGATCCTGGAACTTAGAACCACAGTGTTGATCGGTGAGGTCAATGAATCCTGCCCTCTGCCTCCGAGCCGGGCTTTGGGGCAGATATCATAAAAGGACACTGCTTTTTCTTTTTTCTTTTTCTCTTTTACTTCAAGGAGCATAGAGAAGATGCCTCTGACCAGGCATCTTCCAAGTGCCACGGGCACAAGGGACAGGCAAATCCAAGTGCATGGCACCTGCTGGCCCTCTCTCGAGGCTGCTGGTGGTGACACCTGCAGCCTGGTGTGAGACGAGGGAGGGACCTGGCCTGCCTGGGACTGCCCTCCCCTCCTGCCCCACCTCTTGTTCTCTCTGCTCCCAGTGTCCCTCTGCACATGTGCCATCTGAAAGCAGGTGCCTGGTGACCTTTAATGAGCTGTAATAAGGAGCAGACCCACCCATTCTGTGACCAAATCACAGCCTGAGCCCCAAGTGGGCAGCAGGTCCCAAGACCCCTGTGGATGGGAGGTGAGGCCGCTCTGACCGTAGACAATTCCCCCTCTCTGTCCTCACCAAGGACTGTGACTTGCTATACCAAACCGTACTGCAGATGTGCCTTCCTGTACCAAACAGCCATGGTCCCCAAAAGCTGGGTGAGGCCTGACTGCCTGTAAATCCATGTGGCCTCCCTAGGACTCCGGAGGTGCCCGACCTTCGTGTCTGATTTTGCCCCTCCATTGGCAGTGGGGAGAATCACCAGTTTTAAATCTCTCTCCACCCAGCAGCCCCGTCACAGAGTTAATGACCTGGTTTCAGCACTGAATATGCGGCCAGCTCCCCTGCTTTACAAGAGGATCCAGTCCTGAGAGTGGGCTACTTTAGGAAGCAGGGCAGTCCTGTGGAAGAAGTGGGGCTAAATAACGGAGGCATCCTGGGCCTCTGTGACTCGCAGGATGCCAAGCCAGGTACAGAAGAAACTGGTCCCCACAGTGCGTTGTGAATTCACTACGTAATCTACTCTCTGTTGCGTCAAACCCAGCGATGGCCTGTGGGCAAGGCTCGGGGCCAGGTGCGTGGGGAAGACAGAAAACTGAGTGACTAATAAGCCTTTCCTCAAGCCAACGGGGAAGATCAAACAGGTGCGTGAGGAATGAGCAAAGCAAGCAGCTCATGCTGAGTCATCGGGAGAGACAAGGGGCAAGGTGGCCAGGCCACTGGGGGGCTGGACTCACCGTCATGGAAGGATGGGGAGACCTTGAGGGGGTGGACGATGAAATAGCTGGGAAATGGGGCATCTTGCTGGGGGCATCGGGTACCCAAGGAAAGCAGTGAGCTGGATGGGAGGCTGGGCACAGGGTGGAAGGCTCTGGCGGCACAGTGCTTCTGGGATATTCTGTAGGCAGAGGGGGCCCTGCCGAAGGAGCTGGGCTCGGGGTGTCAGGAGCTGAGCTGGAGTGGGGGAACGCTGGTCTGGTGGGGAGGTGTGTAGGCAGCAAGGGGTGGGGAGATGAGCAGGGACATTACTGATAAGCAAGGCCATGGAGACAGGGGCCCAGGGCAACGGCCTGGGTGAGTAATTGTCACTTGTATTTCTGGTCTCGGGCTAACGGCTCACAGGCCTATGCTAGTCCCTCCTTAGCCCATACCCTGGGCTCCTCCCGGCTCTAGAGCGACCCTCTTTCCTTACCACCTACTTCTGCCAAACCCAAGTCTACACTTCAGCTGCTGCCACCTCCCCTTCCCCCACCCGGAGGCAGCCAGTCGAGGTCCAAACATCAGATAGGGCCCTAGGGCAAGGCTGGGGCTCACAGGAGCTTCTCTGGTGACAGAGCCCTAGGTCTGTGGTCCTGACAGGTCTTGCCTGAACCCCAGCCAGAATTCTGACCCAGGGACATCTCAGCACCTATCCTGGAGCTCACCGAGGATTTCCAAATAGGAGGATGATGCGCTGGCCCTGGAAGCAGGGACAGCTCAGCAAACCCCGACGGCCAGGCCCACCCACCCACTTCCTCCTGCCCTCCTCCCCCCACGCACGATGACACTCGGCCCATCCAGGGGCCCATTAGAGCTGCCATGGTGCTTGGCCACGGCATCCATGAGGGAGGAAGGCAGAGGCAAACGTGCTGCTGAGGAAGGATGTGGGTAGAGGGGACGGAACCACGTAAATGCCAAAATAAAGGCAACAGGGCGAGGGTCAGAGGTGGGGAGAGCAAAAGGAAGATGGGAGAAAGGGGAACAGTCCACAAAAAAGACTTAGAGGAAGAAGCAGAGGCCCATCCCTCAACTGGAACCATCAAGGATTCATTGGGTCTGCCTGTGCTAGCTACTGCACCACCCTCAGGGAGCTCAGACATGCACACACACACACACAGACATGTGCACACACACACACACACACACACACACACACACACACACACACACACACACTCCCAAGGAGAGAGCAGTGCTTATTTGACCAAAGTGTGATGGTGACAATGAGTGCTACCTTCTGAGCACAAGCCATGGAGGCAGCCCCTGTGGTTACCAAGATCATCTTTAAAGTGCTTTTCAACTCATATTGGACTAACCAAATTTGAGAATCCTCAGAAATTCAAATCACTTATTCCCCGCAGTTAAACCTTGGGGAGGATTTGTGAGAAATCATGTTCTGTATCAGGACTGGCACTTCTCCCGATTTCTCCTCCCTGTCTCCAGAAAACACATCCTCTGAAGGATGCACACCATCTCTCCGGGGCTTGTTCATTTGTGCCCAGTGTGTCCCGGTGCTGGTGAGCCTCCCGGCAGTCCCCCCACGCTCCACGCACCCCATGGGCCACCCACACTGGGCTCTGTGTCGCTGACAGACACCCCCCACCTCCTGCTCTTGGCTTTGCTGTTACCAGCTGGCCCACGTCATTTGAGGCATCAGCCTAAGTGCCTCAGGTAATAAATTCTTGGAGAGAAGTCTCAGGCTAAACGCCACGGAAAATAAATTCTAGGAGATCCCCTCACTTTGACCTAAAGTTCCAACATGATTTGTTTCTGATGGACCCAACCCCAAAATGAAAAATCAAGGACAGTCTTAAGAGCTAATACTCATGTATCAGGCAAGTATCCTAAGGAATTTACACATGTTGACTCATTCAAAACTAACAACCTATTATTATCAGCCCCATTTTACAGATAAGCAAACTGAGACACAGAGGAGTTAAATAACTTGCCCAAGAGCACACTGCTAATAAGTGAGTTCAAACCCAGGCAGGGTCTGAGCTCTAAACCGTCACACAAAACTGTCATATTTCCATTGAAGTTGATGACACTGTCTGAGCCTGGCTCAACCCCTACCAGGAGCAACACTTCTCTGAGACCCTAGGAGCAACCATAGAGATGCCTCTAGATTGGGGGCGCAAAATTCAAAGTACCACTCTGAAAGCCGCAGGAATGATACAGCCAAGTGCCCTGAGGCACCAACTCACCAAGACAGAAAAAGCAACTCGTTCTAGGATTTGCAGGGATCCTTTGTCAGCCACCCTGGAGAAGGCTGGCTCTTGCCTCCTGCTGGCTCCCCACCCATGGCCCTTGCAGAGCTCAAGTGAGGCCGAGATTCTGGGCCTCAGGGGGTGATGGGGCCGGTGATCAAAAGGGGGCCCTCAAAGAGGAACAGCCTCTCAGCACCAGGATTCACCCACCCCACCCAGGGTGGACCCCCGCCCTCCCCACCCTGCCTTACTGAGAGCTTCCCCCTCACTGCATGGGGGAGGCAGTTAGATCAGGGCAAGGAGAGCAAGGTGCACCCCCCAGCTCTGACTTACTTGAAGAAGTCTTCCTTGCAGTAGACGCTCCCCGCCCTGGAGAAGCACCTGTCAGCTAGCTGCATCTGGCAGTCTGCACACTTGAGGCAGGAGCTGTGCCAGTGTCTGTCCAGGACCTTCAGGATGAACTTGTCCAGGATATGCTGGTTGCAGCCAGCACACTGGGGGATCTCTGTGGAGAGAGGAGAGAGAGGCAATGTAAGACTTCTGTACAGCACCACTATCCAGGTGCTGTTTGGATGTCTTCTCATTCTGCTTGTTTTGGGAAAGGACATAAGCCAAACCCTCAGGGCTGCCACATACAGTTGTACAGGTTGTACACTGCACAAAGGTGCCTGGTCAAAGGAGTAGGTTGGGACTGAAATCCAATCCATGCTTTGCTGGCCTGGCTTTGGGTGGCTTTGACCCAAAGGGGTTGCCTGTTTCTAAGAGCACCACAAAGCTAGCAGCATCAGCTAACTCCACTTTTGCCAGCTGCAATTCCACAGCCAATGGCCAGGAAGACCCAATAACATTCACCTTTATTTCTATGACATTTTCACTACTGGGTAGAATCTGTGCTAAAAACCTCAGCCTCTAAAGTAAGCCCTGCCTAAGCATGGACTGAGAGGTCATCTGGCATAGAAAGCAAATGATATGTTGGGGGTGGGTAGTGACCAAAGTCCATGCCTGAAGGTATTCCTGGAGAGAGAATCTCAGTATTTTTTTAAATTTAATTTTATTTATTTTTTTATACAGCAGGTTATTAGTCATCAATTTTATACACATCAGTGTATACATGTCAATCCCAATCGCCCAATTCATCACACCACCCGCCTTGGTGTCCATACGTTTGTTCTCTGCATCTGTGTCTCAATTTCTGCCCTGCAAACCGGTTCCTCTGTACCATTTCTCTAGGTTCCACATATATGCGTTAATATACGATATTTGTTTTTCTCTTTCTGACTTACTTCACTCTGTATGACAGTCTCTAGATCCATCCACGTCTCTACAAGTGACCCAATTTCGTTCCTTTTTATGGCTGAGTAATATTCCATTGTATATATGTGCCACATCTTCTTTATCCATTCGTCTGTCGATGGGCATTTAGGTTGCTTCCATGACCTGGCTGTTGTAAATAGTGCTGCAGTGAACATTGGGGTGCATATGTCTTTTTGATTTATGGTTTTCTCTGGGTATATGCCCAGTAGTGGGATTGCTGAGTCATATGGTAATTCTATTTTTAGGTTTTTAAGGAACCTCCATACTGTTCTCCATAGTGGCTGTATCAATTTACATTCCCACCAACAGTGCAAGAGGGTTCCCTTTTCTCCACACCCTCTCCAGCATTTGTTGTTTGTAGATTTTCTGATGATGGCCATTCTGACTGGTATGAGGTGATACCTCATTGTAGTTTTGATTTGCATTTCTCTAATGATTAGTGATGTTGAGCAGCTTTTCATGTGCCTCTTGGCCATCTGTATGTCTTCTTTGGAGAAATGTCTATTTAGGTCTTCTGCCCATTTTTGGATTGGGTTGTTTGTTTTTTTTAATACTGAGCTACGTGAGCTGTTTATATATTTTGGAGATTAATCCTTTGTCCATTGGAGAATCTCAGTATTTTGAGAGAGTCTCCTGAGAGAGAATCTCAGCATTTTAATGAAATGCAAAAGATACCATCGATTAACTCAATCAACATACCCAACTAATATGCCTTCATGTACTGCAGACAGGAAAACTAGAAACTGCTTTTCCAGATTCCCTTGCAGCTTGGGTTCCGAAAGTGATTTAGAGTCTGCCAATCAGATGAACTTATTTAGAAGAGACTTGAATTCAGAACCGAGTTGAATGGAGCCTGCCAAGAGGCAGCCTCTCACTAAGCTGGTGTGGATCATGGCAGAGGCTACAGGGTTCTCTGGCTTTAATGTCCTGAGCAATCATGGCAGAAGCAACAACATTCTGGGGGCTGGGAGTTATTCCCAGCAGCTTGGGCCAGAACTGGCTCCACTGAGTTAAAAGTCATCTACTACATATCTGGTAATTGATCACTCTCCACTTAAATAGTGAAAATGGATTCTGTTGTCTGCAACTGAACCTGAACCACTACCGCACCCTGTTCCTGTGCTGGGTGACTTCCTATCCAAGGTCTGTTTCTCTGCCATCCCATCTCTACCAAGGGATTGCTCAGGGGGTTGATAGTATTTTGAGTCACTGAATTAGTTTCAAAATGGTCAGGCTTTCACAGCTGGATGAACAAATAGTGCTAGCATCTCTAGCCAATTTCCCTGGTCCTTTTCCTCAAAAAAAGGGAAGGTAACAAATGTTAAGAACAAAAACATAAAAGTGCAAGCATCTGGCCTCTTACGGTAGCATCGTGATATAGCATGTCATGAGACTGGTAACCCTGGGGTTTCTCACCTCTATTATAAATAGCATTTTTGCTAATTGTTTTTTTTACACACCGTCTTTCCCATCAGAAGGTGAGATCCTCAAGGAGCAGGAACAGCATTTCTTTCTCAGTTTTGTATCATCCATGCCTAGCACAATGTCTGGCACACAAGAGTAACTCCACAGATATTTTTCACCAGATAAATTACTGATCAAATCCTCTCTAAGAAGCTCACTTGAAACAGTTCTTCACTAGTTTTTCCTGCACACCCCAAAATGTCAACAAAAGTACTAAAACCAAATCTCTCGTGAGATTTCGTGAATCTAGTGTTTCTTGATTCATAACAAGTTTGTTGGCTGTGATATAATTTTAAAGTGTTGAAATAGGGAATTAGTCTCAAAGCATTAGGGGGAAAATTTAAGCACATCTAAACCTATGTAGAGAGAAAGCTTTCTCAAGTATTAAGTTATCTGTATCTAAAACTTTCAGACACACGGTTGGGGCATTCACTAACTGTCATCATTAGCCCTGTACACACAACTGTCTATCTTGGACCCAATTAAACCCCAGCACAGCTTGTTTCCTTCATGGTCTTGGCAGCCACCACCATTTGCCCAAAAGTCATACTCACTAGATTCCTTGCGCTTTGACCTGATTCTCAGACCAAAATGCCCCATGAAAACTACCAGACACGTGTAGCCCTGGACACTTGGTACCTGTCCCAGTTCAGATGGGATTTTCTTTTTATCTCAAAATATTTCCTCCTTGGCAAAGAAATTGTTCAATCAATAAGTACTTACCAAGGAGTCCCAGAAAAGTGCTAAACACATGACAGCTATACGAATTTCCATCAAATAAGAAGGGCTAGGTAGGACACAGATGAAGACCACAGATTCTGAAGCCAGATCTGCCTAATTTTGTATCCTGGCTCCGCTTTCTAAGATTGAACAAATTACTTTGCCTCTCTCTGCCTCAGTTTTCTCACCTGTAAAAGTGGGGTGATGATAACAATAGTACCTGGTAGAATTGTTGTCAAGGTAAATGAATCCATATACGTAGGACGGGACTTGGTATACAGTAGGTGCTCAGTAAAGGTTTGCTATTATTAGGAGATAAGATAACTGCAGTAACCAGGTGCTCGAAGTGGTGCTGCTGGCCTGAGAGTAAGGAAATTTACGGGCCCAGGATCCTGGGCTTGACCTCATTGAACTCCCACTGAGAATCCCCGCAAAGATGTCAAGACCCCCCCGCGGAGGTTCAGAGAGGGCCCACATCACACAGCAATTATGCCGTGGTTGGGTGGGGGGCGTGCCTGGTACCTCCAGGCAGGTGCCCGTTCAACCACACGCCTGCCTCTCTCCAGGGACCATCAGGGACTGGCATCCCTGGAGCGGCCAGGGAGGGTTCCGAGAGCAGGGCCCTTACCAGCTGGAGGTTGGGAAAGAAGAGGTGAGACACTAGGGAATGAGGGGAGGATAACCTGGAGCTCCTGTGGTATGACAAGTCCAGCCTGGGCAAGCGGTGGAGACAACACAGGTAAACCTGGCCATTAAGTGGGAAAGGGTGTGGATCTCCCCTGCAGGAATTCGCATCCGGAACTGTGGCAGCTGCGGAGCCAGGGGCTTGAGGAAGGAGGTGTGGAGGAAGATTGCTCAGGCATCTTTTTCTTAAAGGAGGGGAAGGAAGCCCTAACGAGAAGCCCTCCGGCTCAGGGAAGAGGTGTGCCGACGGGCGGGTGCCGAGCTGCAGGAACCTCTGCCCCCGGAGCCGAGAGTGCCCGGCCCGACCTGTGTGTCGCCGTGGACCACAGGCCCCGGGGACACGGCCCGCTAGGGATGTCTTTGTCCCAGGAGCCAGGCAGCCGGCCAGCGGAGGCAAATTAACCCCTGGAGACGGTTGGGGGTTGGGGTCTGGGGACGACCCTCGGGGCGCGAGCCCCTCCTTTCCCGCACCACGCCCTCTCCTCGGGCCAGAGGGCCGCCAATTCCCACCTAATTGTTGTTTGGCCTCCGAGGAAAGCGGTTATATTTCTCCTCCTGGCCACAAATGCATGGGGATGAGGGCGAGGATGCATGCCCGTAAAATTTATTTCGAGCAAGGTATCTACCGGGAGCCTTAATACGATGAGTATTCAAGAGAGAATACATTAAGGCTAATGTATGCGGGAAGGGCGGGCAGGGGAGTTTTAGAGGCTTGGAAGCTGAGGCAACAACACTAAAAGCAGTAGACAGCCATTTCTTTCGACCTCCAGCTTGCAGGGGATGCGTCCGGCAGGGACAGGCTGGGCTGCCCAAACTAGGGGTTCCCAGAGAGAGGCCTTGGGACCCAACTGGGGGTCCTTGAGTCTGGCAAAAATGTAAGGGACATACTAAGGGTGCTTTTTAAGTTAAAAGAAAACAAAACCTTTCCCACTGTATTCCACTGTAGATTTTGAGAGAGAGAGCATTTTTAAAAACAGAGATAGAAATGGTTTAAGAGACCCACAATATACCTATAGTAATAGTAAAACCAGGCAACAAGAGCCTGTTATAAACTGTGCCAGGTCCTAAATGTATGTTTCCTCAATCCGCACAACTTGGTGAGGGAGGTGTTATTATCCCCAATTTACAGATGAGGAAACTGAGCCTGCGAGAGATCAAGCAAAGTGTCCAAGGTCCCACAACGAGGGAACCAGGATTTCAACTAAGCCTGTGTGCGAGATGGGCTCACCCAACCCCAGAGCTGGAGGGTCTGAGACATCACCCCACCTGCCTTGTTCTACCCTGTCACTTTATGGAGGGTAAATGGAGGTGGAGGGATAGTCTCAAAGCTGCTCTGTGTGCAGTGACAGGAGTAGATGAGCCACTGGCCTCTGGTGCTCCCCAACAATTAGGCAAATGGAAATGTCTGAGGGACAGATTTCCATCCATTGGACAGAGTATGAATGTGTTGTAGGGGACACACACCTAATGCCCAAGGAGGGCTGGGAGTGGGAACCGCTGTCCGGCTGATCCCCTCCACCCAGCTGCAAAGTGCCAGCTTGTTGATGGCATCTGTCAAGTTCAGATTCATCCCCGCCTGTGACGGGGTGGGGACCTGTGAACTCAACCCCACACTTTAGTAGACGGTGCTCCATGCAATTATTTAGATGAAATAAATGTGTGAAATATGAGCGAGCTAGAAAATTTTAAAGAGCAACAAAACAAATCTTTTTTTAACCTACAATAAATTATGATATTTTTTATAATTTGGAGAGTCCGAACAGAAGTTATACAGGTTTCCTAAGCGAAATAAAGTCGTAACCAAAATTTCCAAATCCCTAGTAAACTCAGCTTATTCATGCAGTATTTGATATCACGAAATTTTACTTTAAAAACTGGAGTTTAAGCAGATCCTTGCACTCACTAAGACAGAATTTGATCTATAAACTCAGTTCCTGATCCAAGGAGTCGTTTCATTTAAAATGAAAATTTTTATCTTATCTGCAGGAAAGTGTTCTGTGGTGATGCTCTCTTCTGGGGCTCTGCAGAGAGTAAACCCAGGCATGAAAAGACAGCAACATCCCTTGAACAGACAAGGAATCTGTGGAGATGCTGGACCACACAGTACAATACACTCCCATCTGCAGGGCCATCCACCAGCGCCCAGGAGAGACACGGCCCAAGGCACAGACCTAAGCCCACAGGGAGAACAGCTGTGTGTACACAGCTATCCAAGCAGACACCATCAGACACACTCACACAGACACATACACAAGTCAGATGTACACACATTCACACATACTTACAACATACACAAAGACACAACACAGACATACTCACATATACACTCAGACACACAGAGGAAAACACAATCACAAACAGAGATACACTGAGACATACACATACATAGACAAAGGCACCCACACATACCACATTCACTTAGACACAAACACACCTGCACATATTCACATATACTGAGACACGCATATTTAGCAGACACACATACTCATATGTACACACACATATACCACAGATACTAACACACACTCACACATGCACACAAACACATGCACACACATATCCTGATACAAGGGCTAAGGCATTGTGATTCCAGGAAAAAGCCAATTGCTTCTGAAGTCAAGCTGTGTCTATGGAAAGGAAGCCATCTCCGAAACGAGGGAGCTGTCCAACTCTGGAGCGGTGGGGAGAGTGGGCAGTGAGTGAAATAGAAAACTAGGGGGAACTGGAAAATTTTGCTCAAAGACCTTTTGGGAAAACTATTGAGGGAATTTGAAAGTTTTCAGTTCTGTTAAGAGTTTAGATCTTCAAATTTTTAGGTCTGCCAAATTGTTTACAATAAATCCCAGGCCAGATTCTGAGATTCTGATTCTACCATGTATGTGATTTTGGACAAATTGCTTAACCTCTCTGAGCCTCAATTTTCTTATCTGTAAAATGGAGATAATAACACCAGTCTCTGGGGTTGTGGTGTTGTGTGATCATATCAGTTAATGAGTATAAAACCCTTAGCCCCAAAATACATTTGTCCAAGCTCAATGGCCAGCTCCCTTCTCCCTTTTCCTGACCAGCCACCAGCAATACGGATTTATATATTTAAAGTGTATCAGAATTATTTCATGCTTCTTTATTTCCCAATATAATTTTCCCGCCGCCCCTTCAAAACACTCAAAACTGTCCTCCACAGCCCTAGTTCTAAAGCATCTGGAAAATGTACAAGCCTTTCTGATCAACATTATCCCAGAGTATGAACAGCAGATAATGCAACATTACAAGATTCAGTCTTTTTGGAATAAAGAAATGTCAGATTCTTTCTTCCATAGAATGAGGGCAAATTTGCCAGACCTTGGTCCCTTCCCCACATGTGAATGGTGAGAGTGGGGAGGTTAGGACCACCAACTGCCTGACCTCACTTCACTTTTGCTTCACTTTTGCAGGTAAGAAAGGACTGAGTTCATATTAACATTTGAGGCTTCTAGTATTTTTCTTAGAGACATCTAAATGCCCAATGGTGAAGTGACTATTTCTTATTTGATATGAAATAACTAAAAACCCTTTGCCTGTAGCCATAACCTACTTCTTCATCAAGGAAGCTTATAAAACACACAACGTGATGCCCAGCCCCCAAATCACCTGAGTGCCCTAGTGGAGGTACAAGGGGCTTGTTTTTCAGAGTGGCCCATCAAACAATGGACTCTGTTTTAAATCTCCAAATTCCTCCGTTAGTGAAGTTTCAGAAAGCTGGGAAGTGGAAGAGATCAAAGGTCTGATGTGGTCTGTGGTAGATCAAATTGCCCTCAGCCCTCTGGTGATATAGAATAAGGATTGTGCATTTTCATTCCCCACTCAATGTTTCTTCATTTCCAAGAAACTGCTCTCAAGGAACCAGGGGCCACCATGAAACATTTCAGAAATGGTTTGTATTTGTTTGGTCGATTTTAATTCTTTGAAAAAGGGTGTTTTCTGTCTCTTTGGTCACAGAAGATGAACAACGTGAGGAAAAACATTTTTTTCCACTAACGAGACTTAAAACTAGAACCAACGTACTTGACGATGACTTCTAAAATGTATTTAAGAAAGTGCACCTTTCTGGGAAAGTGGTTTAGAATTTCAGATATTTCCATTGGACTCATAATGCAAGTGAATACTTTAATATTTTAAAGACAGGTATTCTGTACTGGTCGGAATAGTGTTCAGAACAGAGTAATATTTTGTAAAATTTGGACTTTGATGGGCCGCTTTGGAATCCTGCAAGACATTATTGCTTTTTCACTACCTTTTGGACAAACAGAGTTCTTCTTTTTGTTTCACAAACAATTTGGCTTGACAGCCTAATGCCCAGGAAAAGGTTTTCCTTGCTTCTTTCTGGATAGGGAGCTGGTCCAGGGGAGATGCTTCCAGGGTCCCCCGTTTGCAGACCCCACAATGCTCCCTATCGGCTTGGCCATCCCCTTAAGACACCCAGGAGCACTCCAGCCTGCGGAGGGTGTGGCTCCCTCTGCAAAACGGAACAAGTTTAGCAGCACTTTGAACTTTGTCAAGTGCTTGCAAATCTGCAAAAGCTCATTTACTCCTCCTAGAGATCCTGAGAAAAATGAACCTCTGATCTACATTTAAAAGGGTTTCCCTAAGGGTACACAGTTGGGGGCCAAACTGGGGCTGGAACCCTCTTTTTTCTCTGGGATAGATTCCGGGGCTGACTGAAGACCAAGGCTTCCAACTGTGCTCACCAAAGCCACCTCTGTCTGGTGGGTTTCATCCCAAATCCTTTCGCTGGTAAGTAGTTTTTTTGAACTCCGTCTTAAATAACATTTGGCCCATGTATGTTTCCAAAAATACACAATTTTATTTATTTGTTAAGTTTTTTTTTTTACTGACTACAAAAAAAGCCAAATGGGGCTTTAAGGAAACACATACATAATTGAAATATTATGCAAATGTTTTTCTTGGAATTCTCTAGTCCTTCCCCACATAGAAGGGGGAGAAAAATTAACGGCAGACAATGCTGCTCTGTTACCTAAGGTTCTCTGAGTAAGAAGGAAGATGGTTTTGAAAAGGTGGGTTGGGAAAATAATCTCAGTGGGGGCTTATTGATTTCGTCTGGGAATGACTAATTCTAAAGTGTGTCAACATAAGGCCACAGGACATATCAAGTATGATACCAGGCCTGCCTAAACTCATACCTAAGTTCTGGAATATCCAAATCTAAGAATTATAACAGAGGTACAGTTAAATTAAATTAATTAAAAGTTCTGTTATTCGATACATATTTTAAAAATAAAACTTTCCAAATCAAAGTCACTGCCATCACCATGGACAATAAAATCCTGTTTTCTGGTCACAACTCTCCTTTTAAATCACCTGATAACTGTGACCTAAGGAACAGAGGACTGAGACCAAGGATGCAGTTTATATGACAAATCATAACTAGATGTGTCTGGTTTTTTTCCCCCTCCTGGCTCTTTATTTGCTATTTCCCTATTAAAGACAATCCATTTTTATTGAACAGTTTAGGGTTTCCTTATTTATATGTTCCCTTATTCTAAACCAATGTATCTTGAACAGCCCATAACATAATTTTCCAAAATGTTTTTATTAACTTTCTCTTAAGGGATCTCAATAACCTAGTAAGAATAATCTCATAAACAACACAGCTGAAACACAAAATTCCAATATTAATTCTTTTAAACTTAAGGATAAAAGGTTTATTGAACTTTGTGATGGTGATGGCAGCATTAAATATAGTAGTAATCTGGGCCAGCCACAAAAATATTGGGAAGAGTAAAAAAAAAAAAAAAAAACCCACTGGTATCACATTTAAGGTAAATTATATTCTCTAATATAATTCTATTCACTTACATACTTTGAAAATACTTCAGTCTACATCTTATCTAATTTCTAGTTTTTTTTCTAATTTGTCTTGACAAATGACTCACAACTAGGAAGAAGTCAGAAAATCCTTTTCATATCAGAAATATCATGCCTAACGTTCTCTTTTCCCTCCATTTCTCCTCCAGAAGCCTTCCCACCACGGGTCCTATTTGTTTCATTTGGTGGTTTGAGGTCCCTTTGAAAATCTCCTTTGTTCTTCTGCCTAGCTCAAAAAATAGTAACCTCTTCAATAAAAGATCAAATTCAAAAGTATCCTGGAGACAATTTTGATGTTACCACTTTAAGGCTGAATCTGAATAACATTTTAATAGGAGGAGTCCCATAGTAAATAAAGTAAGAAATGTAAACATATCTTTGCAGGTACAGAATTATCTTCTAGATTATATACTGACACAGAATTAGTCATCTTCAGTAGGATATTGAATATTCTCAGTAATTGCAAACAAAACAGAAAAATCACATTACACAAATCCATGACAGTCTATGGAAATGCCGTAGACGTCTATTTCCACTCCATTTTTCACATTTAATCATTGCTAAATCTCCACAACGTATTTTTCTGATGTCTCATTCTGTGGCAATATTCCATATGTTTGGCAACCGGTCCCTCATAAGAAGAAACTTTCAATTAATTTGGCCGCAAGTTTTCTATTAAGCTATTCCCAGAACCAATCCCTTAACCCCCTAACATTATAATGAAAACAAATTATACTTTAAAGGCACTTGGGCATGAGATGCCGCAGTAAAACATCTGTGACTAGACCCAGATTGACAGAGGGAAGGGGAGTGGGGCGATCTGAGAAAAGAAATCCACCAAAATACAACAGGAGTTAGGAGTTGCCTCCCAAGATGATTTTCCAGTCCGCCACTAACACAGTTAACCCAAAGTACATTTTCCAAGGGACAATCAATTTCAGTTTTGCCAATTAAACCCAACCTGTCCACCTACCCCCAACTGCAGTGCCTCAGAATGGTTGATCTGTGTTCCATTTTGATCAGGGTTCCGTAAAACTGAGGACTAAAAAAGGTACAACCTCACAGCGGCATGTGAGGTTTTCTTCCTACAGCAAACAATAGCCCAGCTCCAGGGCTGCTTCTGTTCTGGACCCAGAAACTGCTCTTCCCTCCCAGGCCTCCCGGGAACACAGTGAGAGATGGATCTCACCTCTCTGTAGCTTGCTGGGCACTCAACCCCCAATGGCACCCCGGTGCTCAGAATTCCTGCACAAACACATGCTCCTCCCCGCAAAGGAAGGAAGAAAGAGACAGGGGAAGGAAGGGATAAAGGAAGTAGAAAGAGAGAAGGAATACAGACATTCAAGCCACGATGGAATTTTACTAAAAACAGTAGACCCTGTTCGCTCACATTTGGGTTACAGGCATTGTTAACAACGCATTCCAGGAAGGGAGGAAAGGCGGAAAACCATTACAAAAGTAAGCCCCACCCCCAGCCATCTCGGAACCCAGCAATCTATACAGTAATGCATCTGGTGCTGCCATAGCAAACTGCTGTTTCAGTCTGTCTCCAACCTTAGGTTTCCCAAAGTGGGTAAGATTACTCCTTGCGTCCACTCAGCAGCTAAACTGGTTCCAAGTCTCTCTGCATTCCAAAGCTTCTCGGCCCGAATCCTGATAAATTTCCCTAATTGAAAGAAATGGCACAAGGTCCCTCCATCCAACTCCACCAAACCTCCCCCTCCACAACTCCTTAATTTGGAGAAGATTAGTTGCCCAGGGAAAACCACAAGATATCCACCATTACTGACTAAATCAAGAGGCTCGAAGGAGATTCCTTAACAACGTGATAGAAAGAAAGGTGAGTCCCTGTTAACTAACTTCCCAGTCTGGATGACTGCAGGTGTGACTGTCTCCCTCCCCTTCCTCCGCTGCAGCCCTCCCAGCGCCTGAGTCTCTCCGGGTTCTGTCTGCTAATGCGGTGCTAAGTAATCGCTAATTGACTGTAGCAGAGTGAAAGGACACTAAAATCCGAGGCAAAAGGGAAGTGTTAGGACAATGGAAATATTTAGGACTTGAGGCTGTCTACACCTGGTCAGCGGGGTCATCAGGTCACTGTTCAAAATCCAAGACGCCCCTGTGGGCTGTGTTTTGTCTACTCAATGGAAAGCCATTGCTTTGCCGGTTTACCGCCTGCCTCGACCCCCACCTCACCTCTAGGACTCAATTTTTAAAAAATCGACCCTGGTATTTGGTCGCGTAGGCGGTCCCCAAGACGTCTTGAGGACTCACGTTGCTCTAATCCCCAGAGCGTTCAGCCTACATTCTTGTCTTAACCCCGCTTTGTTTTCGGCGTGTCGAGAGGGAGGTACAACTAGCTTTGGTATTCCTTCCTTTAACTTCCGCCGCTCCTGGTTTCATCCCGCCCGGGCTTTTGCTAGTAATTCTTCTTCCTGATTAGTTTCACCCTTCAGAATCCTTTAAAAGACATTCGCCCTGCCTTCTTTAAAAAAAAAAAAAAAAAAAAAAAAAAAAGGTCTCATCCGTGATGAAGCCAACCGCTGAGCCCCAAACAGTGAAGCCTGCGCTGAGTGCCAGGCCGGCCGCGGCTTCCTCTGTAGGATGGTGCGTACAACCCGCGACCCGCTCCATTTCTTCTCGGGCACACAGTGTTACCAATTCCCTCCCCATGTCGAATTTAATTTACAACAACGGCTGCGCAGGTACAGACCTCGTCTCTCTTGAGCCTGCCACATTTCAAGCGCTCTTCAAGTTCCGCTGAGCGCTGGGAGCCCAGACGAGAAGGCGGGCAGGGCGCGCGCAGCGCAGGGACCCGCCTGCTGCCTCCAGGCTCTGTGCCGGAGGAGCCGCTCCCAAAATGAACCGCTTTCTAAGGGTTAAAAAGTCACGGAAAGACTTGTGCCGCCAGCGTCGGGGGTTAATTTTGTCTTCCCAAATTCTTGGTGCGAAATGGGTATGCGGAAGAAAAGAGCTTACTGTCTCCGCTCTCTGGCCGCGCTCCCACCTGCCGCGCCTCTTCGCGCGAAAAAAGTCTGCCCGGCTGCAAACAGGTAGGAAACTGGTTCCGGGTTTGGCCAATCCCAGACCGCTAGGGATAATAAACTAGGAAGAGGAACGGGCAAGGTGGACGGAGGGAAAGGGCCAAAGAGCAGAAATGCCTAATGCGCCGCGCGGTGGCCGTCCCTCTTTTGCCCCCTGCTCAGTTGCGACCTCCACTCGGGGCGGCTGGACGCGGTGCGTGCGAAGCCGGCTCCGCGGGAAGGGCCGCCCTGTCCGCACCTGCCTCCCCTAGCGAGCCCTCAAAATCCCAGGGCGCGCGGCAGGCTCGCTCAGGACCTTGCGCCGCCCATAGGTGCGCAGCAAACGCTTTTGTCATCGTCAGTCCCCCGGGCCACCCAGGCCGGCGCCTGCCCGCGGGGCGGAGGAGCTCTGCCCTGGTGGCGGCGAGGTCACGCAGGTCGCGCTCCCAGACCCGAGGACGCCGCTCCCGCCCGATCCCACCTGGCTCTGGTTTTCCGCGAGGATGGACCGCGACCGAGCGAGGAAACCACTCGAGCGGAGGTCCTATCTCCTCTCTTCAGTCCCGACTTTTCGTCTTACCTGTACACGGACATGGGACCGCTCAGTGCAGACCTTCGCCCCTCACCCGCCCCACCTGCCTGCTCTTTGTCCTGGTTAAATCGTTAATTCCTCTCCCTGAGCGCCCTGAGACTGCGGCTTCCCAGGCGGGCTCCCCTCCGCCCTCTCTGCCCTCTCCGATCTAGGCATGGGAACGGAGGAGGCCGGAGCCAGCGCGCCCCTCGGGCGCCCTCGGCCTCCCGCCACCCCAAGCGAGGCACGGCCGCAGTCACCCGGGTTTCTCCAAACTCCCTCTGGCTGGTGCGTGGCTCTGGCCCGACGCTGGGACGGGATCCTCGCGGTTGGAGAATCTGAATCCCCAACCCGCGAGGCCCGAATCTGCCGACGGGGACAGCCAGTCTGACCTTTAAAAGTTGGCCCGCCCCTGACAATATTTTTTGTGACGCGGGGAAGGAGGTTTGTGGCGTCGGGGGCTGCTGTTTGGATATCTGTACTGGAATCTGATGGAATTTCAATCTCTCTCTCTATATTTGTTTTTTCCTGGCACCACGAGAAAAGACAGGAGTGGGAAGAAGAGCAAATCCCTGCTCTAGAGTTTGAGAGAACTGCCCACCGGGAAGTGAGCTCACTCCACCCTTAAGAAATGGCCTACAAGAGGATAAGGTCGGGGACGAGGATTCTAACGCGACCAGTGCAGGGAGCCTCACCCCACGCAGGAGCGCCAGGAAGGGAAGAAAGGGTAGTGGGGCGACCTGAGGAGTCCTTCGCCCAGATCCTGCCAAATACAAAATCAAATGCCCTTTCCCCACAGCTTCGGGGTTCACATGAGCGCAAGATAGATCTTTTAGGAGACAAGCAAGGGATGGGAGACGCCCGGGCTGGCTTCTCATTTACCACTCCCAGCCTGGACCCGGCGAATCACTCCTTCCTCCCGCGGGGCTGGCCTGCTCCCTAGCCAGCGTTCCGGGATGTCCGTTGTCCTTTCCTGCGAGCCCCGGGAGACTACGTGTGAGATGGACCAAAACCGAGGGCAAGGGGCGGATAAAACGCCCACCTCCCTGGACATCCCTCACTATTCCCAAACGTCTTGGTCAGCAAGAGGGGCCGACAGGACCCAGGTGCGTGGGGGAACTGCTGGATTCGGGGAGGAGAGAGGTTCGGAGGAGGCTAAGAGGCCAGCGCACCCAGCGCTGGGTTAGGCGCTGTGGGGACTCGGACCTTGGCAGCCCTGAGGGAGGCAGCGGGGACGACCCCAGACAAAGGCAGGTTGTGCCGGAAACAAGAGAAACCAGCCACCCTAAATCGTGGGCCAAGTAGCTGGGACGCATCAGTTTAGGACGAAGTCCTTTTGTGAACCTATCCACTGGCGCCCACAAAACAAGGAACTCTGCGCGTCCTGGATGTGACCCCGAGGGTGTCGAGGGTGTTGCCTCCTGCAGAGCACTCCCACCACTCAGAGCAAGGAGCCGGGGTTCGAGTTCCTTAAAAAACACTGACCTGAGGCGGCGAGAGGGGGGCTGCCCCGCCCACCAGTCCGCGCTTTGGGCGGGGGCGGGGTGTTCTATTTCTCTACCCAAAGTTGGTCTCGGATTGCTCCCAGCCTCCTCCCTCCGGATTCTCCTGAGCTTCTTGCTCAGGCCTACGCCCCTCAAACGGATAAAGACCCCCGAGTTTGTCCGGAGAAGCCCCAGCCGGGCGCGGCCCGATCGGGCGACCCAGGGGCTCTCGGAGCGGGAAGGCCGGGACCTGCTCCGCAACCTCTGCACGGAAAAGCAGGAGGACAGCAATCGCTTCAAAGACCAGGCCACCCAGGAGCGAGCAGTGTCGGGAGGCGCTGTGTGTGGGGGGCGCACAGGGTGTAAGGAAGAAGGCCACCAAAAGAGAGAAATGATTACATAATTTGATAACGTCTTCCTGAAGGGAATGCGCCTCACCCATCCCTCCAAAGCAAAAGACTATACTGGATCCTAACCCCTAAAACACCCCTAGAGGCCAAGGCACGAGAGGCACTGAGGTTGGGGAATCTCTAGACCTGCGCTGCCAAGTGCTCCATCTGTGGTGGCCCAGAGTGAAGAACCAGAACCTGGTGGTGGGGTGGCAGGTGACCCTTCCAGTTGGTAGGTTGGAGGGACCCCTGCGGGAGAGCCTTTCTGTTGTCTCCTCCACTACCAGGTTTAAACACCCACAGCCGGAGATGAACCCCTCTTCCTCCCTGAGGCCCAAGGGCATGTCCACCCCACCCCCCCGTGGAATTCTTGGGTCCGATGCCCCAAGAAAGAGAATGATTGGGTATATGTGCCAGAGGGGGCCAGTCCCCCAGTGCCCAGCACCAACAGCTTAATAGCCAGAAGCCAGATCTGCTGCAATGGGGGAGGGTAAAACCCACACACATCCCCAAAAGAAAAAAAAAAGCTGATCCCAAAGCTTTCAGGGATTGGTCCCCTAAATTTTGGCCAGTGCCTCCTCCAACCCAGGCCACAGAACCAGGGCAAGACAAAAGGAAGGACAGACCAACCCCTCCTGGTTCAGCCTTGCCTCACTGGACCACCCTAGAATGAGAGTCCCCTTCTCTACCTCATTAAGTTTTCCACAGTTCCAACCCAGACGCCGAGGCCTGACGAACTGTAGCTCTGAAGGTGAGTTCTAGGCAATTTAGGAAATCGAGCTCCTGACGACAAAATCAAAGCTGTCTCTGAGTAAGAAAAACAAAAAGTGAGACCTTCTGAGAGTGTGTCCTGCGCATCCAAAGAAAGGCTATCAGAGCAAAACCCACCGTCTTACATTGCGGTCCTAAACAGAGGCCACCTATGGACCACAACTATTAAAGCACAGCTGTATCGGGTAACAAGGACACGAGTCACACACACCTGCGCCCACTCACACACTCCCCTCACTCGCGCAGAGGTACAATCAAGCTGCAGCACCTTTGCCAGGGTTTGTGTTTGTGCAGGGACTGACAATCCACTCCCTCCCTGCCCTCGGTGGGCTGGGGTAGTAAGGAGTCAGTGAATCCCGAACGCCTTCCACAGACACATCTTAACGGTAAATTCCCCAAGGCACAGCGCAGACTTGGAACTGTTTGCCAACAGTTGACAGAAAAAGATACAAAACATAGCTGTAGTATATAGTCAAGGAACGACCTAAGTAGGTTTGAGTGAAGCTATCCTCTTCTAGTCCCTTCTCACAAACTTCCCAGGAAGTCGCGGGGTAGGGGTGTGAGGGGACAGACACGCTCGCCAGCCTGCCTTGGAGGTACTACTGGGGCAGAAACCATGTCATGGAGATCCGGGGCGCAGGAGGGCGCGCTGCTGCGCCCTAGTTCCTAGGTAGGCACCCTCCGTGGATGAGCCGGTCCTTACTTAAACCTCAAGGATGTAGCTATCGGTCCACTGAAGAAGTCGCGGGCGGAAGCAGAGCCCCTTGGCGAGCAGAGGGAGGGAGCCCCTCTTCTCTCTACCGTGCCCAGGGGCTTTCCGCAGAACCCGCGAGGCTGCGGGGCAGGGCTCACGCGGCGCCAGCCAAGCGAGCGCGACGCCACGGGACCTGCTCTGGCCTCCGCACAGACTCTCCATCGAAGACCTCGTTCACCAGTAAAGAACAGAGAAAATTCTCACCGGGAAAATCCCTGCGCGCGCGCGCGCGCGCGCGCACACACACACACACACACACACACACACACACACGCACGCACCTGCGGATAAACAAGCCCCGAGCTCCGGCCGCCTTCCTAATTTCGGGCACGGGAAAGAAAGCGCCCGCACATCCTTCTCTCTCCCCTTTCGAATCCGAACCATACTGAGAGCCTGCTCTCGCGTCCGCCAAGGCTGTACCCCGAGTTCACAACTTCGTCCCGGTGCTTCTCCCTCCTTTCATTCCTCTGTTAGCTGGAATATGGCGAGTGGACTTCCTCACCAGGAGCCGGCAGTCCCTGGCGGCGCAGGCGGCGGGCGCCGCGGGCAGCAGCGGCTGCGGACGCACCAGGCGCGCACGCCCTGCGCGCGGGGACAGCGCGTGTGGCCTGGGCTTCTGCGCCGCCAGCCCCGGGGGCGGGGGACGCGCTCTCTAACTTCCCGCCAGCTGGGGTGAAGTTGCACTAGCGGTACTGCGAGCTTTGACCGTAGCCCCCTCACCCGGCGGGGGAGGAGGGTTTGGGGGACCACCCCAGCGCTTAGGCCTGGCCTGCAGCTCTTTCCTCTGGTGTCTGTCCCCAGACAGCACTCTCCCCAAGGCTCCTAGAAAAAACATGGGCTGTGGATGCGGGGTTCGGTATCCCTAGGCTCACCTCAAGCACCATCCGGGAGGCTTTCACTTTCGGCCCCCAAAAGCCAAGGGCCAGGCCCTTCAAACGCACTCTGGCTGGTGGCCCTGCCCTGTGACCTCCTCTGCGCCCGGGCCGCCGGCCCGTCGCCCCGCCCGTCCCCTCCGGTTCAGGCTACGCGCAGCGTCCGGCCCGCCCCAAACCGGCCAAAGCTGCCGGCCGTCTTGTTATCAAATTAAGTCAGCGAGAAAGGGGGGTGTCTTACGTTGCATCGGCACACCAAGCATCTCCGGGAGCCCCTTGACAGCCCCCTCCGCGGGGACAGCTGCGCTCTGCATCATCTCCGAGCGAGAGCCAGCGAGTCGCAGTCTACGGAGATTTCTCGTTCTCTCGCTCAAGCTGGATTCAGAAATTTGAAAATAATAAAAAACCCAACCAGACCGCCGAAGTCACGGTGGAAGCCGGACCCTCCGCCTCTACAGGAGGATTCCACAGGCTGCCTGGCCCCCTCCCCCCGCCAGTCCTCAGTCTGTTTCAAATCCCTTTGATCTCGCTCTCCCGGGTTGGTGCACATCCCGGGTTGAGGAGACGCTGTTGCTGCAGCTCTGGCTTTTTTCCCCTCCTCCCTCCCCCCGCCCGCTTCTCTCCCCCTCCCCCTCCACCCTTCGCGTGCCGGCCGCCCAGGAGGCCGCGGTCACCCAGGCATTTTGATTCATTCACACTGCAGGAACGGCCGTGACGTCGCTTTCCGCAGGGAGGCCCGCCCTTCAGCCAAGCCCCCCACCCAGCAGCGAGCGGCGGACCCAGGCCCGAGTGGTGGTGCTAGCGCCCTGAGAGAGGCCGGCCGGGCAGGAGGGCCGGACCGCATGGAGCGGGGCGGGGCCTCACGGGCCGTTCCCCCTGCTCCCCGCGGTGCGGGCTAGCGCCCCGTGTATAAATACTGCAGCTGGCTCGGCCGCGGCAGCAGGTGGTCCCGGACGGCCGCGTCTGGGGCTCGCAGGTTTCCGTGGATCCTCTCGGGGTTCCGGCCTCAGCCGGCGGCTCGTGTCCTCTCCGCCCCTCCGTTCGAACCAAGGGGCTGGGAAGGGCGGGGCAGGCGCTCCGGAGGCCTGGGTCGCACGGCGGTGTCTTCCCGTCGCGCTCTCTTGGTCCCGGGCTTCTCTCGGGCGGACGGAGCGTGCTCCGTAACTAGATGACCCCATCCTCCTCCCCCTCCTCCTCCTCCTCCCCCTCCCCTCCGGCCAATTCCTGTCCCCACCCAGGACGCGGGGAGTCACGCAGCGGGCTGCGGCGGGCCGAGGAGAGCAGACAGGGGCTGCGCACGGAGGTGGCAGGGCGCGGGCCCCCGGTGCGCGTCCCCGCACGCCGCGGCCTGCAGCCCCGAGTCGGTTCCTCAGTCCTTTCCCGCCCCGTCCCGACTGCTCTGCCCGCGTCCTCTCAGCTTGTCCTGCCCTCGGTCCTCAGAGACAGCTCTGCCTCAGCGCTGCGACCGCGGGCGTTTTGAACAATTCCCCACCTCGTGTGTGCGGGGCGGCAGCGAGCACACCACCCGAGGGGCTAACCAGCAAAGGCGTGTGTGTTGTTACGGTATTTACAACACACACACACACACACACACACACACACACAGAGCAATTCTCAACGCGAGTTCCTGGAGGAAATAAAACAGAAGGCCCACCGCTGGGACAGGTCTCCGCCGAGGTTTCCTCATGCTTCATCAGATTCTCTACGCCGCCTGACCGGCAGACGCGGAACACCCAACCCCCGGACCCGGCGGCTTTCTGGATCCCAGAGCTCGCGACACCGCCACTCGGAATTCGTTCTAGATGTAGACATATGTGTAATCCCAGCATAGTGGGGTCCAGCCCGGGTGGGAAAGGGAACTGTGTGCTCTCTCCAACTTTACAGCGTGTCCCCTGCTTTTTCTCCTGGCGTTGTCCCCAAAAAGGGGACACCAGGGTTTGTGAGGGACAAGCATGAGTGTGGGAGCGGATGGCATGGCTGCCAGCGCTTAGAATTTGTTTTCAATGAAGTCACAGTGACTTCTATGTGACCTAGTACTGGGTTGGCATCATCTCTTGCCCTGTTTACCTGCGAGGTAACTCCAGGGCACAGGAAAAAAGCCAAGAACCCGGTGACATTTTCAGTGTTTACCAAAATGTTTTCTACAAAAATTTAGCTAGTAAACAAACACGAGGAAATGCCAGCCTCATTAAGAATCAAAGACACGAAAAACAAAGCATCGTAGCACTTACACCTTTTTTGTCTGTTCAATGAGTAAAGGGGGGCGGATGGTAGAATTCAGTGCTGGTGAAGGTTACTTGATACTGCTACTCTCACAAATATTGTTGGTGTGCTTATAAGCTCTTAAATTCGTTTGGAAAGCAATTAAGCAATATGTATCAAACCCATACATTTTTCATACCCCTTAGCTCATGAAATTCCACTTTTGAGTGTCTATTCCACAGAAATAATAAAATTCGAAACAAGTTTCATACATGAAGATGCTTATTACAGCATTACATTTTGGAGAAAAATAACCTAAATATCCAACAAAAGAAAAGTAATATACAATTATTGAAACTAATTATGAAACCTAGCAACATGGAAATGCTTGTGAAATACTAAATTTTTTAAAAAGCAGAATGCACTATTGTATGATTATAAGTATGTAAAAATGTTAAAGATAAAAGCAGTGATAATCCCATTGTTGGCTAGGGTGTGGGGAAATTAGAAAACAGTTTCCTGGTGGGTATGCAAAGAGGGACAATGTCCTCTGAGGGCATTTTGGCAATATCTTTTATAGGCCAACAGTGTGATGGATTTGACCCAATCCATACAAAAATTTGTCCACAGTAAATAATCAAGAATATTTATAATGATATAGTTGCAAGGACGTTTAAAAAAGAGAATAACCTACGTATCCAACAGCAGGGGATTATTAGAGTATATAAAATGGAATGTTACAGTCATTAGAAAATACAACGCAAGAGTAATAATGTAGGAAAGTGTTTGAGATTTATAAGGAAGTGAGGGAAAAAAGAGAATATGAAGCAGTATGAACTTTAGGATAATTATTTTTTAAAGAAGCGTAAATAGAAATATATATAAATATAAAAGTGGTTACCTGTACATTATAATTTTTATTTTCTTCTTTTTGCTTTTTTCAGTTACCTCAATGAGCACATTATTTTATAAAGTGGGAAAAAACTAATAAAAGTTGTTTTCAAAAACACTGGGGAAAACTGGAAGGAAATACATCAGAATGCTATTCAGAAGTACATTATGGAAAAAAAGTATATTAGGGAGATGTATTTTATGAAATTTTTTCTTTCTTCTCTTTCAGATTTACTGTAAAGTTGTTATATGTGTTCAGTAATATTCGTAAAAGATAAAATATATGCAGTGAAATATAGAGCATATGTGGTAATTATTTTTATAATTTAATATTACATTTTTTAAATGCTCTCTGCAGCTCCTCCTCCCCTGATATGAACCTGCCTGGGTCCTGCCCTCTTCCCACTGCATGTCACTAAGTCATTCACTGGGTGAGGGGCAGCATTACTGTGGTGGAGACTCTCCTGTGCCTAGGGCTGGTTCAGGGGATGCCACTTTCAAGTCTATCCAATGGCAGAGGAGCCCTGGGAGATCCGTTTGGCTCTCAGTTCTTGACCTTGTGAGCAACTGCTCCCCCCGCACCCCTCTGTGTTCCCACATGTACACGCAATGTAGCTCCACGAATAAACGCCCTTGTTACATTCCTAAACTTTTCTAGAGGTATTTGCCTCCTGGTATGAGCTGAGTCCCATTCCCAAGGTCTTCCACTAACATCTACATCTGCCAACGTATTTCACTTTCTTCCTGGGGCCTTAGCCTTCCCATCTAATAATGAATCCCCAGTAAAAATCTTTCCTTAAATGTATTTTTTAGTGCCTGCTGCTGCTGCAGATAGCGATCATGATAACAACATAAGAGCATATGGTGGTAATAATAATAATCAACACTTATGGACAGTTTAAAACTGTGCCAGGCACGAGGGTAAGTGCTTCTACATGTATAATGCCACCTATTATTCACAACAGTTCAATAAGTGGTATTGGTGGATGAAAAAACTGAGGTTAACAGGGGCTAAGCTTGTCTCTACCCTCCACAGAATGGAAGAATGGCTGATTCCCACAGAAGGCAGATAATCTCTACTGTGGAATAGCCCAGGAAGACCATTGGGGTGCATCTGTTTGGACTTAAACCTCTGAGCTGACTCAGGGCTTTTCCCACTGAAAGCTGCCCACGGCTGGCAGGTGACCTCCTAGAAGCAATGGTCCTCAGAGCCTCCTCAGACCTGTGCCTTCCAGCTACAAACCAATGGGAGGGTGGGTACCAAAGGATGGCCTGGTGGTGATGTGGCTTTCCCCAGGTCTAAGTTCTGTCAGGGCAGTCAGTCATTAGCCAGTAAGAGTATCCGGTACTTTCTGGACATTTACATATTACATTTCTGGGAACCAAACCCAACATGTCAGTGGATCCAGTTCTAAGTGAAGAATCTTCAGAAACTCAACTTAAGAAAATGATTAAAGCTTGCATTCGTCTTTACATTTTACAAAGTTCCTCCACATATTTTATCTCATTTGGTCTTCATAATCATGCCTGGGCTTGGGTATGATTATCAGGAAACGGAGAAGTTAAGTGGTTTGCCTAAGGTCACACTGCTAATAAGTTGCAGAGTCAACTGGAAATTAAATCCAGCCTTTGACTCCCAATCTGGTGCTCTTTCCACTCTGCACAGCAGACTTGTGTGTCTTCTAACCCTTGCATTTTAGGAACTTCACAGAGTGGGCAAGTTCACCCTCAGACACCAGGAATCCTGAGGCCCAGTCTCTTTCTCCACTGAGGGATGAATTCGCTGCCTCTGCTCCTTGTCACCCCATCTCCAATTATTTCCTCCTGTCCTTATTCCTCTCAAACCGTCTTTTATCATTTGCATTTTGAAACTGTTGCCTTAATTATTCTCCTGCCGTTGGAATCCTGCTCTCCCTGTCTTTGTGGCATCCTTTGATTTATCTCTGTCTGGATAACAGCTCCCCGATTCCCCTTGGGGAATTCAATTTTCATTCATTTTTCTGCTGGGCTAGATTGATATAGACCCTCTGCCCCGGTCCATATTAGTCATCCCAGCAGAGAAAACCAGGGAGACAAACCCTAAGCCCAGCCCCTGGGGAGTCACTGTCTTGTTCGGGGAGCCACAAGGAGTTCTCCAATGAAAGGACAGGGCCCTTTGCTCTTCTCCATCTGTCCACCCAGTCCTCCCAGTCATTTGTCACAGGCCCCTTTTGTGAGCCCACCACTTTGTCATTTGTCTCCTTCTCTTCCCAGAATCTTCCAGGGATCTCTCCCTGCTGGGATGCCGATTAGTTACTGCTCATCTTAAACCTGTCCTGTGTCCTTGACACAGGAATTTAAGGGACATGGAAAAGAGATGGTCCTGTACTTGGACATCTAACTCTTAAAATGAGATTATGAGTCAGTAAGTGGCTGAGAAACGGAATAACTAAAGGGCACTGGGATCCTTAGAGAAAGAAGGAAAGTGACAAAAGCTAACCATTATGTTGCTGGCACTGCTCTAAGTGCTCCGTATATGTTAACTCTTTCAATCCTCACAAATCCCCTGAGGCAGGAACTATTATTATCCCCATCAGATGAAGAAACTGAGTCAGCACAGAGAGGTCAAGTGATGTGCCCAAGGTTGCATAGGTAGTAAGAAGTGGAGCCAGGGTATTGTCATAGGTAGTCTGGTTATATTTCTGCCAGCACCATAAAGTAACTTTTATTTGAAGGTTCCTGGGCATAGCCAGGGGGTGGGTCCACACAGAATACATTACCTGGCAAGGCCAAATCCTCTGAGATCCACCTGTGCAGCTATCGTACCCCATGGCCTATGTGTACGGGGAGCAGAGGAATGAATTGGGGAATTTGGTTTCATTCTAATCTCAGGGTTTATTCTTTTGATTTCCTATCAAAAATCTAGAGTATTTTAGATTATTTCTTAATTCATGCATTCATTGAACATCTATTGAATGCCAGCTTCTGGCTGGACCCTGGAAGACAATGACTGGGGTGTCAGGTGCAGATAGCCTGTAGCCTACTTTGCTCCAGGATTCCCAGCCTGCCGGTGACATAGTATCAGCAAAGTTCCCCAGGTGCATCTGCCTTCCTTGTGCCGGGAGGAACTGAGAGACTGCGTTAGCAGACATTTGGGTTCTAGGCTCAGAGTACCCGCATTCAAATCCCAACTTGTGTGCATCCTAACTGGGGTAACCTTTGGAAGTTTCCTTGCTTTGCCTTCTCAATGGCTAAATAACAATAGTACTCTCCTCACAGATGGTCACCTGAAGCACCTAGGCAGCTTTTCCCTAGAAACGTTGGCTGGCATCATTATTGTACCCCCCCGTAGTATTTTGCCTGTTTTTCTTTCTCTTGTTTTATATTTATGGGAGAAACCAAGAGGCAAGAAACTCTCTTGGAACTTTCCAGCAAAGACTAGAACTTGGGAGCTCTTTCCTAAAAATGTTAGTTGGGAGAGAGACCCATGATTGTTTTTTTTTCTCCCTTTTGGAGGTGGAGGAGACCCTTACTCTTACAACATGGTCACAAGCTGAGGTCAAGGTGCCAAAATTACTCCTTGGTGAAATTTTAACCGTCTTGTGAAAAGCTCCCACTGCACTATGGAAACAGGCAGCTTTTGTACCAAGCAAAGGAGACAGGATGGTACAGCTGGGTGGTGGCTGGGAGAAGCGTTCCCTGAAAATAGCCTTCTGATGCAATGGGTCAGACCATCAGGGCTCACTTGACACCTAGGGCAAGTTACTTAATCTTGCCAACTTCTTTCCTCATCTGTAAAATTGGGAAACGCCTCCCCTACATTGCAGGGTGCTTGTTGGATTAGAGATAATGCATATAAACCCCAGAGCCCTGTGCTCAACACACAGAAGGCATTCAGATGTCATTGTGGTGGTTGTTAATAAGGTGACCCACAGTCGTAATCAGTAACTGGGCTCTGCTCTTTCTGCATCCTTCCCCAAACAGCCTCCCCATGGCACACTGAGATACTGGATGCTATATCTTCTCTTCAGAAACCGCTCTGCCCACACAACCTGCAATTATGCTCTCTTTGCCTTTGTTTTTAAAGTTGACCTAATATGCAAGTTCATTTAAAGAAAGAACTTGGACTCCAGATGTTGCACAGCTGACACCCTTTCTCCCTACCCCATTTCCCTCTTCAGTCTCCAGGACTCAGGGGCATCCTGAATCCAAGAATGATTCAGTGACCAACATTTTTGTGGTGCTTTATAGCCGGTTAAGGGCCTTCCCACACATTTTCTCACCCAAGCCAGGTAGGGCCCATCGTAATCCGACCACATTACCAATGAGGAAACAGTGCAAAAATGTGGGGCTGTGTACACTACCATACCAGGGCCCGCTCCCAGAGACTCTAACCTGATGATCTGTTGTCTCAGCTTCTAAGGAGGAGGCTATAAACGGGGAGCAGGAGGGAGAGGGGTGGGAAGTCCAGCCTGGATCCATTTGAAAATAGCTGCAGGTGTCAAGGCTAACCTATAAAACAACCCTGTCATCATCTTGGCGAAAGAATTTTTACTGGAGGAACTTAACTCAGCAGTTTCCTCTCAGGAACTGACTTACAACCAAAAAAACATGAATGTGCCAGATGTGGGCAGAGGTGACAGGAGAAAGGCCAGGGTAGGGGTGGGGTTCCTGTGAGAAGTGGTGAGGCGGGGGTCAGACTCCCGACCCCGAGACCAGATGGACTTCAGTTTCGCTGACTGCTGGAGGGTGACCCACTCTGAGCCTCCACTTACTGACTGGTATGTGGAGAGTGCTAGTATCGTCACAGGAGGGCTCCAGCTGTTAGCACAGGGCCTGGCACATGGAAAGTCCCCCACAGATGCCTGCTATTGTGAGTGTATAAGGACAAGGAACTTTTTTTACTTCTCTCACTGCTTGGCCATCTCCTCTCTTCACAGCCCTGGTTCACTGGGAAGGGGCCTACCCTTCATCACCAAAACTTTCTGCCTGCAGTGAAGGGACAAAGACATACTGTGACTATGGCCATTTTGGATGGTCAAAGAAGAAATACTGAGAGCTTTGGGGGGCAAAGGATTTCCCCAAGACCTCACGGAGGAAGCATTCTATAGAAGACATAAACCCTGGCTCTACTCTACGTCTGAGCTTTGTGGCTGTGAGAAGTTGCGTTGATCCAGCCTCTGTTTTCCTGTGTTGGCTGGAGATGATAACACTCAGATAATTCTCCTGAGAAGGCGTTGCTGGGGATCATATGAGATCAAAGCCCCTAAAGCAAATGCTCGGTAAAAGTTCATTCTACTTCCCTGTCCCTGCACACACAGGATCCTCGGATTTACAGTGTGCATAAATCACCTGGGAGTTTTGTTTAAATACAGACTGTGATTCAGCAGGTCTGGGACCTGAGATTCTACACACTTCTAACAAGTTGCCAGGCCATGCCCTTCCTGCTGGCCCGTGGACGCCACTGTGTGTGGGCCTGCTCTAGGGCACTGCTGTCCAATACAGAAGCCACTAGTCACACGTGGCTACTGAGAAATGTGGCTGATAGGAAACGGAATGTGCTATAAATGTCAATTGCATGTTGGATTCTAAGACTTAATACAAAGAAAAGAGTGTAAAGTATCTCATTAAGATTTTAGAAAGTTTTATTACATGTTGAAATGCTAATCTTTTGGATATATTAGGTTAAATAAAATCGTTTATTAATTTCATTTCTTTTTTCTAGTTGCGTGGCTACCAGCAAACTTAAAATTACTCAAGTGGCTGGCATCATATTTCTGTTGGACAGTACTGTTCCTGGGCGTTTTGACCTGACTGTACTGTGCTCACACACACACACACACACACACACACACACACACACACACACACTCATACAGCGGTCCCTTTTTTCCCCCTCAGAACCTAGCACATTTTCTGGCTTCCAGTAGGGGACTGATAAGCGTTTGCTGGTGCATGAGTGGGGAGGATGCCCACAAATGGAGCCCCATGAGAGATGGCCCCGCATGCTGGTGAAGAGACCTCAGCTGCAGCAGGGAGCCAGCGGGGCTGAGCAGGTGGCTCTGCCTGAAGAATGGCCATTTCCCCGTTGCAGTTGACCCTGACCTGCCACCCATCCATTCTCCATCATCCTCAGCCCACCCTCTGCTCTTTTCAAGGCTTTGATGGCAAAGAAAAAGGAATTCTAGTGTTCCCTCCCCAGGGCTCGCCAGATAAAGAAGATGGTCACAGGGTCGCCTCAATCCAGGGACCAGTCTGTGCCCCGCAGACTTCCTGCCTTTCCTGAAAGCCACCTCAGCTAACACTGGGGGCCCGACCCCTTTCCTCTGCTTTCCAGTCCCAGGCTTCTCTTTGTGGTCTTCACCCCATCCCTGCTAGGAGGGGTGGGGGGTGAAGGGGGAGGGATGGGAGAGAAGTCCAAGATCATGGGCATGGGCGAGGTATGAACGTAACGTGCATAGACCTCCCTGAGCCCCTGTCACAGCCCGACGGGATCTTAGAGAAAGAGATGGCAAGCAGCTTCTAAAGATGCTTCCCACGTCCACTCTGAAATTAGCAGGACCGCTCAGAGCCCAGATTCCTACATCTTCTGATCCCCCCAGCGACCAGAGTCAGGCTCCAGGGCACTACAGTCTGAGATCTGGGGGTACGAGGACATACAGGGGAAGGAAAACCAGCCCAGAAGAGGTTGTGGTGGAGCAGGAAAGTCCCCAGGGTGCTCGGGAGCTGGGCTCTGCCCCAGACCACAGGGCTCCGAGGGGACTGCTGCCGCCTCCACCGGGGCCTGGGCACGTGTGCACGTGGGCCCTTATCCTCCCACTTCAGTATCTCCCGCACCCGCCTCCTGACTGTTTCCTTTCCACGCCTCTGATACTAAGCAGGACAAAGCATTCTCGGAGCATGTGAACTTACCAGAGGTCAGGGGCAGACTCTGCCTTCATGGTGAGGACTGGAGGCTGGAGCTGCTGTTCTCAACGCATGCCGAGTGCAGGCCGCTCTAGAGGAAAGTCAGAGAGTGTCTGGGAGGGGAGCGGCACCCCCATCTAGGGTGGGAGCTGGGGGAGGGGCGTGGGGGGCAAGGGTGGGTCTGTTCCAAAGGAGGAGGCCAAACGGACAGATCGGGACAGAGCCCAGGGGAGGCCCTTCTCCTCTTTCCTCTGAGGAAAGGTGCTCTGCTCCCCCTTGGAAGCTGGGGAAGTGAGGGTCTGTCTGGGGGAGGGTAGCAGAGGGGCTAGAGACCGCCTCAGAGAAAATTAAATTGCACTTGAGGGCAAATTCTATTAGGGAATAGAGCCTGTCTCTCAACAGCCTGCGTCCATTTAGGTGATTAGCTCAGCCCAGCACCTCCACCCCAGAGCCTGGTGAGCTCTCTCCCTCAGCTGGCGGAGACGGGCCTGTGGCCTCTGGGGGCCCAGCCACCCCTGCTTCCCTTTCCTGCCCCCCAGCCCACCCTGGGAGGACCCTTCTCTCACCACTCACGGCCCCCCAGGCTCTTTGAAAGTGGCCAAGAGGGTGTGAGCCCCTGGCTGTCCTCCTAGAGCACAGGCCCAAAACAAGGACAGGCAAGGCCAGGGAGGACTGTGCTGGGATTCCCACTGCTTAGGCCTGGGGCAGGGATGGGGGAGGTCAGAGGTCAGATGAAGGAGACCACTGGGCACCGGGTGGTCAGATGGCTGGAAGATGGGACGGATCAGGATAGGAGGAGGAGGGGGAAGAGAAGGGGATCCCGTGAGCAAAAGGGCACAAGTAAAAGTGAGGAGATGGACAAAGAGGCAGGGTTTGAATGGGCAGAATTTGGCATCAGGGAGTAGGTACAGAGAAATACAACTGATGACACTTGGAGAATGTCCACTGTAATGATAAATTCATGTAATGGAAAAGTAACTGGTAAAATAAATTCATCTGTAAAATGGGCATCATAATAATATCAAGTACTTTACGGGGCTGTTGTGCTACCTAAATGCACATACTGAGTTCACCAAATGTTCAGGATATTATTATTAGCTATTGGTTGTGTGTTAATACCTGTCACACCATATCCAAGCTTTGGCAGAAAGGTCTAGATTGAGGCCCCGTGACTGAGGCCCACTTACCAGCCCCCTACTTCCTAGCACCAGTGGCACCTGATTCACCAGGGTTAGGTCCCTGATTCACGGGCCAGTGTCAACCAGCTGGACCAGCCTCTGGACCCTGCTGGCCATCAGCCCCATGAAGAGATGGTGTGGTGCCTCCTCTCCTCTTGGTATTGAAAGAGTTTGCTTGATTTCCTTCCATTTCTGGCTATAAAATTATTTCATCTGCTTAACGAAAGCACCTGAAATGTATCATGAGGAGAGCCCGTACGTAGTTTCCAGAACGAGGAGAAACATCAGTGCAGGCAACATAAAATGAGTTCTGAGAACACATAATGCAGCATCATCTCTGACCTGCGGCCGGAATTATTCTATTGTATGTGACCCTCCTCTTGAGGGCTCATCTAAGGCTCCCCCAAGTGCCTTGAGGACACAGAATTTCAGCCCCAAGCGAGCTTGACTTTTAAACCAAGGGTTAAACCATTTCTTTATATTGCTGGGGTGGTTGCGCTAGCCCAAATAGCAAGAAATTTGTGTTCTGTGGGGAGGGCAGCAGAGGGGGTGTTCAGAAAGGGAGGGAAAGAAAGGAAGTGCGTGCTGTGCAGAGTGCAGGATGTCCCCAGTCTCGAGGCTGTGTACAGGATAGTCACGCTGTTCATTACAGCAGCGAGAAGCCCAGGACTGCTCTGCCCATTTCTCCAGCCCAGGGTCTCTCTCAGAGAAGCTACCCCCCCGCCCAGGGATGGGCTCCAGTGAGTCCCACCCACCCCTGCCTCCTGCTCAACTGTCAGGGTGTGGATTTAGACCCTGAAGTACAGGTGAGCCCTAGGAGACGGCTGGTTGCAGATAGCCTGGCGCCCTCCCCGTGGAGGTTGCCCAGGTCCCTCAGGGTCCAGGCTTTCTGGCCTCAGACACACCAGCTAGTGTGGACGAGGCCCCTGCTTCCTGAGAACGCCCTCCCCTCATCCCTGTGCTAACATGGGGCAGGTCCCTCCTGGGGCTCCAGCGTTGTCAGGACAACAACATCCGTGATAATACACACATTCCTGCCCTTAGCTTGGGTGCCCGCACCTTGTCCCAGCCACTCAGTCATGGGGATCCTCTTGGGCGGCTCTGAGAAGGCATTCAAGCACTGTTGATTCTCACTAGCTGTGCTCTCCAAAGGCGATCTCATTTACTAGCGGCCTTAGCGCTGGGGACCTTGGGCAAGTTACTCAACCACAGGAAAACGGAGAGAGCAACACCTGCCTCAGGATTACACCTAAAGTAATTGCGCTCAGGGCCTGGCCCTGAACAGGTGCTGTGTAGAAGGTAATAAATGTTGTTATGACAGCCTTGGGCCCCGTCCTTGACACTCTTTGCTGACAGTAAAGAAACTGTCTCGTTTACCATTATGTTTCCAGCTCCAAGTGTAGGGACCAGCATATTATGGGGCCTTTGTAAATATATGTTACACGAACGAATGAAGGAGCGAGTGAGTTTGTAAGCAATCCACTACTGCAGCCCGAGAATGGGAGGAGCACATCCTCCCAGGGGCAGAAGCAGGCTCTCAGCTGCTGCTCCCCGAGCGGCCACGCGGCCCTGTCGGGGCTGTTTAGGCTGCCGGGCCTGTTATCAATGTGGTCGCTGGCTGAGGACTCAGGCTTACTCAGCTGTCAGGGCCCTACTTACCTCTCACCCCTAATGGTCCCTGGCTTCTCATGTACTTCCTGCTCTCCCGTGGCACTCTTTGGACTTTATTACATATGCCACGTGATCCCTGTGATGAGAGTTAAAGAAGGGGAAAGCCTGGGATAGCCACCCAGACACCAAGGCACAGGAAAAGCCACACCAGCCTCCTGCTTCAGCGCTGCTTGCGGGGACAAGGCTGGGGGGTTCCTGCCCACCAGCCCCCAGGGTGCTGCTCCAGGCCCAGTGTGCACACTGCTTCTTTCCTTCTTTCCAAGTCCTGGCCCCTTTTTAAAGCCAACTCTGGCATCGCAGGACCGGATCCTCAGGCTGGAAGCATCCGAGAGGACTTCTAGCCCACTGCCTGCCTTGCAGAATTAGGTCTGTGCACCCCTGCGCGGCACGCATCTGGCCTCTGCGTGGATGCAGCAGGTTTCAGGGGCTCCCTCTTCAGAGGCAGCCAGGACCATTAACCAGGCAGTTCTGCCCAGGACTATTCCTTCCCACAAAGTTTTCCCTTCGAATAAATTTAATTGAAAGTGTGATTTTGCTATGTGTATGTCACGTATGCTTTAGAGTTAGCGCCTAAGTTATTATAAATTCTCTCAAAATAACGTCACCATCTGGAGTTACTTGCTTTTCCACCATTTATTGAAATGACAATGATAAGAGGTGATCTCCAAAATTCACGATTAGATCTTTGCTTTTTCAAAGTGGGCTATGATTTTTAACTGAATTTTAGATTGTTGACTATTTCCTGAAAACACAAAAACGAGTTGCTCTCAAAACTTTGGTTGCCACTTACATGACCATATCCTTAAAGAGCACACAACACCACACCACATTCTCATCCATGGAGTAGACCTTTGGGGTTTATACTAGTCAGAAGAGGTCACATGGTCGTGTGTCACACAAGTGATGTCTAATGAACATCTCTAATATCTGCCTTTGTGGGGTACCCTCCCCTTGAATCTGGGCTGGGCCTGTGACTTACTTTAATCAATAGAAGGCAGCAGATGTGTCACTGGGCCTGTTCTGGGACTAAGCTTTAAGAAAGCATGGCACTTGGTGGGGTTGGGGGCCCTGTGTTTATAAGATGTTCAACTGCTCTGCCGGAGAGACCACGTGCCAAAAGCTCGCCAAAAAGGGTCTATCAATGGACATATCTTACAGTGCTTCTGAGAATCTAAATTTAAAAAAACAAAACAGAACACTTTTTGGCATCTCTGCTCTCCCTAGGGTACTGAGTGCAGCCAGGGCAGAGAGCCGAACTGGCCTGGGACAGAGAGGAGATGAGTCTTAGCAAAGTCAGGAAGTGTTTTACTTACCAGTGCGTGTGGAGGTCACACATTCATTCATCAACCACTCGTTGAGCAGCGAGGGTGACAAACAAGGAGATACAGGCATGGACAGGATGCAGTCCCTGCCTTCCCAGAGTTCACAGTCTGACGGGGGAGGCTATGTGGTCAGCACGCACCTTTAATAATGCAGGGAGCAACAAGAGAGGAAAAGGAGGGTGCTTAGTGTGGCTGCAGAGGGGAGGGGAGGAAGAGCCTGACTGTGGGGTTGGCGGCAGGGTGTATAAGGAGGGCCAGGGAAGGCTTCTCAGAGGAGGTGACCTAGGATCCCAGACAGCTTGGTGGGGAAGGATTTCTTGTGGGGAGAAGAGCACGTATGAGGCCCATGGAGTGAGAGATCCTGAGACTTAGGGGGCCCACAGGTCCTACTGTCCAGCCTGGGGTGGGGAGGGTACCTGTGGGTATGGCCAGAGAGGCAGCTGGAGAGGCGGGTGAGCATTCAGAGCACAGCTGGGCAACCGCACCAAGGTGTTGCATGTTACTGGCTGAGAAGAACTTGGACCTCAGGCCTGCACCTTTCACAGCAGGGACATCTTGCTAAAAACTACCTGAGACTGTGCCCTC
>NW_006773751.1:2043333-2044931 GCF_000442215.2 Lipotes vexillifer
CCAGCCCCTGCCGACTAAGTCCCGACTTCCAGGCTACACCTTCAGACCCCTGCTTAAGCCACGTCCCTCCCACTCACTCTTGGTGCTTCCCCCCAACCCTGCCCCCACGCTAACTCCCCAGTGAACACCTGCTTCTCTTGTGTGCCTCCCCGCCATTGTGCCCTCCTGAAGAGCAGCTCAGGGCTTTCTCAGCACCTCAGCCATCCTGTGGCGCAATTATAATGGAACTCACGGTCCTTGAGGACAGGGCACCATATGCCTATCTGCTCTGATTGTTACTGCCCCTCAGGAGAAGCCCACCCAAAACTCTCCCCTAGAAGGGAGATAAGGCGTGAGGGGCAGGCCCTCTGTAGGAGACTCTTCCCCAATCTGCAGCGCGTGAGGCCTGCCGTAGCAAGTCCTCTCTCGTCCCCCAAACACACACACAACGTGGATTCAGTCTTTTCAGTCACAGAATCAGGGCAGTGGTGACAGGAAGGGTTGCTCAGGCCAGGAGCTGTACACAGAAAGGAATTCTCCCAGGAAGGAGCAGAATTAGCCCCACTCTCTCCCCAAGGCCGGGAGATGACAGCTTCCTTTAGGCGGGTAATCCACCATGAAGGCCGCATTTCACACTTGCAGCTCTGGAACAGGCCTGTGGGGAATTGCTCCTGGAGAGTGAAAATTGGAACTCATCAGGGTGATTTGTCCATTTTACCACACACGTTTCAGGCTGGTGCCCGTGGTCTGACCTGTGGCTGGCCATGAACGAAACTGGCCTCAGAGAGAAGACTTTGAGAACATAGTGTTTCTTGCCTTTGAGGAACTGTCCTGAGCCGGGCCCTGTCTCTGCCGCTCCACAGCCGTAAGGAATGGCCAAGCCTCCAGGCCAGTTCCAACACCCAGGGCCTGGCGCCTCGGAGCCTCGTGCAGCCAGGGGTGTTGGCTGCCTGGCTGTCCCTTGTCGCTTGGGTCTCTGGAGTCCACCGCCCTTCCCGATGCCTGGCCCGCTGTGATTAGGAGGGAAGGCTGAAGCTATCGATAATAGGACTCTGAAATCCTGTGATGTTCTGGCCCCTGTCACACACACCTTTAACCCCACGCTAGCTTCTTTACAGAGGAAGAAACTCAGGCTCAGCGAACACCTGCCAAGATTATGTGGCTGGTAAAGAGCAGCAGTAGGACTTGAAGCCAGGTCTCTTGACTCTAAAATATCGTTTATCCACAGTGGTAATAATAATTATACCACTTAATAATTTCTTAAATTCTTTTTTTTGTGGCCACACCATGCGGCATGTGGGATCTTAGTTCCCCGACCAGCGATCGAACCTGCACCCCTTGAAGTGGAAGCATGGAGTTTTAACCACTGGACCGTCAGGGAAGTCCCAATAATTTCTTAAATTCTTAACAATTTGTTATTCCCTCATCCTAACATTGTTAAGCATCTTTGATGTGCAGGGCACTCACTGAGCGGCACTGAAAGGGGTACAAAAAGGAACAACGTGCTTTGAGAAATGCAGACCCTAGGACGTATGCCCATTTATTCGAAAGACATCCACTGGCCACCTCTGATGTGCCAGGCCCCGTGTTAAGTCCTGGCGCTGCAATGGAAGAGCGGA
>NW_006773751.1:2044941-2112388 GCF_000442215.2 Lipotes vexillifer
AGAGCGGAAAACTGTCCCTGTCCTCATGGAGCTCAGAGGAGCTGGGGGAGGAGGCCACAGCCAGGGGACCTCGTTGCCGGGTGGTAATGGGGCTGGCTCTCACGGGGTTGGCGCACCTGACTCAGGCTTGAGGGGCTCAGGGGGCTTTGCCGAAGGAGTGAGGTCTCAGCTGAGTCTAAAATCAGGTCACAACTCATATGCCCAAGGGGCAGGCAGCTGAGGTAAGGAATGAAGTGAGCTAGCTCCATTCTTAGACAGAGATATGCTCTGCCTGAGTATCAAATATATAGGAATATTCTTCACACAGATAACGCTTTCTTCATTTTTCTTGAAACATGACTCATGTAGTTAAGAGATATGAGTGCTTGGAAATATTTCCCTCTTCTAAATCAACAGTGCAAATGTGATGATAAAGGTAACTTGTCCCTTGGCCTCCAAATCGGGAATGCAAAAGGAAGAGGTGGGAACTATGGCCCTGGGAAGGGGGGACCCAGTTGCCCTGTGGGCATTGCACTCCGTGGGGGCAGGTCTTCTGATGGTGGACATGTAGGTGTTTCCAGGTTTTGGTCAGTATCTCTGATTACTTCCTTAGGATAGATTTTGAGCAGTTAAATTACTGAATCAAAGAGTATAAACATCTTTAAGATTGATTTTTTTCAGAAATATTCTGCCAACTTACATTATCACCTTACCAGCATCAGATTTTATTGTTGCATGATGTATAGAAAAAGATATTTTATTCATCTTTCACTCCCTTGATTATTGAAAAGATAGTTTCATATATTTATTGATCTTTGTATTTCTTCTTTTATGAATTGACAGTTCATATTCCTGGCCTGTTAAAAGTGTTTTCAGGGCGTCCCTGGTGGCGCAGTGGCTGAGAGCCTGCCTGCCGATGCGGGGGACACGGGTTCGTGCCCCGGTCCGGGAGGATCCCGCATGCCGCGGAGCGGCTGGGCCCGTGAGCCATGGCCGCTGAGCCTGCGCATCCGGAGCCTGTGCTCCTCAACGGGAGAGGCCACAACAGTGAGAGGCCCGCATACCGAAAAAAAAAAAAAAAAGAGTTCTGGAAAACTATATAAGATGGAAGAGATTGTTGAGGTCACCTTCGTACAATCTGCCACAGAGCACTCTCAAACACTGCTAGTGGTAGTATGAACTGATACAAATTTGGGGATATATGTAATGTTTAATGTAATGTAACTGGTAATAAGTTTTCATCAAAACCCATCAAAAGGTAGAGCCGGGGACTCCTCTTCTTGAACCTGGGAAGCCTGTTGTATCTGCATCCTGGGTGAGCCTTTAAATCTGCCTCAACCAATGAAGAATGGCAAAAGTAATGCTATTTGACTTTTGAGGCTAGCACATAAAAATGCCATGCACTTCCACCTTGTTCTCTTTGGATGTTTGCTCTTGGAGATCAGCTACCATGCTGTGAGGAAGCCCAAGCAGCCCATGGAGAGGCCCTCGTGGCGAGGAACTGAGGCCTCCTGCCCACTGCATAGCTGAGCTTCCAGGTGACAGCCAACGTCAACTTGCCAGATGGACCACACTCAGATACACTGCGTGGAGCAGAGATGAGCCATTTTAGGCTAAACTCTGTTCAAGGTGCAGACTTGTGATCAAAATGAACAACTGTTGTTGTTTCAAACTGCTAAGCTTTAGAGTGGTTTGTTACACAGCAATAGATAACTGATGCATCTCATGTCCTCTCACTCTAGCTACCAGTATCTTTTTTTTTTTTTCCTTCCATTTTTGCCAACAGGATAGACAAAAGTGGCATCTCTCTTCTGGTTTTAATACTTTGGCTCATCATTTTTAATAGGGCTTTAGTGCTTTTCTTATTTACAATAGACCTGTAAGATCCTTTAATTCTATTTATTTTCCTTATTTTTTTTGTTTCAAAAATGTTTATTGCAAAAATTCAAAAACGTACTTAAGTGTTTAAGTCAGAGCCAGGATGAGGGTGAGGCTCTGGAGGCACCTTGGCACCAAATTTAAGGAGGCACTCACTCTCAGGGGCTGACCTGAAATAGTGGGACCCTGAAGATAAGCATCTCCTTAAGTTTTGCACCCTACATACCTCCCTTGATCACTCTAGTCCCTGCCCTGTTTTAAGTCCACCCAACCTCACTTTCTAGATATAACTGCACTGGTCATAGTCTGGTGTATATTCTTCCAGACTTTTTCTAGCCAAACATTAACATATATATATATATATATATATATATATATATATAAAACAATGCTATAAATTACATTATTAATATATATGGATATATTATATTACATTTAATAATTTTAAATTTACATTAAATTACATTCAATAATTACAGTGTTAAATATGTACATTTATTAATAAAGATAGTAATAAATAGTAATATGTTAACAGAAAATGTATCCTTGGACATCTTAGGTCAATACTTGCAAATTGCTCTTTCTGAAGATGGCATATTTCATAATGGACATATTCCTTTTTAATATTTTAATTTATTTTTTGGCTGTGTTGGGTCTTAGTTACAGCACGCAGGATCTTTTAGTTGTGGCGCACGGTCTCTTCATTGCAGCACTCGGGCTTCTCTCTAGTTGTGGCGTGCAGGTTTTCTCTCTCTAGTTGTGGCGTGTGGGCTCCAGGGCACATGGGCTCCACGGCACGTGGGCTCAGTAGCTGTGGCACGTGGGCTTAGTTGCCCCGCGGCATGTGGGATCATAGTTCCCTGACCAGGGATCGAACCTGCATCCTCTGCATTGGAAGGCAGATTCTTTACCACTGGACCACCAGTTGGAAGTGCCTCTTTTGTGATATTTATCACATATATTTCCCAGTTCTTTTAATAGGTAGCTTGATTTTATTTTTAACTTATTTTTAAAAATTGGTGTTATCAAGTAGTTCAAACTCTCACCTTAGTTACCTTTTCCACTGTTTTTGTGCTTAAAACACAGTATTCAGCTATATTTTCCTATGCCTTAATTTTTGCATCACTGGGACTTACTCTGGTGTATGGCGTCAAAATGGGATCTTAGCTGAGTTTTTATCAAATGATCAATATTCTTAACATTATTTGCTAAACTCTGTGACCACTGGAAGCGCTGAGGGTTGAGAACTTGATGGGGACATGGTAGAGCAGATTCAACCTAGACGAGGTTTTGGTCCCTTCCGACCACAAGCTGCAGTTCTGCCGTGGCAGAGGCTTCCAGAAGACAGTGGTGAGGGCAGGGCGTGCCATCGCGGTGGTGGAGGAAGGAGGTTAACAGGCAGCACTGAGGCCCGCTGTCCTCTGGGGGAGCCCAGCTGCGCTAGGGAGGGAGAGGCCTTTTGCTCTCTCAGTGTAGAGATGAGCAAGCCTTGCCAAAGAGGCACCTGGAAACTTGCCAGCCCTGCCAGGTAGATCTCACCCTAGAATCTAAATAGATGCTCCCTGAGTCTTCCTCTACATGCCCAAGGCCTATGCCCCCATGGGCTGTGTCCCCCTTAGCTTTACCCCTCCTTTCGGCAGGAGTGCCTCCATCTTTGCCAAGCCTCGCCCATCCTGTGCCAAGGCTGCCGTGGAGGGGCCAGGCGAGAGGTGGGCCCCCGCTCTGGGCCCTCCACAGCCCAGGGGTGGCTTCTGAATGAAGCAGCCCTTCAGGCTGGTGGTCCCTCCAGCCCTGCCCATGGGACCCCTTCTTGGCTTTCCTTCCTCCAGGCTTCAGAGAAATTCCCCATCCCCCTGCCGTTCTTTATCCTTCGGAGCACTTCCCACAGACTGTCATTTTTTCCTCACTTGTCTGTCTTTTCCTCTAGAGCGTAAGCTCCATAACAGCACGTCTCTTTCCTCTGTTCATCCCCGTGCAGCATTGGAAAAAAAAAAATCCTTAAATTTTTTTGGAAGCTTTTTGCTTAGAATTTCTTGTGTTGGACTTGGCGTGTGCTCTCTCCTCTGCCTGTGACGCCTTTTCCTCCTTGCTCTCCTTGCTAATACCCACTTATCCTTCAAACCCCAGCCCAGCTCCCTCCTCCTCCCGGAAATCATCCCTGAACTCAGTATGTAACATCCCAGGCAGAGGTGAATTTCTCTGTCGGGCCCCAGAACAAGGGCCCTTTGCTTTGCAGGGCTCCTCTGAGGAACCTCTCCTGCATGGGAGCTCTCCTAAGGTGCAGAGGACAACCTAGAACGACAGGCGGGCTGCATTCAAACCACAGAAGCCCCAGCTCCCAGGCTGGCAGCCCGGGTGCGGGGAGGGGACCAGCTGGTGGGCGAAGCGGGTTTATCGATGCTTCTAAGAGCCCTGGGGAAATCAAGGTGAAAGGCAGCAGTCCTGCTAAGGAGGAGGCCCACCCCTGTTTATCAGAGGGGCTGGGACGGGGTGAAAAGATGCTCGGCTGCCTGCCAGAGGCCGCGGTGACGAAGGGGACCCACAGCCACCAACAGGGCCCTGGTGGCCCGATGTAAGGCCCTGCCTCCTGCCTCGGCCACTGTGGGCAGTCACCGTGGAGCTTGGGCTGCTCCATCAGCTTTTCCAGCCTCGTCCTAATTCTGAACACCCGAGCCTGGTTTTAGAAAATATGGTCACTGGAGCCATAAGCGCTGGCTGGAAGAAATCCTCTGCTCTTGGCATCGTGTCAGGTACCAGGGGGTGAGGGAGCGGGCGTACTCAAGCGGTCTTGGCCCAGTGGGCACTGGCCCCGGGAGCCTCTTTCACCCTCTGGTGGGCCTGTCAGCCTGTCAGCCAGGGCCCCGCGGGGCAGAGGTGGAGATGAGCCGAGCCCGCCTTGGAGGATGGAGGGGGTAGGTGGGTGACTAGAGCAAGGACACAGAGAGGAAACTCTTGGACAGACAGGAGGCCTGCAGAGAGGCTCCGGGCTGCAATCCACCCGAGGAGCCAGGCAGCTAAGGAGCTGACACAGGGCTAACACAAGCAGGGAAGCGGGGGGTCGACCTGCCTGCCCCCCTCCACCCTCCCCACCCAGCTGCCCTAGCAGAGGGAGCGTGCTTGGCACCCCACCTGCTCCACCCAGGGCCGAGGCCATCTGAGCAGAGCGAAGATGTCCAAGAGAAAACCCCAAATCGGATTGAGGCTCCTGCTCTCCCTTAATGAGGTCCATTATCAGCTGTTCTGATCCCTGTAGAACCCAGCAGGCCGGATTAGGGGCGGGCTCTCCAATCTGGCTGACTCCTCCCTGCTGAGCAGGCAGCCCAGGCTGGCTCTGGAAAACAAGCCCTCTCTCCTCCCTCCAAGGAGAGCTGGAGATGTAGGCCGCCTGCCTGAGGAGGGGTCAGGCGGGCGCAGGCCAAGTTTCCTGGAGCAGAACTGAGAGCACCGGGGCAGGTGCTCCCTGGGAGGGCGGGGGAGCAGGGCGGGGAGGCGGGACTGAGGGGCACAGAGAGCTCTGTGGACAGTGGGGGAGGGCCCCATCCAGGAGACAGGGGCTATGACAAGGGCGCTCTGACCCCCCGGGAGCTGGCTGCATCCCAGGTCAGGCTGGGTTTTGCACGCTCTACCCAGACCCGGACACTAGTAGCAAGTTAAGGAACACACCAGCGCTTGCCTTAACAAAAATAATTTATTCCAGAGCCCCGTCGACCGTGGGGCAGAGTGGGGATCAAGCATGTGTACAGCGTCATCCTCCCCTCTGACCCTTTTAACCTCTACAGGATGGGAGGTGGACCCTTGAGAGGGACGACACTCCCCTCCCTCCACAGTAAAGATTAGCATCTATTTTGGAGATGAAAATCAACAAGAGACAAAAGACCCAGCTCCAAGAGGGGTGGAGCCCAATGCGGAGAAGTCAAAGCATGTTCAAAGCAAATGCTTCTCAGCCTCTCACAGCTAAGGTACTAGAGATCCCAACAGCCCTCCCTAACCCCCCGCCCCCAGCCCAGTACCATCACCACACCGATTCCAGCCTGTACCCTTCCTGTACCCAAGGTTTGGGAAGGAGCCGGCCAGAGGCCCTCCTCCCACAGACCTCACCTGGGAGACCAGCATGACTTCCAGAAGCTTCCGGAGCCCACCGTAAAGCCAAACCCCACCCAGGAGGGTCTGAGGGGCGGGAGGACGGGCAGGCACAGAGGGCCAGAGGCAGTCCTTCCTTCTCTGGTGCAAAGGGCTCTTCGTAGCAGGATGGACGGAGTCCCGGGATGTAGTAAGGAGTCCACTCCAGCCCCAGGGGACCCTCCTCTGGAGATGGGAAACCTTGGAGACTGCAGCCTCACTTGCCCCAGTTTAGGGCCAATACCAAGCGGGAATCACTGAAGCTTCAGGAAGAATGAGGCAGGACTTCAAACAAGCTGAAAAAGAGGAATTTGGTGCTGAGAGGCCCAGGACAGAGTCTCCCAACCCCACTGCCCAAGGCTGTCCTCCCCCTGTGCTGGCAGATGAACCTGGACCCTGTGCATGTCTTCCTGTCTATGGAACACCCCTTTCCAGAAGCCCCAGGGGCGTCTGCTGCAGCAACTGGTTTTCCTAGATTTTCCTGGACAAGGAACAAGGTGGGAGGGGTGGGGTGCAGGGGGCTGGAAGAGCCCATGGATGGCAGCTCCCTAACCTGTCCCCTCCCAAGTTGGACGGTTCGGGCTGCGGGGTGGCTGGCATAGCCCTTCAGGGCCCTCATCCTGGCCCGGAAGTAGGTGTACACAGCCAGCAGACCCGTGAAGGACACGGAGGAGAGCCCCACACAGAGGCTGATGTCCAGGTGGGACAAGTTCCCTTCCAGCACCTGCAGCCACTGGCTCTGGCCCTGCCAGGCCCCGGCCTCTGGCTCCCCGTCAGGGACGCTGGCCAGCTTCTTGGAGCTGCGGCCCACTCGCCTCAGCTCTGAAGGGCCTCTGGGGAGGTTCTTCCCAGCCAGGAATTCAGCCAACAACACGGCTCCTGTGTCTCGCCTGCTCAAGCGTTGCCGCCCTTTTGGCTGCTCCAACTTATCCCTCTGAAGTCCCGCTATGTGCTCAGGAGCTTCCTGGTCTGGTTCATCTCTGGCCATGCTGAGGCCAGCCTGTGTCTCCTGGGGGTGACTTGCCCCAGGTCCCTCTGCTGGAACATCTGGGATGGTGATTCCAGGGGACATTGTCCCTGGGCCCACCATGATCTCAGCCTTCTCAGGGCCCAGAGTAAAATTTCCGGTCGCCAGCTCCAGCTCCACCTGCCTTGCAGGGACTGCCATCCTCTATGCACCCCTCCGGGGGCCCAGGCCAGCCGAAGGAAGGTCTAGGACGATGTTGCTCGGGGAGAAGTGGGTCTTCAAGAAGTTGAGGGTGTTGCCCAGGTCCCACACGGGCGCACCCTGGAGTTCACTGTGGCAGGCGGAACAGAGCTCACGGGGTGGCCACTGCACCTTGGGGAACTGGGGGTCCTCGCTGGGGGCACCTGAGGAGGGAAGCACACACAGGCTGCCTGTGACACACTGGCCACCCAGAAGCCCAGACCGCATTATTCCATTCAGAATGCCAGCTCCCTCATCTGCAAAAAGGGGGCACTGCTGCCCTAGGAAGGGATGGGCACGAGAGAGGGCAGATGAAAGACCTAGCACAGAGCCTGGCCCACCGCAGAGCCCAACACTGGTGCCTCTCTGGGAGAGGACGTTCCTACCCTCCCCCGCCCCCAGAACTCCACAGCTTCCCTTCCGGTCACTTCCCCGTGTTAACCCACTGTCTCTCTTTGTCAACTTCACTGCTGGTTGGTACCCCTGGACCAGACATGAGAAAGCGCGAGAAGACTCAGAACGATCTGTCCTGCAGACTGGATGGTCCACTAGTGTGTGTCTTCTTTGCATTTTTCTAAAATCTCCCAGGTTTTATGCAAGTGAAGATACAGTCTTTTTGTAATCAAAGGGAAACTGTTTTTAAAGCAAGAGCTCAAGGCACATGGTAGTTACGAGGCATCTCCTTTACCCCCTGCGGCCCTCTCGGGTAGGTAGGAATTAGTGGAATTTCCTCCTCAGGTGGGCCCCAAGGGGTGGGGTGTGGGGAGGCCTGGGGGCCTGGATGGGGAAAAGGACACTCAGGAGAGAGTCAAGAAGTTGCCCTTCCCACCAGGCTACTGGGAGCCCAAGCAGGGCTGGCACTGTGGGCAGAGCCCCAGGCTGAGCCCCGGAGGGCCTGCCACCGGCCCCTCTTCCAGTGTCACCTGAGGAAGGGCAATCAGCCCATCTCTCTTGGAGGAGGCACCTCCCCTAAAGGGTTTGATAGGAAAAAAAAAAAGTTGCTGTGGCCAGAATGAAGAAGCGGCAGCAGTAAGTGATGTAAAAATCAGAATGATTATTTTGGGGAGGGAGCAACATGTAGGTTCCAAGGGTCCAGTGAGAAGTAACAGTGATCAGGCCTTGCAAAGTGAGCACTCCATTTGCACCTGCTCATTATTGTTACTAGTTGATCTGAAAGGACCCCTCTGGAGAGAGTAGGACACTGCCTTCCTTTCGGCCTTCCCTTCAGGGAGAGGCATGGGGTCCTGGCCCTCCAGCAGCAGCTGGGCCCCCAGAGAAGCCAGGAGCCTACAGATCCTGAGGCTGGAGGGTCAAATGAGCATCTGGTGGCAGGGGCAGACAGGGGCAGGGAGAGAAGGGGTGGGAGGAGAGACAGCACGTGTCTTCTTTTGAAGCCCACCAGGAGGCCCCAGGAGATGCAGACCAAGTGCAGCCGCCTGCACAGCCACCTGCTCCATGGGCTCCTTTGACCTTGGCCCAGCCCCAGGCCTCATCCCCCACCTCCCACCCCTGGGAGGTCTGTCCCAGCCAAACACACTTCCTCTCTCCCCACAGACAAGCCCAGGCTCCGTCCACAGGTGGCTCCCTCCCCACCCACCAGCTTCTGGTCACCCCTGGAGTTTAATGCTTTTGCCTGTTGGACTCATCTGACTCCTGTGCATGGGGAATAGAAAACACTGTAAATGAGGTATATTCAGAAGACAAGGCCTCCCCCGTGAGAATCGGTCCCTGGTTTTTCTAGGAAGGACCAGGATTTTCTCTTCAAGTATATTTTATCATTATACCCCTCCCAGGGCGGGGAGAGGCCCAGCTCTCTCCTCTCTGTTGGTTTGAGTAAGGGGCCAAGAGCCAGAAAGCAGGACATGTGAGGCAGGAAAGGGACCCCAACGGGCCAGAGGGAGGGGCCCTGGTGTGGGCGAGAGAGTAAGCAATGGCATCAGAAGACCAGGGTCTCACGGTGCCAAAGCCCGAGTTTTCTCATCTAGAAAATAGGTCTAACGATACGGACATATGTCAGCAGGGCTGGTAGAGCACGTGAAAGGGCTCTGGGTGCTGAGAAGCACCATGAAACACGGGGTGTAACCTAGAGGACAAAGAAGGTACCGACTCCTGCCTCTGTTCCCAGACTCCAAAGCTCCCCTGCCTCATCCTCCCTCTGCAGGTGACTCCAGCCTTGGAGGCAGGCCCTTCCTTACCTGCGAGGCGAGCGTTGACCTTGTTGTGGCTAGACCAGAACCAGAGGATGGAGCTGCTCAGATTCCCCACCTGGTGCACGGAGTCAGTGGCCATCTGCTCAAAGTGGCCAGCGCAGGCTTGGCAGCCAAAGAAGAAGCGAACGTAGCCCCGGATGGCCTGGAGGACCTCCTGGGCCTTGCCTACAGGGGAGAGGAGACTTCAGTCACAGGGGCCCTTCCGGCTGCCAGTCCCTGCTGGCTCCACCACTGTTCCCATCACAGGGACTCCGTGCTGGTCGCCTCTGCACGGGGAACACACACCCCAGCCCACCTGGTGAGGGGCCCAGGTCTCCCTGTCGACTTCACCTCCCAGGGGTCATGTTCGAGTTGACCCCGTGTCCTCCCAAACTCGTAAACCTCAGTCTCCCTTGTCTGCCTCTTATCCAGGCCCTCATCACTTACGGACACTCAGGATAAAGTCCAAACGCATTGTCAGGACACTCAGGCTCTTAGAGACGTGGCTGGAGAGGAGGGCAGGGGCCAGAGGGCCCATCACCCATCCCGTGGGCCCCCCTACTCTGCCCCTCCTGCTTTAGGCTTCCTGTTCCAACTCGCTCCCCATCGTGCCATGCTGCATTCAGAGCCCATCCCGATCTGGCCCCGAACGCTCCCTAATTTGTCTCCATTTCTCCCCGGCCCCCTCACTTCCTCCCACTGGGCTCTCTGGCCTGGCAACAGCACAGGCTCTGAATACCCACCCTCTTCTTGCTCTGACACAGGCTCCTCCCTGAAGATACCACTGCTCCCCCAAACCCGCCCCCCTTAAACCCCTCTGTCTTCCACTCAGGGCTGGAGGTGGCGGAGGTACCCTCCCTGCTGTCGGTTGCTTCCAAACTCTCTCTCCTTCCTGCTGCGATCCCCCCAGCCCTTTAAAAGCTCCATCTCCGAGTCTGACCCCTCCATCCACTGGGACTCAGCACGCTGCTCTCTGTCCCACTCACCGCCCCTGCCCGTGCCCTTGGTTCTGGTGACGTCAGTGCCCACGCCAAGCTGTGCCTTGCCTCTCACCTCCTCAGCCCCCTCAGCTCCTGCTTCCACCCACATCACCCACTCACCACCTGCCCTGCAGCTATCCTTGCCTCCTCTGCCTGGCTCATGCTCTGGACCTCACCCCTCTCGCCTCTTCCAAGATTTCACTCCTGCGAATATTTTCTTGTGTTATGGCATCATCAATTTCTCCCTTGTATGGGCTTCTTCCGACAAGAAAAAGGAACTACAACGAAGAAACCCCTTCTCTGACCCCAGTCACACCCCAGTCACTCCCCCATTACCTCCAATTTCTTCCCGGCTCCTCTCTCTTCAGCCCAACCCAACCAGGCCTTTCTCTCCACTAATCCACTGACGCAGCTCTCGCCAGTGAGGTCCTCGCCTCACACCACCTCCCCACTCGGCTGACTGTGTCCTCGCCCTTGAAACTCTTTATGTTGGGGGACCTCTTGAAATTGCAATGGCCACTCCTTCTTAGTCTCCTTTGTTGGCCCCTGCTCCCCCAGCAGAGGTCTGGATGCTGAATGCCCCAGAGCTCAGGCCTCAGCACTCTTCTCTGCCCACCCACTAATGGGCTCCTCCAGTCCTGAGGCCTTAACTACCGTCTGTATGCTAATGACCACAAGATTTGTATCTCTATCCTAGACCTCCCCCCAGAACTGCAGACTCAACTGTCTACATCTCCATTCAGAGATCCAACAGGCACAGACCACTAAGTGTACCCTCCCCCATCTACTCCCTCCCCACCCTGAGCCTTCCCATTTCTCGGCTCACAGGACCATCAACTACCTGACGTTCAGGCCCAACAAGTCCAAGGTCCGACCAAAGTCCTTGGTCCTGCATAGTCTTCATCCAACCTGTCACTGAGTCCTATCAGCTCTACCTTTAAAATATTCCCAAACCTGCCCACTTCTTCCACGTGCACACCTACAGCTCTAGTCTAGGCCACCACCACCTCTCCTGGACAAGTTCCACAACTTCCTAATTGGCTGCTCTGCCGCCCCCTTGCCCTGCTGTAGCCCACCCTCCACCCAGTAATCGCTCTAAAGCACCCATCGTGTGCAATCACTCCCCTGCTTAAGGTCCCTATAAGATTCTCACAATGCAGAGACTGAAATCTCCCTCCCTCCCTCACCAGGACCTCCAAGCCCACCTCCTCTCCTGCTTTCCCCACTCCCAGGCTCTGCCACACTGGCCGCCTTTTGGTGCTGCACACACACCAGACTTGTTCCCTGCACTTACTGGTCCTTGACCTGTGTTATGGGCTGAACTGTGTCCTCTAAAATTCTTATGTTGAAGTCCTAGCCCTGAGTCCTTCAGAATGTGACTGTATTTGGTTGGACACAGCGTTTGTAGAGAGGTGATTAAGTGAGAATGACGTCACTGGGGTACATCCTAATCCAGTATGACTGGTGTCCTTGTAAGAAGAGGAAATTGGACGTAGCCAGGAACACCCCCACTGAGGACCGTGGGAAGACCCAGGGAGAATATGGCCATCTACAAAACCAAGGGGAGGCCTCAGCAGAACCAACCCTGCCAACGTCTTCATCATGGACTTCCAGCCTCCAGAACTGTAAGAAGACACGTTTCTGTTGTTTAAGCCACCCAGTGTGTAGCACCTTGTTATGGCAGCCTGAGCAGACAGCCCGGGAGGCTCTCATCCCAGATGTCCCACCGCTGCTTCCCTCTTACCAATCAGGTCTCAGCACAGGGGACCCTCCTCCGAGAAGCCTCCCCCAGCCAGACACCCTGTCTAAACACAGCATCCCCTCCCCAGCCCCCCTCCCCCACCGCTTGGCTCTGTCTTCTTCACCGACTCACCATCACACCTGAAATGATCTGTGTGTTTACTGTCTGTCTCCTGCCACTGGACTACTGTCCCCTTGAGGCAGGGACGTCTCGCTGTATGCACTGCTGTACCCCACCCCTAGAGCAGGGCCCGGCTCTTTGGAGACGCTCCGTGAATCCAGGCTGACAGACTGGCTGGCTGTCCTCACACCCGGCAGCTCCCCCTGTTCCCTCTGTCTCTGCGCAGGCCGTCTGTCTCCTCTGTCGGGGACTCCCGTCCATCATTCCCCCTCACTCACCTCCTCCCACCCTTCCCGATGGCGTGGAGCGTTCCCTCTCTTCCACCCGCACATCCTGCTCTCCCCCTGGGCCCTGGCAGGCTGCACGGCAGCCCTGTGCCCACCTGTCTCACAGTCCACTGGGAGCAGGGACTGCCTCTTCCTCCTTTGTATCCTCCAGGCTGGGCCAGGGCCTGGCGTCAGCCTAGTCCCTCCGTGAGCTAGATGCCCACCCGTTCAGCGGCTGTGTGCAGCTGTGGGGCAGTGTGGGTCGTGGAGAGCAGCTGCACGGTTTGGGGATGAAACAGGCCAAAGGGGGAAAAGTACTCCCCCAGGTTCCCCTAGAAAATGATTTTTCAGTGGGAAGTGCAGGATAATTGTTCAGAGTCTACGGTATCAGCCGCATAAACTGTGAAACAGACATAGTTCTTTTCTTTATGGGAGTATAAAAAATAGAACCAGAACTCTCTCGGGAAGACTAAAAATAAATCAGGCTTATGGCTACAAGAAAGCCAGGGAGCAGCCTCACGCCCGTTTGTGGGGCACCACCTAGGAGGCAGCGGGCAGGACTGAGTGGCTACTCCAGGCCTGCTGCTTGTGTGTGGCCAGCTGCAAAGGCGGACTCCCCTAAATTCAGGCCTGCAGCAGGGAGCCAGCGGAGGGCAGGACAGGGCCGGCCGAGGTACCAGGGGTGCACAGGCCCAGACTCACCTGTTTCTTGTGAGTGGTCTACATTTTGCCGAGCTGCCTCCACGGTCAGGAAGTGGAAGACGACCCACAGGGAGCAGGGAAAGCCGCGGAAATGCGGCTGACTCCCTTGGCAGCCTACCCAGTTCACCTTGTCGGCAATCAGAGCGCCCTAAGGGACACATACAAGCATGAATGCATATGTGGAGAAGAAAAAGGAGCTGGCGTGGGAAGTGGGGAGGGCAACTTGCAGAAGACTCCAGGTCAGCACAGAGCCCCAGAACAAATGGTCCCTTCCTCAGTTTATCACCTTGAAGGTGGCATTTCCCGTCCACTGGCGACACCCGTCAAAGGAGCAGTAGGTCTGAGAACCCGTGACACAGACCGGGTCACATCGTTACTCTAGCCTTAGCCTCCCCTCTGTAGAACGAGGGGGGGTCATCTCTAAGGTCCAGTCAAGCTTTGACACCCCACATGTCTGTGAGGTTCTGCACCTCTCCTGGTTAACGTGCCCACCTTTGTGAGAGCAGGAGCCCAGAAAGCTGCCCCTGGACAGAATCGTTGCTGAGGAGCACAGCATGCCGCGGAGCAACAGAGGGCTGGAATTAAAAGCTCTGGTGGCGCAGTGGTTGAGAGTCCGCCTGCCAATGCGGGGGACGCGGGTTCGTGCCCCGGTCCGGGAAGATCCCACATGCCGCGGAGCGGCTGGGCCCGTGAGCCATGGCCGCTGGGCCTGCGCGTCCGGAGCCTGTGCTCCGCAACAGGAGAGGCCACAGCAGTGAGAGGCCCACGTACCGCAGAAAAAAACAAAAAGCTCTCTCACCACCGGGGTCTCACAACTGGTTCTAAATCCCAGCCCAACCACTTACAGGTTGTATGATCTCAGGCAACTTACTTGACCTCTGTTTCTTCATCTGCTAAATGGGGATAATATCTGCCTTCCACTCATGCTGTGAGGATTAAATGAGGTCTGTACACAGAGGGCTCAATAAACAGCAGTTTACTCGCTCCTAATGGGAGGACCCGACCACAATCACTGCCTCCTTCCTGAGTGCAGGTCGGTGACAGAGGTCAGAGGTGACAGGGTGAAGCCCTTCCACTCCCACAGATACCAAGCATGAGGTGGAGACCCTCCTTAGCCCTCCCACACTCACCTCCTTCCTGCTGTCCAGGGCAGTTTTAAAGAAACCATAGGGAATTTTCTTTCTCTGCTGCTTCTTGAGCCAGTCGTTCATGGAATGCAGGAAGTTCTGGACCGGGGGCTGGCCAGGGAAGTACTAGGGGAGCGATAAGGGGAGCGTGAGAAATAATTCCCCCAGAGTTCCGCAGGCCTGGGGAAGGCCGGGGGCCAGGCTGAAGTGGGCCGGGGCAGCTTTTTAGAACGTTCCAAGACCACCGGGAAAACATCCTGCCTAACACCCACATGTGGGTTCCTCACTACCTTTGCTCTGGGGCACCTGCGAAAGCGAGGGGGAGGGATGGGCAGAGGCCCTCAGTGGGACCAGGCCCTCAAGGCCGCCCCCTCTCCAGGCTGCAGGCTCCAGTTCTGACCCGACCACACGCTCACTGGGCGGAAGGCTGAGCACCTTCCTGTGTCGCTGCCCAGGGCTGCTGGGACCCCTGGGCCACACGGGCCTCTGTTCAGCTCATCTTCTGATAGAGCAGCTGACTGGCTAACTGACCAGCTGGGTGAGGCTGGCAAATGGCCTTTCATTTGTATTCCACGGGCTGCCAATGGGGACAAGGCAGTGCAGGGGCTTGAGCCGAGATCCAAATCTTGATGGGAACTCCCAACAGTCTCTGAGGAGCATGAAAAGCCACTCTGACAATAAGTCAACTCAAATCGGATTAGTATCAGCACTTTAAAACCACAAGGACTCCAGGGACGAGGATGGATGCCTGTGTGCGCACACCGCACGCACAAACACACCCGGGGTCGGGGGAGGAGGGAGAGAGAGGGCTGCAGTAGCAGAGCAGGTCAGATTAACCACGAAGGGGCAGGTCGAGAGGGCAACACAGGAGGAAAAACAGCAAAGAAAAGCATTTGTGGGAAGAAGGGTGCTGGAGACAGGAATGATCCCTAAACGGAAAAACCTGCCAAGGGACCCAGTCCTCTGAGAAAGTCATGGCGTATTCTTATCTCCAGGCTGGACACTGTCCCCCAGCAGGAGAAGTGGCCGGAAAGAATCCTGTGCCTTGACGGCGCTCCCTCTTGGTCAGCTCACACAGGCCTCTGGGCTCTCAACACAAATTTACAGCTTCAAGTCAGCGCTTCTCACTGACCTTCACCCATCGTCCTGATTTGGAAGGATGACGCCCTCTAAGGCCACGGTGTCAGGAGGAAGGATGAATTAAGGGGCTCTGGACTACAGGGAGTCACCCTGCGCCGGGAGCAGGGAAACCCTGGTGACCACACGCCACCCAGTGGCCAGTCCTGCCAGCCGCTTCCGTGAGGGAGCAGGGAGATGCCGGGCTGGGCCGCAGGGCAGTGCCTCCCGACTGGCCATACTCACAGTTGACAGGTCCCTAAGGCTGAGCAGGCAGAGTGAGCTCTACTCACTCAGCCTTTCAGTGCTCTCCGCACATAGTACATAAGGGTGTGGGTTAGACGAAACGTAGGCACAGATCTCAGCTCAGCCACTCACTAGCTGGAGGACCTTGGACAAGGTGCTTTACCCCTCTGGGCCTCCGTTCCCCTCTCTGTGATGGAATAATGCTAGTACCCACCCCGTGGAGTCTGTTCTGAGAAATGCAGATAAGCTAAAACACAAAGGAGTACCTTGCAGAGTCTGACACCTTGTCAGAGCTCAAGAAAGGGTAGCTGCTACTATTATTGCTACTCAGGATAAAGCTACCCAGGCAAGGGTAGGGCCAGAATACTCCGGAGTCTCCAGGGGCTGTGCTGCACAGCAGATGCCCCTGAGCCCGTGCCCCTCAGCCCTCCACTTTCCTCTCTGAGGGCCCTGGCTTCTGGCAGGGAGGACTCCTTCACCCCAAACTCAGTTCCAGCATTGCTGAGGGCAGAAGCTCGGCGGGCACCACTGAGAGGGTGCTGCTTAAGCCTCTGCCCTGCTCGGGCATTTCCCGGGTCTCATTCTCTTCCCTCACACTGGCTGCACCGGTCCCACTGGGAGCCAAACCCAAACCAGCTTTGAGTCCAGCTGAGAGATGCAAGCAGCACACAATAAACAATTCCGCTGCGATGAGTTCTTCAGAGTGGATTGGACTGGGGGGGTAAGGGGACCCCTCTCTGCTTCCTGGGGCCCCGCCTCACGTGTCAGGCAGGAAGACAGCACACAGAACTACGCGAGGACTTTTCCCCTCTGCTCCTCTGGGTCAGCCACCCTGGGCTTCAGCAACGTGAGGACCAAGCGGCTCACAAGCCCTCTGAGGAAAGGCTCTATTATCAGACTGGGCTGAAGAACAGGGGCCCAGTCTGCATGGAACATCTGAGAGGGGCTGAAAGCTGTCTTGCCTTAGACTGGAACAGCACTGTGACAAGCACTTGCCACCTCACAGGGTCCTCGGTGTAACCACAGATGCCCGTCACTAAGCCAAGTGGACCAGAAGGCCAGGACTGGTGGGGAGGGAAGACGGACCAGGCTGGCGGCAGTTCCCGAGGGAGAGGCGCAGACCACCCCCAGAGGTAGTCCCAGCTGCCGCAGACCTGTGCCAGAAGGAGGGGCTCAGACCTGGCTCCCGGGGGCCGGGGGTGGCTGATTCAGCAGTCAGCCTCTGAGGGGGACCAGAGCCCGCACCTGACTCAGCAAGTCCTCGGCAGCCAGAGCCTCGGGATTTAAGTAGGGCAGCACTGGCAGTGGACCTACAGCTGCAGAGAAGGATGCAGGGAGGGAGGGAGGAGGCGGCAGGTGCAGAGGAAAGAGGCAGTCCACATCTCACCTTGAGAGATGAGCAAGGAGCGTGGCAGAGAAGGGGTACAGGCTCTAAAGCTGGGACCCCAGTTCAAATCCTGGCCACGACACCACCAAACAGGAGGCCTAAGGCACATCACTTGAGCGACCTGTACTTCTTAAATGGGGGTGGCACCCGCCACCCTGCGGTGAGATTTAAGAGGATTACATGCCTGACACACGTCAGGTCCTCAGTAAGGAGGAGCTACACTTGGAGGAGTAGCCATGCTGGCAGGAAACTACAAAGGAATAAGGAAGGCACAGCTAAGGCCAGGGAGCTGCGTCAGACTTTGGCCAGAGTCTGGGAGGGAAAAGAGGAGATTCAGAAAAGCCTTCTTTCCTTCACTGGGGTCCGCGGGTCCTGCTTTCCCAGTGACCGCGGCAGGGAGTGAGAGGCCGCACTCCAGGCTTGGCCTGAGGTAGAGGACTCAGGCAGGCAGAGCCAGCTGGGAATATCCCCAGGGCATCAGGCCCTGGGTCCCAGCCACCCCCCTGCACAGGGCGGGGTGGGGGAAGGGGGTTGTCCCTGGTGGTACGGGGCTGACGGGAGAAGGGTGCAGACCGCAGGGCAGCAGCCCATGGTAGACTGGGACAGCCGCGGGTCCAGGTGTCCAGCCCGACCACGAGCTCCTGAGGGAGGGCTGGCCTGGCGCCTGCTTCAGGGATGTGCACTGATCCCGTGTGGTGTGGGGCTGCTGCACAAGGGAGGGCAGGGCCCTGCTCACCTGGGCCAGCACCGCCATGAACTTTTTCAGGGCCACCAGGCGCTGCCCCTCCAGGACAGAGAACTTGGACACTTCTACCTGGAGGATGTAGAGCAGTGCAGATTCCAGGTCAGCCATGTAGATCTTGGAGCTAAGGACCCAGAAGGAGCCAGAGAGAGAAAAGGGTATTAACCATGGGGCAGGGGCTGGGCAGAAGCACCCAGGGCCAAAGGGAGAGAAGAGGAGGCACTACTGATGGTCACAGAGTCCTGTGAGTTAGCACTTGGGGTTGGGGAGGGAAGGACTGGGAGTTTGGGGTTAAAAGATGCAAACTATTACACATCGGATGGATAAACAACAAGGTCCTACTGCATAGCAGAGGGAGCTATATTCAATATCCTGTGATAGACCATAATGCAAAAGAATGTCTGTCTGTGTAGAAATGAGTCACTCTGCTGTACAGCAGAGATTGGCACAGCACTGTAAATCAACTAGACTTCAGTAAAAAAATAAAATAAAATAAGTAAGTTAGCACTTGGCTCTGCCAGTGACTACCTGTGTTATCTTGGGCAAATTACTTAACTTCTCTGAGCCTCAATTCCTTACCTGTAAGATGGGGATAGTAATAACTTGCTCACAGGCAGGTTGCTGAGAGGATTAAACAAAAGCACAAATGTAAAACTCTCAGCACCTCCTGGCACAGAGTAGGGTTCCCCCTCTGCAGGTCCAGGGCCAGCCTCTCCCATCACTCACTAAAGGTGTTTTTATCAGGCCACTAGTAGAAGGTTGAGCTTCATTCTCTGTTCTGAACAAAGATCCCTAGGGACAGACAAGTGGACCAACAGGGGCACACCCACACAACATGGCTCGAGAAGTTGGGTGCTCTTTGAAAGACCAAGGGTTTGGCTGCCCGCCAAGGCTGAGAATGGGGCTGGGGAGAAGGGGAAGTGGGGTTTACATTTATTTTGGCTGACGTCCTTGCAGCCGCCAGACCCTGGGCACCAGGGCTCCATCTTGCATCTCTCGGGCTGACCGCAGCCCTGGGGGAAGGGCTGCAGGCTCCAAGCTGGCTGCTCCAGCCTGTGCCCATCACGCTCTTGTGAGATCTGGGCTCAGGGTCCTGAGGGAAGGGCTGCTTCTCTACCCCTGCCTCCTGACTCCTAGATTCTTGCCTCCTTCTATGGTGGCCTAGCTCTGGGAGCTTGGGCAACTCAACCCTCTGAGCCTCTCCGGCCTCAGTGATCTCACCTGTAAAATGGACTCCTGCCCCACCTGCCCCCTGAGGTGGTGGGGAGCCAACAAGGTCAGCTGATGGGGTGAGCACTGTGGCCACCTGCGCTTTACCCTCGTGCCAAGGTCCCCTCCCTCTGCTCCACTTCCATGTCCTGGGGCCTCAGTTTACCTCTCCGTTCCTGTGTTCTGCCTCAAGGAGTGGCCCCCTGACTAGAGGAGACAATGGACAGAAGTGCCCAGCAGAGCCTGGCACATAAGACTAGAAGTGTCAGCCATAATAGCAATTTGAATGATCTGAATAATCATAATTTGAATGATTATAATGAACATACCCACCTCTTACTTTCTCTTTCCTTCCCACCTGATTTACTACAAACCTCTCCACTAGCACTTTCCACCCTTAAGAGTCTCTCATGTTGGGATGCAAAATCCTTCCCGAAATCCAGTGACCCTGCCCCCAGTTCTCTCGTGCAGCCCCCTTGTGGAAGCCGCTCTCTGGACTCAGCTCTGAGCTGCCTGGTCAGCCATTTCCACATGGTACCATGCTGGGGGCCAGAGCAAGAGGTCTACGGCCCCACCTCCCTGCCCAACAAGCAGAAATTCTACCACCAGGGCACAGCCAAGGAGCCTCAGAGAGAACAGTTACCTCGTGCTTACAACTGTGCACGATGACACTGGCTATCGTGAAAAGTAGTGAACTTCCTGACACCAGAGGCATTCAAGTGAGGTCGGGTGCCTTCCTAGAAGGGATGCTGCGAAGGGACTGTAAACTCTGGGCAGGGCTTGCATCTGCCCTGCACAATCGGTATTTATGGTGCCTAGCACATAGCAGGTACTCAAAAATCTGTGCTGAAGAAATAACTGCTTGGGTGGGAAGTTGTTTTGGAGGCTGCACATTATCCTTCCAAGCTGATTCTACTTGGTCTTGAATAGAGTTAAGCTTAAGGAATGTGGGCATCGGAAAGTATGCGTTCCATCATGAAGAATACAGTCAGCAGACGCTGCAGCCTCCGCACATTTAAGACTCTCCTGTGCGTGGCCAGCGGCCGGGGGCCCCCACAGGCCAAGGCCAGCCCTCGGGGGGTCTGGGCTCAGTATGACACGTGCCAAGCTTGTGACAAGGAACAGAGTAGTGTGGAAGGATTAGAAGAGAGGGTGGGGAAGGGAAAGGAAGAGGAGGCCCGGGCGTGGCCTTACGGATCTGCAACTTTCCACACGGTAGGGGCTATGGGTCTAGAGGTGTCCGGCGCAGCCGTGGTGTTGACAGGCTCACTGGTGTCCCTGGCGAACCTCCGCAGGTACATGGTGTAGAAGAACCTGGATTCCATAAGCCTGTGAGGGAAGGGAGCCATGCGGGAAAGCAGTGAGCACGGAGGAACAAAACCCCAGAGCTAACTCGCGGCAGGAGAGGAGGCGGGTGGCTCACCTGACAGGAATGTTTATTCAGAAATATTTGAACCTGGTTCGGTCTTATCCTCAGTGAGGTAAAACTTGGGGTAGCTCTGCCTCAGGTTAACCTTTATATTCACTGCTCATGCTGTGGAAAGCCTCTCTGACACCAGTCTGAAGTCAAAATCCCACCTGGAAAAGCGGCTGGGCCCGTGAATTCCTCAACCTGCCTCGGAGAGGTGGGGAGACAGGGCACCTTCGGGGGCAGGAGGGCCCTCTGGGGACAGCGCTCCTTCTGGCCACGGACCGGACGGTGGGTTTGACGACCCTCCCCAGAGACCAAAGCTACAAAGTGGCACGTGGCCTCAAGGAAGCTCACAAGCTTGCTCCAAGGTACCAGAGGTGACACTACTCCCCAGGGAGGTCAAGGGAGTTTGATACATGATTTTTAAAAAATAGCAGCAATGACCCCAAACCACGAAATTTCTGACAATCCTTTTGATTTCTCTCTCTCGTCTCATAAAGAGGAGTCCTCGAGGGCAGGTGGCGCCTCCTGGTCAAGGGCCCTGGAGGGAGGGATGTGAAGACCAGCAGCGTGACGGGACACCCCAGGGGACCTGGCACTGGGAAGCACTGCTTTCCACTCCACTGTCCCGGCCCAATGTTTACGGACGAGCAGGTGGCTCAGAAGCAGCGTCGTCACAAACAATTTTCCCCTCCGCCAGCTCCAAGAGAGGAAACAATGCCTCCGCTCCCCACCAGGACCGGCACTTCCTGCCCCTCCCTGTCCCCGCGGCCATCGTCCTGCCCACCCACCCCGCCTCCCCCTGCCAGCGCTCTCTGATGAGGCCTGGCCCAGTGCTGCCAGGTGACTGGGGCCGGGTGAGGGCGAGTGGCCGCGCTGCCCAGCCCTGGTGCAGGAGGATACTAATGGCCCTGAGGAGTGGCTCACTGGACATCTCAGGCCAGCCTTGGTCTCCCTGGCCCTCGCACTCCTGCCTGCAGGGCCGGGTGGACATCAATCATCTGCCCAGGGAGGGCACTGAGGCACCATCTGGCACCATTCAGCAGCGGGAGCCTGACAGAGGGGCTATGGCTGGCCTGATTGTTCTCTCTTGGCATTTCGGAACTGGCTATTGTCTGACTCCTGATGAACTTTTCTGCAATTAGAAAACCAAACGGAGGGAGGGTCAGGCGTAGCTGAGTGCGTGCCAGGCACTTGCAGACTGCCAATGAGTCTGTCTGTGGAGAGAGGAGGATGGGGAATAGGGCCAGGGCCGCGGTGGGGATGGGGCAGAAGCGCCAACGCTGGGTGTTGAGTGCGCCGGGGACCTGAGGCTGAACTGCTGAGATGGGGGCAGCGTTCTGGGCCCAGACTCCTGGCTGTAGCATGCCCACCACCCCACCCACCATAGGCAGATATCTGCTTCTCCTGCAGAGGGTGCCCATGGACTCCTCGGAAGACTCACAGGAGAAAGAACCTGTCAGCCCCTGTGAAAGGCTGGCAGCCTCTCGAGGCAGGAAGAAAGGAGGAGCGTGGGGAGAGGGGAGAGAGGGGACAGAGAGACACTCACACGGGGATCCGGAAGGAAGAGCCATTCCGAAACAGCAGGTAGCAAGATGGGAAGTCCGTGACACCAAACTCGTTCACCACGTCATGCCCCGTGTTCAGAACCCTGCGCACCGCTATGCCCCGGCACTGGGACAGGTCCAGAGTCACCTGCAGAGACAGTGAGACACTTGGCGGTGGGTAGGCCAAGCCACTGGACAGAGGGAAGGCCTGAGCAGGCGCCTGGGTGGCAGCTGTGCTCTACCCAGACTCAAAACCTTTCCAAGAGTAGACTATCGTGACGAGTGAGAGTCTTCTGCCGCCAACCACATCTGCCCCGCTCTAAGGAGTGCAAATGCTGCCTGCTTGGAACGGTGTGGACCACACATCTTGAATCCTTGAGAACAGTCCCAATTTGGTGTAATTTTCTTTCCAATGAGAACAATTTGTAAAAGGCATAAAAAGATGTGGTTTTCAAAAACACACATGCACCCCAATGTTCACTGCAGCACTATTTACAATAGCCAGGTCATGGAAGCAACCTAAATGCCCATCAACAGACGAATGGATAAAGAAGATGTGGTACATATACACAATGGAATATTACTCAGCCATAAGAGGAACGAAATTGGGTTATTTGTAGGGACGTGGATGGACCCAGAGACTGTCATACAGAGTGAAGTAAGTCAGAAAGAGAAAAACAAATATTGTATATTAACGCATATATGTGGAATCTAGAAAAATGGTGCAGATGAACCTGTTTGCAAGGCAGAAACAGAGACACAGATGTAGAGCATAAACATATGGACACCAAGGGGGGAAAGCGGAGGGTGGGCTGAACTGGGAGATTGGGATTGACATATATACACTAATATGTATAACACATAACTAATGAGAACCTGCTGTATAGCACAGGGAACTCTACTCAATGCTCTGTGGTGACCTCAATGGGAAGGAAATCCAAAAAGGAGGGGATTTATGTATACATACAGCTGATTCACTTCGTTGTACAGCAGAAACTAACACAACATTGTAAAGCAACTATACCCCAATAAAAAAAGTAAATTAAAAAAAATGTATGTATCTGATACTTGGAAGAAAATAAAAGTGGTTTCATTTTGTTCTGATATTTGTAAGACTTTCTGTCTATATTCCAAATCGGAAAAACATACTTAGATGTGACGATTTTATTTTTAGAAGGGATTAAGAAGGAGAAATATACTGTTAGGTAATATTTATTAAACAGGTATTATGTTCTGTATATAGATTGCTTCATTTAATCTTCAAAATAATACTTACTATGAAATAGGAACAACTACTAGGAGACCAAGCCAGGTGGTGCAGTATACCATGGCTGCTTGGGTTTAAATCCTGCCCCCACAGACTAAACCTCTCCCAGACTCAACTTCCTTACTTGCAAAATTGTAATAACAATACCCACCTCCAAGGGCTGTTAAGAAGACTGAATGGGTTAGTTTTATAAAAGTGCTTCGCTTCTAACAATGACTAGTAAATAGTTAATGTACGTAAGTATTTCTTTAAAAAAATAAAACTCCTATCGTATAGTAGACGCAAAAATCGAAGCTCAGCAGTGAAATCACGTGATCAGGTCACACATGTAGCAAGCGCCTGAGCTGGGCTGTAAATCCCAGATCGATGTGCCTCCAGAGCTGGGGCTCTTGGCCACTGTGCCCTCCTGACTCTCAAACTAACCATCCCTGGGCACCTCTGCATGGACACGGGATCAGTGCCCTTGGTTACTAGGGGAATGGAGGAGCGTAGGAAGAGCTGATTCCAATGAACATTTATCAATCACCTGTACAGGCATGACCCCAGGCCTGGAATGGGACTCCTTCAGCAAAGCTCCCTGCCCATCCCACCTCCATGCATCCCCTCTCGGGGCTGAGAGGTCTGGAGACAGCTCAGAGCGCTCAACTGTGCTTGGGGAGTTTCAGGAGGAAAACCATTCGGAGTCAACAGTGGTGTTTAATTTCATCCCCTCTCTCTCTATCTCCTTGCACTGCCTTGGAACTTCTCCCAGGCACCGACCCTGTCCCACCTCTGCATCTGGGAAAAGCCCAGTGGCCCGCGAAGTCCGTGAGGCAGCGGTGGAACGGCAGACTCTCTGCATCAGGCCGGGGATGGATCTTTATAAAGCACGTACTCTGTGCCAGTTACTCATCCAGGCTCTTCCTCTAAACCGCCTCACTTGACGCTCCCAAACACACTCTGAAAAAAGGTAACTGTCACCACTACAAAGGCAGGGAAACCGAAGCTCAAGGAAGTTGAGTAACGTGATCACAGACAGCACATAAGTGATGAAGTGGAGATTCCAACCCGCCTGATTCTGTTATCTGCTTCACCTGGGAAGGGACCCCGTTTCCTCAAGAGGGACTAGAGGCTCTCTGATGTTCCCTCCCCCCGCAGATTTTTTACTCCAATTCTTTGCGGGTGGGGTAGTGTGGAAATAACACAAGCTTTGGAGGCAGACAGACCTGGTTTAAAGTCCTGCTCTATCAATTCACTGGCTGTGTGATCTTCCACCTGTTATTTGACCATCTTCGTTAATTAGAAAGATCAGCAACTCCGTGTGTCAGCAATCTAGCGCAATGCTCAATAAAAACAGCAGGTGTTCTCATTCTCAGTTTCCACGAGGAAGATCCAAGCAGACATAAAGGCTTTAAACAGAAAGGTCCAGCTCCTACACTTCCCGTTTCCCCCAGCAGGGGTCAGGCCAGTGCTGGTCTAAGAAGTGCACAGGAACAGCCCTGCTCTTGGCTCTCTCCCAGCGGCTATGCAGGAGCTGTGGGACCCTGCAGGCAGCTCACCTCTCTACCCAGGTAGGAGTCTTCCCTTTCAAAGATCAGGGCCAGGTTATCTTCATCATTTCTTGCAAAGAATCCAGTAATCTCCTCCAGCCTGCAAGAGACAACGCTGGCAGTCACTCTCTCTGTGGTGGGAAGAAAGCAAAACTGCCGGCGACAGCAGACGTGGCTGAACCAGTACCGTGAGTGCGGCCACACACACCTCCTCCTCTGTTTGCACACAAGACTTCGAGGAAGTCTCTCCATGCCAGCCCTCCAGCGGGAGTAAACCAAACCCTGAGTCTCAAAAGATGCTCTCTGCCTATTACCGAAACCTGGTTCTTCACTTCACCCACCTATTTGGGTTGTTTTTTCAGAGTCAGGAGTGCGTACGGGCAGTCTAAGGAGGAGACCCGGGGAGGCACGCTTTGAGACCAGGTGTTTCTATGCTCTGGGTAAGGCCCAGGCTTAGAGAGCAGTTTTTATTGGTCCCCTAAGAAGCTGGTGTTTACTACCCATCAGACACAAGCCTTGATCTGTGCTAAGTCTCTACCCACTGGGAGACGTGCTTTTTCCACTCCTGGAGCAGGCATACAAAAGGAACTAAAGAATCAGAAAGTCCTGGGTACAGGAGATCTTAGAAGCTATCTAATCTTCTTTTAAGATTTTAACCTGCTTATTTTAATACAAGGAAACTAGGGCCCCAGGACGAAGGTGGAAATTAATAAGAAGGCAAATCTTATTATTCCCCCAAATCAAAGAATTAAGATACAAGCTGTTTTTAAAACGCAGAGTTTCAATAGAAAACAACTGCATGATACAAAAATGATCTGTTCCCTTATTTCAATTAAAAGCAGAACATCATCAGACATGTAACAGGAGACAACAGCATCTACTTTTGTCCCCAACCTGATGACCTATTTCCCTCCTCCGGATCCAATGATGTGGCAGTGGTTACCTCCAAACAGAAGGCGCAACATGGGGCCAGTGGAGCCCAGCCCAGCAACAGTACGAACGCCATGCCAGAGAGGTGGGGGCCAGAGTGTACCCCAGTGGGTGGATGGTCACTGACAGCCCCTGGGGTGGTAGCAGGTGGCCTCTCAGGCAACTTCCCCAGACCTCCCCAAGGCTGGCAGAAGAGCGAGCCCACAGACGGCCGACCATGTAACTCGCCCCCATCCCGTCCATTCCCACTCACACTTCTGGAAGAGGCAGCCCACCTTCCACCACAGGTCCCCGCCTCCTCCCTAAAGCTCTCTAGAAGGATCACTTTGAGAGAGGCTGGCAGGTTTACCTGGCTGGTTGCTTTTGAGATCTTCTGGGCTGAAAAGGCACCATGAGGGAGGGTGGGTGTAAGGAAGGGAGAGAGGCAGAGACACGATCATTGAGAAATGGAAGAAGGAACGAGGTGATTCCTGGAGAGATGGGGTCTGGCCGTGGAGCCCCAAACTAAGACCATATACTCAGTCCAGGGGCCCTCTGGGAGGAGGCCCTCTGCGAGGATGGAGAATTGGGAAAGATGATAAAAGAATCATTGTGAGTTGGATTCAACACCAACTGACACCTGGAAACACAGTCCCTCAGCAGGGCCTCAGCTTTCCAGACACCAGCAGACTTAGTGTGGGCGCCGAAGCCCCAGTGTTTGCCTCCTGAGGCCTTCTCAGCATCCAGAACCTTCACTGTGTTCTGTGGCTGGGCTCCCTCTAGCAGCCCCAGCTGGTACTTGGATTTGCTCCTTCTTGGCCCCTTAAGGTGGGCTTTCTCCTATCTGGAATTCTCGTCCAGAAGGGCAGGACCTCGTGTTTTCAATCTACCTGTCTCCTTCTGTGGGAGAGTTAGAGTGAGACACCGTGCACCTCATTATCCTGATTTCCTAGAATAGAGGCGATCCTGGAAGGCTGCCTGGCAGGTAGATAGATGTAGGACACCAGCCACCTGATGCTCTGCAGCCCAGGAAGGAGAGTCACCTCCCCATCCCCCGGTCACTGCTATGGCTCAGGAAATGAGCACCTTCATTTTACAGGGCTTTGTTCTTTTCAGTCCCCCATCCCCTTTCCTCTAAATGGCATCTGGTTTCCCTTTTTCCTCCCCACGCCCACCCTCTCAGGGACCCTCCCTGGGTTAGGTCATGTGAAATCCAGCTGCATCCCTCCGATATTTCAGGTTCTGAGAAGCAGCAGCAGGTATGACCCAGAGAACCCCGCCCGTCTTTTCCTTCCCACTGGGTGGGATGGGCCCTTGCATCCCCATCAGCCCCAGGAAGTCAGGGCTCCTCAGGTAGGACCTCCAGCAATGGGAAGCCCTCCACCAGCTGCTCCAGGCAGCTCTGGGCTCCGGTCCACTGGAGTGTCCACCACTCAGGCAACAGGAAGAACCAGCCCGGTCCCCAGCCCTGCTGTCCCCACTGTCCTCTCACTGCCAGGCCTGCCATCCTGCCACACTGCCCTGGGCCTGCCCCAGCCCCAAATACCTGGCAGGCTCCAGTGGGGGACAAGCGGAGGGCCACGTGTCACTATGGGACTCCAGGGCGTCAATGAGCCTCTCCCGCAGCGTCTGCACGTCAGCACCAGCCACTGTAAATGAAGATGGACACAGGCAAGGGGCGTGAAGAGAGGAGAATGAATCCCAGTGCCCTTGTCAGCTTGCCTCATGGAAGCAAAGGGCCCAGGGCATGAGCTGAGCAAAACAGAGCACATCTCAGTCCTCCTCTGTACGAGGGGCAGGGGCATCCCACCCCTGTGGTCCTAAGCATGGCAGGGGGACCCATCCCTCAGGGCAGGCGAGAGTCCCTCAGACCTGGGCCCTGAGGGCCCTCCCTACGCTATCTGGCTGCCCCTCTGGATGTCAACCCCACTTTGACAAGAAGGGCTATTCTGGGGACATGTGACCCTCCCTGCTTCCCAGATGGGCCCAAACGGAAGGGCTTCTTCAGCCTTGCTTTCCCAAAGGCATCTTCCAGGCTGGCTGGGAACGACATTTCCAGGAAAACACAAATTTGGCTTTCACTGGGGACCTCCTCACCCCGCAGACCTGGCTGGGCTCTCTTCACCCCAGGAGAAGCCCAGGCGAAAGAGGGGGAGAAAGATGCTAATGGCGCCAATGAGACCCCGCGAGCTGGGACACCCACCTGACAGTGTAGCTCCTGAGCCGGTCTTGGAAGAGGCCTTAAAGAACTGGAAGCAAACACACAGAAGAGTCAGTGGAGCTAAGAGCACAACACCCACGCCAGTTGAGCGCTCTATGTTTGAGACCCAGCTGCTTACTAAACGGGGTAACTTTGGGGAAATGACTTAACTTTTGTGAGCCTCAGTTTCTTCACCTGTAAAATGAGAGCAGGAGGTCTCTGCTCTTGGAGCGGGACCCTGGTTCCTCTCCCTGGTGTCCTGCATCTGATCCCCACCCTCACAGCTCTGGTGCACCCCGGGAAGCTGCGGCTCAGACACTTGGCTGAGGGGGGTCTGTTTCTACGAAGTGCCGGGACCCGGCACATAGGGACTAGAATATAGTTGCTCTATAAATAAGTGATGCAGACCCATCCGAAAAAATAAAGTGAAGTCACTTCATACCCCCCACGCACACCCTGGACAAGGTTAGCTGCTCTCTGAGGGGATCTGTCCTGGTTCCTTATCTTGGAAAAGGGGCAGCAAGGTTCATGTCTCTGGCCACCGAGGACTCCCAGCCTGGCTCAGCAGACACTCCAGAAGGGAGGGGTGTCCAGTTTGGTTCTACTGAGGGGTGGGCTTGAGCCCCTGAAGAGACAAGCCTTATTACAGACGGGCCAGTTTAACTCTCTCCCCATGTACATGACACCCAGGCCCAGTCTGTTGCCTCCCTGGGAGAGAGGACAGAGAGAACAGAGGACAACTCCTTAGAATTTGAGCTCCTGTCTAAACGGTGGGAGAGCTGCCAGAACTCTGGCTTGTGCTCTCCTGGGCTCAGGAGGTAACAGAGTTCAGTTGTCCTGAGAGATGGCCACTTAACTGCCTAGGGAAGAGCCTGCAGTCTGGGAAGAGGCCTCCTCTTGAGGTCCCTAACCTTGGGGCTACTTGTAGCCACCTTGGGCGTCTGCCGACTAGCACGGCTGCTCGGCCTTATCCCAAGCTGGTGGCTGAATGCAGGCCCTCAGGTCTACCGGACCTGGGTTCAAGGCCTGGCTCTGCTATGCTCTTGCTGTGTGACCTTGGGTACTCTATTAACCTCTCTGAACCTTCTCATCTTTAAGATGAGGATGACACCATCTACCTTGGAGAATTGCTGCGAGGATTCAATGACAATACATCCAAAGTGCTTAGCACTGTACCTGGTGCACACAGTAAGAAATCAATAAATGTTAACATTATCACTATTATATCATCATCAGCCCCTTCCCCTGTTCCATAGAAACACTAGGAAACACTGATCAGCTAGATCTGTCGGTTCTAGCCATTTGTAGGCAGAAAACTGAAATCTGGAGGCCACCTGCCCCCCTCTCCCACATGAACAACAAAGATGCAGAGAAGCCGCCCATCTCTCCCCACCTGCAACCTTCTCCCGCTACTGCTGACCTCACCTGGACCCTGTTTTATTCTCTCTCTACTTAGAGCATTAATATAAACTTTTATTCTGGGTGAAAACCAGCCACTGACACATGCCACATATATTCATAATAGTGTTCTTCGCAGTCACTCAATACATTTTGAATGAATAAAAGTATGCTTATGCTTGTAAAAACGAGCACAGTTTTCTAGGACTGTGACATGAAATCAAGTAGATAAAGCATGTTAAGGCATTTATGGGCTGACACTGTTTCTCAGGAACAAAATAAAAGACACACCTATTTGGGGTCTGGTTTGCTCACAGATAATAACTCAGAGGATGACCTTTACAGCTGCAGTTATTCACGGTGATGGTGCCCTTGTACAGACAGAATAGACTTCAACTTGCTTCCACAGGCATAAAAACATGACTGACATCCTGACGCCTTAAGCCATGTGGCTCTCCATGGCTACAGGTGTTACTGTCACAGCTACTGTAAAGTAGTGTGGTTGACTCTCCTTCAACCATCAGGTCTCCAAGATCTGAGCAGGTGCCTTATGAAAAGGGGCTGGCACTACTTCCATCCAAGGGCAGCCTCCCCAGACCCCAGCTGAGCCTTCTGAAGGCCCCAGCCGTGGGCAGTGGGGAGTCAGACAGGAGCCTGCAATAGGGGAGTGCAGGAATTCCAAGAGCTCCCCTCCTTCATGAGGTGCAGGGCTACAGGGAAGGCCCCCTCCTCTCTCCAGTTACTTCAGTCATGAAGCCTTCCCTTCTGTCCCCAGAAGCTTCCCAGCCACCTTCCAGAACAATGTCACCAAGTGAGGGCTGGTTCCCATACCTCACACTCTAGAGGAACTTTTTCCTATCAGTTAATCTCTCTTTCATCTTTCCCCTTGTCCACCAGCTCCTTCCCTATGCCTGCAAACAGGTTCAGATCCTCCTAATCTAAAGTTAAAAAAAAAAAAAAAAAAAGAACACGAAGGGATGGAGGATGGGAACAGAGGCTTCTCCAGTTTCTGCATGTCCCATTTCCCGGTGCCACCAAATTTCTCAAAACAGTGTCTGCCCTCAGTCCTCTCCCTTCCCGCGAAGCTGGCTGCGGCTCATGCCCCCACCACTCAGCTGGGACCACTCCAGAAAAGCTCGGCTGACCTTCTCTTTGGCTGGTCCAATGACCTTCCAGCCCTTCCTGCTCTCTCTGCAGTATCTGATGCTATCACTGCCCGTTTCTCCCCCGTCGGCCAGGGTTTTTTTTGTGCCACATCTTCCCGCCACTCTTCTTTGCCTTCATGTCAGCACCCTCCCTTGGTTTTCCTGACACTGCCCAGGCCTTCACGGCCACCTGCACAGCCTTCCCCTCGCCCTTGTCCCAGCTTTGCTCTGGACTCCTCTCCTGTGCCATCTCCTGCCCCCAGTTTCTCCTCCAGCCACGTGTCGCATCATGGCACTCTTCTGTTTAAAAAGCCCTGGGAGGCGCTGTCACAAACAAGGCGCTCAAGCTATGCTTTGGAATGAATGAGTGAATAAACGGGTGAATGGACAAACCAACCCATTGTCTGTCTCCCTTGCTGATGTCATCTACCTTGTCCAAATGGCTTGTGACCTGAACCCTGTCTCAGGTCCTCACCTGTCTTAACTTGTTTCTTCCAGGTGTCAGGGCAGCCCTCCCCCAGTACACACACACTCTGCAAGACTGAGTCACCCCTCCCACAACCTGTTTCTCCACCCATGTTCCTTCCCTCACCCAGTGATCGCCCTCCTCCCCATCACCCAGACCAGCATCTCCCTCTCCCACAATGCCTGTGGTCTGTGAACTTGACCTTTGTGACATCTCTTCTACAGTCCTTGAGACCAGTTGCCTTTTCTAGACCAGAGCCTACCACCTACTTCCTGGACCACTACAACTGTCTCTACCTGTCCCCACCTCATGCCCTCAGAAATGGTCATATGCTCCATCTTTTCAAATGATGGAGCCATCACCCTCACTGCCACCTTGTTTGGGTTTCTAAGGGACAGTTCTGGTCTGATCATGTCCCTCCTCCTCAAAGCCCTTCCATGACTCCCTACTGTCAAGGAATAATGTCCAAACTCAGAGCGTTCGAGGCCTTCCAGGATCTGCCTCCACCCACACTTACCTCCCACTGCCCCGCCCCCATTCCCTACATTTCAGCTACGATGGACTTGAACCCGCACTTCCCACCCACCCACCTCCCACCTGGGAGGGCAGGACTATAGCTTATTCACCTCTGCAAGCCCCACAGTGCCTGGCACAGTGTCTAGGACAGGGAAACACTCAAAGGACATCTGTTCAGTTGAACAGAGAATCTCTACCCTTTGATCAGCTTGGAAGCTCATGCAAAAATCACATTAAAATCGAGTCAGGGCACGTTTTTGTCCTCTTATTAATCTGCATCCTTATTAAGTCAGCTGTTGGAGGCGTGTGCCCTACCCTAGGGAAAGGGCCACCACTCCTTGGAAACAGGCAATTAAGACTCCAGCAGGGAGTTTCCTTTCCTCCAGAAGTGGTCAGCACCCAGTCCCTTTCCTCTCAACACCTGACACAGGAGCTCCTGCCCCTCCCCAACCATGGAGGCCCTGGAATCCTGTCTCCTCAAAGGCAGGTGACCAGATGGCATTGGGCAGGTCTTTACCAACCTATCCAGGAGCAACTGCCTTCCTGGGGGCCAAATAAGGCTAAACAGAAAGCACGCTTTGCAGTGGCAACCATCAATGGTACTGAATCCAAGCTTTCAAAACAAGTTTTAAGGACAGTGACCTCCAAATACCTTACAGTGGGCCTGCGAGGATGCACAAGCTTAACCATTCCTACCTTGTGGGCCATCAGTGGAGGAGAGACCTGGGAGAGGGCAGGTGACTGCTGAGAGGGGGGCCTATCGCCTTTTTCCAGAGAGAGGCAGGAGATGTCTTTCTGAGTCCTGTCCCCCTCCCTGACATCTCACAAGAGCCACAAAAGTAACAGCCCAGACGGTACTCCCCACTCCCAGCCTTGAATTCAAGGACTTGCCATCCCTGGGCTCCCTCCTTCCGGGGTCCTGCCTCAACCCCACCCAAGAGCCTCTGCTCCAGCCAGACCAGCCTTCTCAACTCCCCACACGGTTCCACCCACATCCTCTGCTCTCACATCCTGCCCGCATTCCTCCTCTCTCCCAGCCAAACTCCACCCACTCGGAAGTCCCCCTCCTCCGGGAACTCCTCCTCCCCCATGAAGTCCTCTCTGATGTGGGAAGGAAAGAACTCAGTGACCCCAGGCAAACTCCTCCTGCGTTCACCATGTACACATCACTCCCTGCCTGTCAACTAGCTGGGAGCTCTGAGTGCCCTTGTGTGCAGCGCCTTCCTGTCTGGCCGGCCTCGCTTATGTTTCTGGCCAAGGCCTACAGGTCTGGCTTCTCCATGATGATGAGCACAGTGCTGTGCCCCGAGCAAACATTCACTCAACAGCTGTTGATGGATGTACTGCCTCAAATGGGGTATCACAGAGGGGCTACCACGAGCCCATAGGGCAACAGGAAGGAAGACAACTAACATTTATGGATTTGGCTAATACCACAGTGTCTTGGCACTCTCACACGTAAGACCTCATTTCATAGTTGGCAACAATCCTGTTAGGTAGATATTATCATCCCATTTTTCAGACAAAGTAACTGAGGCCAGCGGCTAGGGCATTAAATGACTTCCTGAGTCACAGTAAGCAGGGGAGCCAGGATTTGAACTCGTGTCAATTATCTCCTCAGAATCTTGCAAAGGGAAGACTTCTGTCCTCTCCCACCCAATGCTGCTGCTTCCTGTAATCTTGATCCCAGCCAGGCCTTTGGCTACAAAGGGTCCTACTCCATTACCCACTGAGGGGCACTCCTGCAGCCCACTGGCAAAGCCTCTACCCCTGAAGTTCCAGCCTCTAGGTCCCCAAGCTCCAGCCAAAACCAGCTTTAAGCTACCTTTCCCTCCCTCCCCTCTGTTCTCTTCCAGATGGGCACCGGCTCCAGTCTGATAGGGCCCTGACACAGCTGGCCTGCCTTGCAGGGCCAGTTGTTTGCTAAACAGGCTGGGCTGGTAGAAGGTCACTGTTTGCTCACGGAGACAAGGCGCAGGAGGCAGAGGAAAGGGACAATGACACATGTTACTGGGAGTGGCCATACTCTTGTACGGGCCTGTCCCTGTCATACCCACGACACTCACTCCCCCTGTTCAACACACGCCCTCATCTTAGAGCTCTCAGCCTTGATGGGTGGGAGTGAGGACAGGCTCCAGTCCCCAGGGGATGGCAGACAGGTGCAGGGCCATCTCTCTGGCCTGCTGGCAGCCAGCAGGTGTACTGCTCGGTACACCTGCTCGGGTGTACTGCTTCCCAGGGAGTCCAGCCACACAGCCCACATGCACACCGGGCTCTCAACCAGCCAGAATCTCTGGAGATCTGGAATCTGAGTCGTGTTTTCCAAACACTAGAAGTAATCTAGTGGTAAGTTGTAAAATCAAGTTAGTGAATCACAGCCAGTACTTTTTAAAAAATACATAGAACACAAAATAGCATGTACTGCACTTACGAAGAATATTTTATGAAACACTTGTTTTAGGGATAACAGATACAAACCAACTTCTGGATCTCACTGTAAATGTTGTAGGTCACAGTAACAATGTTTGAAAGCCACTGCTTAGGGCCTTAGAACAGAGACTGATCAGGAGCTAGAACCACTTGCACCCTGGACCAGAGCCCTAAGGACAGGGCACAGAGCCCCTCTCCCTGCTGAAACTGAAGTGCAGGCTCCTCAGGAGAGGCTGGGAGGTCACAACACTGGTCTCTGGAGCTTACCAGCCCAGCTCAGCCCAGCCCAGCCAGATGCCACCAGTGTGAGGGCAGTTAAGGAGCCCAGCTTAGGGCCCTGCCAGCACCCCTCCCACAGCAGGATGGGCAGTTGAGGAGATGATTAGTCACTTGGGGCACTCAGGCTGTGTGTGCTGAATGACTCAGATAGGTGCTGAGAAGCTTCTGGATCTCCCGACATACCTGAGCCATCTCCTTCCAACCCCCCGAGCCCCAGCCTCTTTCAGACAGAAACAGAATGCCCCAGGCACCAGCCCCCACCGAACCCCCACAGGATGTCCCGACCTGGCCACGGGACCAATGCCAACCCCCTTCCCCTGTGCAGGGACTCCTGCTGCCACACTGATCTTGCCCCAGCTTCCCGTGTGGGGCTGCTTGCCCTACCTCAGCAGAAGGAACAGAGGGCTCCGTCCTCCCCTTGGAGAGTAATTTTGAACATTTTAAGTTACACATCTTGGGGCCAAGGATAGGACAATGGCCTGTCATGGAAGCCTTTTACTTAAAAGAGACAGTTGACAAACAATGTCTCCGCTGCCACCTCTAAATGATACGGCAGTAGCTGTTGGCTCAGGACACTTCCCCAGGCCAGCTGAATGGGGGCTTGGGCCCTGACCCTAAGTGGTAACAGGAGTGTGGGAGGGAGCTCTCCGGGGCTGTGGAAACTCTGAACCCAGCAGGATTTCACTGGCCGTGAGAACAGAAAGGTCACATGGAGTTAGAGCTGGACCTTGCTGGAGGGGCCTGGGGCCTTGCTCTCCAGATAAATTCTCCTGGCGTCATCAGGCTCAGATATGGTTCATGGTTCTGCCTGGCAACTGAAGCCCCTGAACTCAGAGATATCTTGTTCCAGGGACAATGCTTGGCTTTTCAGTCTTCAAAGGCATTTCCTGATTATTCTTTTTTTTTTTTTTTTTTAAAGACACATTTACTCAGATCTGAGTAATATTCCATTGTATATATGTACCACATCTTCTTTTTTCTTTTTTTTTAAAAAAAGACATTTATTCAGCGTCATGATCAGACTATTACATTTAGCAATCAACAGCATGGGTGCAAAAAATATATATATATATACATTAAAACGCTTTGTTGGAATGCTTTACACTTTCCACAGAACAGAAACTAAAATAACCTGTTATACAATTAGTCACAAACACAGTGCTCGAGTGTTTTTGCCCATACACATGGGTATTGTCTAAAACATGTCTTCTTTGTAGCAGCTAGGCTCTGCCACCACTGTGCTTGGCTGAGTTCACAAATCTGTTGTAACCTGTAGCTTCCCTGTCACTTCTCTGGCTATCCTCTCCTGCTAAGCTTTGTTTCCTGGCAATCAAAACCTGCCACTGCCATAGCTACTGCTGCTGCTGGAACCACCATAGCCACCTTGGTTTTGGGGTTTGGCAAAGTATTGGCCTCCACCACCATAGGGGCCAGAACTTCTGCCTCCAAAGTTTCCTCCTTTCATGGGTCCAAAATTTGAAGATTGATTGTTGTAACTGCCAGAATCATCGTAGCTTCCACCACCTCCAAAACTGCTTCCATCGTTACCAAATCCATTATAGCCGTCCCCACTGCCACCACAGCCGCCACCACTGCGGCTGCCACCAAAGCCAGCTCGACCACTGAAGTTTCCTCCACGACCAAAGCTGTCATTCCCACCAAAACCCCCTCCACGACCACCACCAAAGTTTCCAGAACCACTTCGACCTCTTTGGCTGGATGAGGCACTAGCTGTCTCTTGCTGAGATAGGGCTTTCCTTACTTCACAGTTGTGGCCATTCACAGTGTGGTATTTCTGAATGACAACCTTGTCTACAGAGTCACGGTCATCAAAGGTTACAAAAGCAAAGCCTCTCTTTTTGCCACTGCCTCGATCAGTCATGATTTCAATCACTTCAGTTTTCCCATACTGTTCAAAATAATCTCTTAGGTGATGTTCTTCAGGGTCTCCTTTAATGCCACCAACAGAAATCTTTTTCACAGTTAAGTGGGCACCAGGTCTTTGAGAATCTTCTCTTGAGACGGCCCTCTTTGGTTCCCCAACTCTTCCATCCACCTCGTGTGGCCTTGCCTTCATGGCCGCACCCACCTCCTCCACAGTGGCATGTGTGACAACCCCGAAGCCTCTGGAGCGCCTGGTGCTTGGATCCCTCGTTACTGCACAGTCTGTGAGCGCTCCCCGCTGCTCACAATGGCTCCTCAGACTGTCATCGGTTGTTTCCAAGCTCAAACCTCCGATGCAGAGCTTCCGCAGCTGTTCGGGCTCTTTGGGTGACTCTGACTTAGACACGACGGCAGTGGAGGCGGCGGGCGGGGGCGGGCAGGGAGACATCAACGATGCTTACTCGGCGGCGTCCATGGGCAGAAAGGAGATCTACCAAACGTACCTGCTGATTATTCTTAGTGGCCACAGAGGAAATTGCTTTTCTAGATGCCATTCTGGTGGGAGCAGGCTAATTATTTATAGGTGGAGAGAGAGATTTGGATTTGGATTCTTTAATTTGGAAGAGAAATAACTGGATTACGGCTGGGCCTGAGCTCTGGGGAGGGTGCTAAGTATAATGGCACAGCCTTGCTGCTCTGGGCTTCCCAGGGCCTCTGATGTGAGAGCCTTGGAAGTTGTCCAGATGTTAATTAAGTGGTTGGTGCCCCGCGGTGGGCAGGTTGGCAGGCAAGGCCTCATCAGAGAGCTCATGCTACTTGCAGCCAGAGCCGGGGTGACGGGGCCCTCGTGTGTTGGATGTGATGTCTTTCATGATGGAGATCCCTGCTGCCCGAGGCACTGGGCTAAGGCTCTCTTGCCCGGTCACTTCTGAGCCTCTTGGATTCAAGGCACTTGCCTGATGAGGATGAGGCTGGCCAGTTGTCTCAGGGGACCTTTTCTGGTGGACCATGAGACCCCCTGAGTCTGATCCTGCCTACAGGTGGGTCAGAGCCTAAAGCCTGGTTTTACAGGGTTTAGATCAGCCCTCTAAGGCTGGGAGGTCAGGCGGGAGAGGAATTGATTGGAAAGAGGCCCCTGGGGGCTGGGAGCTCTCACCAGCTCAGGTGATGATCAGTTCTCACAGCTACAATCTGCCCATCCCAACACAACCACACACAGCCCCTTTTCCTTATAATGGGGAGAATGTGCCAGACCAAGTGAGCCTCTTTCTTTTCTGCCTCCCAGCTCACAATCCCTTTCTGCCTCTAAATAGGTACGTGCTCCAGGGGCTGTGATTCAAGCAGGTCAAGCCCAGGAGCCTGGGAGGACACCACAGAGCCCAGCAGTCAGGCAGACACCAGGGAAGCATGGAGCAGCTGACAATGTGCTCCGACAGCACTGCCCCCAAGCCCGCTCACCCCTCCTGGTCACACACCCTCACAGTCGGGAAGCCAGTGATGTTGAAGTCTCTGCAGACTGCGATGTTGGTCTGCTGAGCACAGTCCAGGGCAGCGAGATTCAGCACCGGCCTCCAACCTGAAAGGACAAAAAAAAAAACCCGAGGTAAGTAAGAGGGGCTGGCACCTCTGCCTGCTGACATCGCCCACGCAACACCCCACCGCCACTAGTGCCCACGGCACCTGCCTCCAAAGCTCTTAGGAGAAAGGTCACCCCTTCCTCAAAACACGGCCTCTGAGATAGTTGGGTTATTCTGCATTTAGCCTGTGCTTAGGACACGGTTAAATAGCACCAGTAACCCACTCAGAACAGCAAGCTGTGTCCCCCGTTGTTCTGCAGTGGGGGAGGGGCACAGGGGCTGGAGGAGCTGAAGAGAGGTATGAGATGAGCCTGGCCCTCTTGGGGAAAAGCCCCTGGGATACTGCCTCTGTCTCTGCTGCCCTCTAGAGAGGATCAGTTCCAGAAGGGTGAAGAGCACGCCTCAGGAGTGCTGAGTTCCCCCATGGACCCTCAGTGAAGGCCTCTGAGGCCAGAGGTAGTGGCCATCAGCCCAGCTTGGGTGGATGGGACACAGGGTGGTGGGGACCGGCCCCCCGGCCAGAGGTGGAGGCAGAAGTCCAAGGGAAGAAGGCGAAGACACCTGGGATCTAGAAGCCACAGGGAAAGAAGCCCTGAGGCCAGAGTCTGGAAGATAAGAGCTCCCCAGGCCGGCTGCCTGGGCACCCTGCTCCTTCATCAGGCCCCAGGCCACAAGGCCTCCCTCCGCTGGAACTTACTGGCAGAGAGAACAATGGCACCGTTCTGGGCCACAGCTCCGGCTCTGGGAAACAGAAAACAAACTCATCTACCGGGCAGGCCTCCTGAGCTCCGGTTCCAGGTCAGGTGCCCCGGGAGCACCTACCAAAGTGCCACACTACAGTGAGGCTGCTCCCGCCGGGATGGAGGATGTGCACATGAAGCTGCACAGACGGTGAGCTGGCAATGCACTGGTGCCACGCCGTGTGGCACGGGGCTGTGAAGGAACGTGGCCGCAGGGGAGACCAACCCTGGGCACCAAGCAGGGCCCTGGCAGGAAAGGCGAGAACCGAGTGGAGCCCTGACCGTCAGTCCAGGTGACAGGCAACCAGGGCACGGGGTGAGCAGACGAGGACGGGAGAGTGGACAGGGCTGCAGAGGCGACGCCGCGGGAAGGCAGGCAGGGGCCAGCATGGGCGTGCCGGCCTGGGGTTCAGGGCTGGCTCCCCAGCACCCTCCCCAACGCGGACATCTCCAGGCCGATGAGGGAAGGGGCAAGCCTGCCTGAGGAGTGGGGGAGGGCACACATGCTCCCCACAGGGCCCTACCCCTCCCATCTGGAGCACAGGATGGGGTGGGTGGACTTACACAGGCAGCTCACGCAGAACTCGCTAATGACAGAAGACTAATATCCAAATAACATCCCTGAGACCTGTGGCTTTGCCGGCACCTCTTACCTCGCCCCAGAACCTGTCCCTTACAACATCTGAAAAACCACTATTTCCAAAGGCATCAGAGCTCCCGGAACCGTTTATGCCCAGGGGAGGAGTGTCACCCTCACTTCCACGACAGATGTATGGAAGAGCCAGGATGCCTCCCAGACACCCCTGACCCATCCCTCAAAGGAAAGGCTCCGAAGGTTCAGAGCAACTAAGCTGGTCCTTCTTGGGGTGACACGAGGGAGGGGGGCCTGGCACTGTGAGGCAGGCCAGAGGCAACACCCGCTCCCTCCCCAGCCCCTCTCCCCTTCTCCTTTCTTGCTGGCTATGGACTCTGGGCACTGAATCCTGGTGGGAGGGAGGGAGTGGGGATGGGGGAGTGGGGTGTGAATGGAAATGTTCAGCAGAGACAGGTGAGCCACACACTACGATGCCATTTCCCCAACATCCCCTGCTACCCCATCTCACCAAACCCCCTTCTGGGGAGCTCTTGGCTCCCCTAGCACAGGAGGGCAACAGTTTGAGCTACAAATACACGCCAACCTGAATGGCCTGCATCCTTCAGCTTTACATCTAGCTGGAAGGGCAGCCTGCTGTGGTCAGTCACCAGGGTCTGCTCCACACTGGGCTCAGCACAGCATCCCTCCTGCCCTTCCTGACACTCTGCTCTCCCCTGACCCCTCCCCCACTGTCAGCACCACGTAGGAGGGACAGAGTCAGGCAGTCCAGCCACGCGGAACCAATAATCCCAACCAGCTTCCTGTCCTGTCCACCCTCCCTCCCGAGTCTCTTCCTGCCCTCCCCCATGTCTCCTCTCCCCACCCCCGGGTTCTTTACCTCTCACGTCGCCTCTAACCCAACCTCCTAGTGAGCTAGTGCAGGGTTTCTTGTCCAAATGAAATGTCTCATTTCCCTCCTGGCCAAGGTTGTAATATGCTCCATCACCAGCCTACCCAGCCACCAGTGATCTTTTCTATCTGCAGATCTATGTCACTCTCTACTCAATATTCTTTGGTGGCTCCCATTGCCTCCAGAAGAAAACTCAACAGGCAGCAGGCCATTCTTAATCTGGTCCCTCCCCACCCAGCTTCCTCTTACCATTTCCCCAAATTATGCTCCAGGAACGCTGAAAGTTTTCTCCTTCCTTGAAAGCACAATGCTCATCTAGGCTACTCCCACAGCCACCTCTACCCTCCCAACAAACTCCCAGTTGTCAGGTACAACTCAGTTTGAACGGGATTCTTCCCCCCAGGAAGAGCTGCCTTCCAAGCCCAAGGCTCAGGACCCTGTTCTCGTTTCCACCACACAGTTACACGCCTGTCCATCCCTAAATGTCTCTTCATCCTTGCATCCTCCTTGCCTAGCTTCCCCATTATCCTGCACACAATAGGTGCTCAGTGACTATCGACTGAATTACACAACTGACCCAGTCCCGGGGCCGCTACAGGGCTGGAACATCTTCTCTCAGCCTTACTCTATCCTCAGGTCCAGGCAGGGGGTGAGGTTAATGGCCATCACCTGTGAATGCAGGAGAAGTGAGCTGCCCAGGGATGGGGTTTTGCCCTGGATCACAGGCAGAGCACCCCAGGCCTCCTTTCTATGGCTCCTCTCCTGCCCAAGGGAGGCCCAGCAGAGGGTGGGAAGCACAGGTCACCCTGTAGGGTCATCTGGCACATTTCAGGCTTGGCTCCAGCTCTGCATCTAGGGCTTTTTTCAGGGAGACCCCCAGGAGAGGCCCGGCTGTTCCCAAAAGAATCAGCAAGTCAATTAGACCTAAGCGTAGAAGAGTGGCACTTTTGTGTCCTTCCACCAGTGAGGGCCCCTGGCAGGGGGTCTCATAAGGCCACTTGGCAGGGACCAAGGACAGCAGGCCTCAACCACTCCACTCCTCTCTCCAAGAGTGCAGGCCGCCATCCCTCGGGCCAGAGTGGTTGTTTGCTGCCCGCTGGGGCATGAGGCTCTGAAGGCACAGGGAGAGGAGAGGACAGAAAGCTAGTGTTCAGCGAGCGTCCACAGATTTTGTGTCCTCCAGATTTGTGTCCTCCAGAAAATCTGTCCTCCAGATTCTCCCACTCCACCACCGCCATTGGAGGTGGGCACCATTTTACCCGCTTTACAAACGAGGACAGAGACCAAGAGACCTCCAAGTGGTCCCAGGGCTACCAGACCCAAAACCCCACTTTTGTCTCTCTGCCTCACCAGGGTCAGGATGCTACCTTTATACTTTTGCTGTCTGCTCCAGTCACAACCTTCCCCATGAGAGAGAAAATGGTTAAGACAGTTTCCTCTTCTAGCTACATACCATTCTCTGTAACGCCCAAGAGTTGGTCAAGTATCATAGACTCAGCCTTTACTTAGATGATAGTGATACCAGGCATATACAGAGTTTATCATGTGCCCAACGTATGTAGTTTAATGTGCGCAGCTACGCTATGAAGAAAGTAAGGAGGTATTTATTCATCTCTAGACCTGATTTCCTAGACTGTAAAATAGAGATCAGATAACTGTGCCCGAAGCACACAACTAATCAGTCGTGAACGTGGGATCTGAACCCAGGATCTGAGCCTCCCCGGTGGTCTCAAGAGGGCCCAGGACACAACAGAGAGCTTCTCTATTCCCAGCCAGGAAACTCAGAGGGGACAGGGTGGGGTGGGTGTTAGTAATGGGGATGGAGGCGGGAGGTGATGCCTGAGAGTTCTCAGCTCCCAGCTCCTGGAAGGTCCATGACTCCTTTCTCTTTATGCCTTGATTCCCTGTACCTCCACGAAATGGAACCGGTGCCTCTTCTTACCAGCTCCAGCCCGAGGAGGAGGGGGAGGGGGAGCCTGGGGCCGGTCAGGTGCTGGGAGAGTCCGGGCTGAGAAATGTTTCCCAGGAATATCAACGTCAATACCTTAATGAGCCATAATGACCTATAAAGCTCTGTTTTGACCCTAATCACTGCAGGCCTGACTATTCGTCATTCTAGTAACAGTACCAGGAATAGAGAGGACCCTTACCTGGGTGCTCCACTGGTAAAGCAAAGCTGCATTTACGGGAAGTGCACTGCTGTCAAAGAGGTACAGAGCTGGGTGAGAGAGGCTTTTTAAAGTGTCAGGTGACTTAATACCACAACCCGCAGGCCTAACACCAAAAGGATTAGCAGTCTCAGTCCAGCCCTACTCTTAGGGAGAAAAAAAACTTTCCTGGTGCAATTACTGCCTTGGCAAAGTAATCTCCCCACTGACAGAGTAAATGAGCAAATGGAGCGGACGGGAGGGGAGGTTAAGTATAGGCAGCACAGCTGCGGACCCTGGGTGGCGGGACAGGGGATGCTTTCTGGTGAGGGGGATGGGCTCCTTCTGGAGTCACAGGCGGCACACCCACCCCACTCACAAGGCCAGGAAGGGGCACTGGACCCAGAGTCACAGGGCTTGCAGACAGCTGCAACTGGTCGAAGCACCATGAGCTCCACATGTCTCCTCTCTGGGTCTCCGTTTCCTCACTGGTCACACGAGGGCCAAGATGAAGGTGTCTCAAGTCCTTCCCAGCTCTGACAACCACGGGGGTGCCGGATGGCAAAACACTCTCGCCAAGAAGCATGGCCGTGAGGCCTCTGAGTGCTAAGCAGCTTGGGCCTCTATTAAGGCAGGGGCCAGACCCACCCAAACCACAAGAGCCAGTCAGGTCGAGAGGTCAGAACGAGACCCCCGCCTGAGTCTCCGGGAGTCCTCCTGACACAGGGAGTTGGCCAGGCCTATGCCATTACCACGACATCCCTTCCTCCTTGTTGCTGGCTTCTGGGCAGTGAGGTCACGACATGGACAAAACGCCTTCCCCGCCCCTCACACCTGGATGACACCCCAGGTCTGAGTCAAGAGGAGCCACGGCAGCCCCAGAAGACCTGGTCACTCACAGCCTCATCTGGAATCCTGTGAGGCTTGTGCCATCGGTCTGCATGAGTGGTCAGTGAGCTGCTACCCTGCGCCAGGCTCTGCACTAGTAGCGCACGGGTACAAGCAGGAGAGGACGGCCCTGGGAGAGAAAAGGAGGAAACCCACACTGCTTGCTGTCACTCAACACCCACGCCTTACAAATCTCATCTCCACACTCTGCACAGGTCCTTTTTCCACCTGGAGTACCTTCCTCCTTCTCCCCCCTCTCCACCTGCCCAGGCTCTGGAGAGTCAGGAAGAGCTGGGTTCAAGAACCTCCTCCAGGGACTTCCCTGGTGGCACAGTGGTTAAGAATCTGCCTGCCAATGCAGGGGATACAGGTTCAAGCCCTGGTCTGGGAAGATGCCACATGCCGCGGAGCAACTAAGCCCGTGAGCCACAACTACTGAGCCCATGAGCCACAGCTATTGAGCCAGTGTGCCACAACTACTGAAGCCCACGGGCCTAGAGCCCATGCTCCACAACAAGAGAAGCCACTGCAAAGAGAAGCCTGCGCACCACAACCAAGAGTAGCCCCCACTCGCTGCAACAAGAGAAAGCTTGCACACAGCAACAAAGACCCAACGCAGCCAAAAATAAATAAATAGATAAATAAATTTATTAAAAAAAAAAAAAGAACCTCCTCCAGGGACTTCCCTGGTGGTCCAGTGGTTAAGACACTGTGCTTCCACTGCAGTGGGTGTGGGTTTGATCCCTGGTCTGGGAACTGAGATACCACATGCTGCATGGTGGGGCCAAAAATAGAAAAATAAAAAAAGAACCCCCTCCAGCATCTGTGTAATCTTGGGCAAGTTACTTATCGGTTAAAAAAAAAATAAAGGCTATCTTGCTCAGATATTTTCTCATAAAGATTATATACAACAGTGGCCTATAAAGGCCCTTAGCACAGTGCCTGGCATAAGGCAAGTGTATAATAAATAACTGCTTAGATAAAGGCCTTTGGTGACCAGGCCTCTGTGACTTTCCCCTTCCCTGAATTCCCAAAACAAGAAATGACTGAGTTACGCTCTTTTGACCCTTTTCAAATACAGCTTCTTACTGGTGCCAATTTCCCTGCTGTGTGATTTACCCAATAGCAATATAAACAATGCTTTGCACACAGAGGTCACTCAACAAGTATTTGCTGATTGATTAGCCAGTGATGAGGACTGAAGGTCTAAAATGAACACAATCAATTTCCCAAACACATGGTGAGGCAGTGAGAGCTGCTCTGGAATAGAAAGGGGTGAGCCAGATCCTTAGAAACAAGCGCTCTGCCCCAGGGTAACAACTGCCCCAGAGAACCTAGCCTACAATTTACTGAAGAAATGAGCCCTGGCCAGTCAGATTAAATGCCTGAGGCCACTTGGGCAGGGTTGCAAAATTCTTCTCTCCCCTCATGACCTTCCACAGTCTCACTGCTCCTACCCAAGGCATTTATACCAGTGGCAGAGGGCAGGGGCCACAGGCCCATGGGCCCAGGGTGGTGCGAGAGCAACCCTCTGCTGGCCCACGACCAAACTTTCTCAAGGAACCTCAGAATACAGAGATGTTAAAGGGCCTCACCAGGAAACACCTCCTTGGATTGGAGTGGAAGCACTCTTTATCATTGCAGGCCAACACCAGGTTTGGCCAGCGCTCCCCCCAACATGATCTTGCTTAGGGGGCTGACACCTCCATGGTTCATGGGAGACTTCCAGTTCTCACCTGAATCTCCCATCTCCCATGGACTGTGGCTCATCTCTACAGACACCATTTTCCTTTCTGAGGTTAAGTTTTGATTTGCTTTTTTTAGGGAAACTCTCACTCCATGCACCGGGGAGCAGACCCCTTTGGGAAGTGGCAACCCTCATCCAGGAGCAGGCTGGGTCAGTATCTGGATGTGCAATTCATTGGAAAACTCTGGGCTGCCAGAGGCCAAACCCATGAGTCAGCTGGAAGCTAATCTTTCTGTCCAGCATTCTCAAGATGTAAGCATCTTCTAGATTGAGTCCACCTGCGGCCCTTAAGGGACTTTTATGGCCTCAAAGTGTAAACTGATGTAGGAATTTTTATGACGTTCAGGCCCACAGTGTCCCCTGAACACCTAGTGCCCCTCAGGTGTTCCAGCTCCAAGTTCAACACCCTTCCTACCTCCTGCCCTGGCCAGATGTGCTGACATCACTGAAATGATGCAGTGTGAAGAGCTGCTGAGAAATGGCACATTCAAGTGATGGGACCAGAGAGGCATGCAGACAAGTGTCTGCGTGTAAACTGGAGGGAAAATGGTTTATCGGTTTTGTTTAAAAATAACTTTCCGGGCCTCCCTGGTGGCGCAGTGGTTGAGAGTCCGCCTGCCGATGCAGGGGACGCAGATTCGTGCCCCGGTCCGGGAAGATCCCACATGCCGCGGAGCGGCTGGGCCCGTGAGCCATGGCCGCTGGGCCTGCGCGTCCGGAGCCTGTGCTCCGCAACGGGAGAGGCCACAACAATGAGAGACCCGCATACCACAAAAAAAAAAAAAAACCTTTCCAAGACCATATGGCTAACAGATGATACATCTTTCCATCTAACCACTTCAGGAACCACCTTGCAAGCTGCTCAAGGGAAGAAGCAGCCTGAGTTTGAAAACCAACATCTACAAATACACTACTCTACCGCAAAGAGTTGAGTGTATCAAGAAAACGGCACAGCAGGGGAACAACAGTTCCAGTTCTTCCCTCTCCAGGAAGAGGCCTACCGCCCTAAGATGCCTCATTCAGTGACCGCTGAGGGTCAGCAGCCCTGCTAGGGCCCTAGCACCACCTAGTTATCAGGAAATAACTCCATTCAGAGGGAGCAAATCAGAAGCAAACCACTACCATCACGCCACGCCAGCCCCGCCAAATACCCACTACCTGGTCTAGGCAGATGGATGACACCACAGGGATCATCCTGTGCAAAGGAAACTCTGAATTAATACACATCAAGTACTCACTCAGGAAGGTGTCTGACATACAATACAGTAAGCACTCAATAAATATTCATTACTATTGTTGCCATATTTACTCAGCTCCAATCTTAAGTTTTTAAAAACATTAACCTTTCTATAATGGAGTACACCTTTAAATCTCTATACATCTATTAGCGGTCGGTCGTCTTATCCCTCTACTCCTCCGGCTGTTAGTAAATGAATGGTGGGTCTCACGATTGACAGTCTCTTAGAATGAAGGAAATACGGTATTAGTGGTCAGGCCAATGAAGGGGAAAATGGAGCAAGGGCCAAACCCACACCAAGAGGCTGCCCTCAGTCGGGCCTCTGGGCTCACAGGTTGAAGCAGAAGGAGAAGGTGCAGAAGGAGGGGGAGAGAGAAGGATGTGGCCCAGAAGCTAAGGAGCTGGAGGCAGCAGGTCAGGAGCGGCCGGGAAACAGGAAACAGGGAAACTCTGCCTCAAAGATACAGCTGAGAAAGGAAGTCTACGTAACAGCAGGGTCTACTAGCCAACGGGTGGGGAAAGGAAGGAGGGAGTGGGAATAGGGGCGGCGGCAGAATGAGTATCAGTTCTTTTTCTCCCCAACACTGATCCCACCGCAGCTGGGGAACTTGGTAGGAAGGGGTCTGCCACAAGGCTGAACTACAGGAAGCCGTCAGGTGTCAGGGAGGAGGAACAAAGGAGACCACGTCGCAGGTATGGGGGCCATAAGCTGGCAGAAGACTGACAAGGAAAGCAGAGCAGGTCTGGGGACCCAGACCGCGGGGACGGGGAGAAAACTCGGGACACCGGCCAAGGGGTAAAAGAAAGGGAGGGGCGGGAGCTAAAGTTGGAGCTGAGGGCTGAGAAACTGGGGGGAACTGGGAGGGGCAGAGAGGAAGATGAGCGGAGGTGACAGGCAGGAGGAAGCGGAGAGAGTTGAAGGGGCCTCCGTGAGGCAGGTGGCGGGGATCCGCCGGGTGGGGCGAGGGGAGCGAGCCTTCCCCCGCACCCAGTTTCTCACCTTTGACGTCTTTGGCCAGCGCCTTCCACGTCGGGGCGAAGGCGATGCAGTGGCCGCACCAGGAGGCGAAGAACTCCACCGCCCAGGCGCTGTGGGAGCCCAGCACGGCGTCGCGCAGGGTGCCAGCCTGTAGCAGCTTCAGCGGGTCGGAGGGCGAGTAGAGCGCCGAGCGCGGGGCTGCGCCAGCGCCGGGCACCACCAGCAGCAGCGACAGCAGCAGCAGCAGCAGCAGCAGCGACGGCTGCGGCCCGGAGCCGCGTCCACAGCACTCCATCCTCTGCAGCTGCGCGGAGTCCACCACTGCGCTCAAGTTTCGGACGACTTAGTGCCGGGTGCCTCCGCCGCACCTCTTGTCTCCGTCGCGGGGAGGAGCCACGTGACCCCGCCCACCGTGGGCTGGTGCCGCCCCTTTCCCCGCCCCGCCCCGCCCCGCCCGTCGGCCAGTGGGCAGGAAAGCCGATGAGGGACGAAAACCGGAACCGGACGCTAGAGTCCGGGCCCGGCTGCGAGCGCCCCCTTCGCAGTCCGCCGAGACCTCAGAGCTAGTCGGGTTCCCGCCTCGGCCGCAGGAGGAGGGGAGCTCAGCCCAGGCCCCGGAGCGCCCCCCCCCCGCCAAATGATAGGTGTGGGACTCTGCCCGCGTTCCTGTCGCTTTTGGCGACTCCGGGAAGTCATTTGGCTTCTCACAGGCCCCGTATCCAACGGGAAAAGAGACCGTTGGAATAGATTGGACCGATTTATGCCGTTCCCAGAAAGTTCTGGGGATCCCACCAAGCGATAAGAAGTTGTGAATTAGAAGCACGCGGGAGAGAAGGACGTGTGGTAGGACAGTCTCTGAGTCTGTGGCCACCATGACGCCACGGGGATCAGATGTGCCCACACCCCACACTCCCCAACGCCTGTGATCATCTAAGGAAAATATTATTTGAGGGCTTCCTAATTATGAATTAGAGGCCCCCTTCCATTTTAGGCTGGGCTGGATTGGCGTGGTCCATTGGGTGGAATCAGAGTTTCCTCAGCACGCAGGTCTGGCCACCTCAGGTTGTTAGGACGATTCCTCCAACTGGGGCTCCCAGCAGCCCAGGTACCCCACATCTAACTCTCCAGCCTACACACAGATCTCCATATTCACTTACATATCCCTCTCACGAGTAACCTGATAACTAATCTTGTGTTCATGTGTACTAAAGTGTTGATGATTAATTTTCTGTGGTCTACCTTTCGTAGTTCCAGTGCTGAGTTATCTTAACAGGAGCAGGTGTTCCTCGGTGTTGTCACGTGATCTTTTCCCTTTGTGTCTTCTGGGTTAGGCCACCTCACCTGTAAGCCATCTGAGACTAGATTTGTTATTCATTCAACATTTACTGAGTGGTTTCTTTGTGCCAGGCACTGCTCTAGGTACTAAGGCTGAGGCAGTAAATAAAACCAAGACTCTACAGTCATGGAACTTACATTCTAGTGTGGATAGGGATAGAGAGATGTAAATGTAGATCCTATGTTGACAAAGGCTATGAAGACATGTGCAATAGGGTAAGAATAAAGTGACAGAGGAAGTGGTATTTTATTTTAGACAGGGAGGTCAGTGATGGGCCCATCCCTGATATTTGCAGGGCCAGGGTAAATCGTGCAAATGGAGGCACACATATCATATGTCTACATAATTTAAAATTATAAACCAATTTAAACTGTTATGTAAAATTCCTGTCCTTTCATGGTGACAAGTATACCTTCATAATAATCTGGAAGGCCAAACTTAAGTTTAGAAATCTCGGACTTCCCCCAAGATGTGCATTGGAATGGGGCTGCTTAGGTGGTAACTGGTCCCTGGCCCTCAACCTTCCTCCTACTCTTTGCACCCCAGCTCTATCCCATACTTAAGGGGAACTTGTGCTCACACCTATAGCATCCCTGTCTGCACATCTGAGCTCCATCTATACCTCCAGCAAATAGCCGCTCCTTGGTTCCTTAAGAGAACAGACCTTGGGAAAAGGCTGATGCAGTCTCTAGAAGCTGGCCTGGTGCTACTGCAGTAGGGAGTTCTAGGGTCTCATGCACCCGCAGTATGATCTAAAAGGGGTGAGGCACAGGGGCTTTGGGTGGACTCATCCCCTTGGCCCATGGTCTTCTAGCTCTGTGGAAAGAGGCGTGGCTGGAAGAGGGCCAGAGAGCTCAGAAGACAAGGTAGGGGCTCCTCCTGCCCCAGTCTTAAGGCAGTTCTAACGGGATAACATTTGAGACAAAGACCCAAATGAAGAATGGGAGGGAAACTTGTGGCAATGTGAGATAAGAGCATTCCAGGCAGAGATCTGGAAGTTGGAGCCTTTGCTCCCTTCATGAATTCGTATTCTCTGTGCCTGAACAGAGAATAGGCTTTGAACATATTCTCAAGTTCAAAGTCTTGAACTGCATAGATAGTCTCCTAGCAACCCTGGATTCCAAGGGGTGGACGTACCCCAGCGGCTAAATCAGGGGCCAGGAAAAGTCAAGTGGCTTCACATGTCTCTATTGTTAAAAAATGTTATAGTTATCTTCCCCAGGGAATTCCCTGGGAATTAAGGGGACAGTTTTGGCTAAACAAGAAGAGCACCTGGGAAGCACAGCTCACATAAGTACGCAAAGATTTGCTTGTTCACATGTCTATTTCAGAACATCAGAAATGGAAAAGAATACAAATGATTTGAATGGAATAGATAAAGTTTCTTGGCAATGGGGCCAAAGAAATTAGCCTTGAGAGTTGTAAAATCTGAGGCTTCAATATCTCAGAACAGCAATACAGGGATTTTTTTTCTTTTTTTTTTGCGGTACGTGGGCCTCTCACTGTTGTGGCCTCTCCCGTTGCGGAGCGCAGGCTCCGGACATGCAGGCTCAGTGGCCATGGCATGGAAAATCTGAGGCTTCAATATCTCAGAACAGCAATACAGGGATTTTTTTTCTTTTTTTTTTGCGGTACGTGGGCCTCTCACTGTTGTGGCCTCTCCCGTTGCGGAGCACAGGCTCCGGACATGCAGGCTCAGTGGCCATGGCTCACGGGCCCAGCCGCTCCGCGGCATGTGGGATCTTCCTGGACCGGGGCACGAACCCGTGTCCCCTGCATCGACAGGCAGACTCTCAGCCACTGCGCCACCAGGGAAGCCCAATACAGGGATTTTCAACTTTAAGTCTTGGATGTCTGTTCGAACAGAATCTTAAAAGGAGTCTCCAATAAAAGCAAGCTGCCCATAAACAGAGGGATGGATAAAGAAGATGTGGTCAAGAGATACATTCGGTAGATCTCCTTTCTGCCCATGGATGCCGCCGAGTAAGCATCGTTGATGTCTCCCCCCGCCTCCACTGCCGTCGTGTCTAAGTCAGAGTCACCCAAAGAGCCCGAACAGCTGCGGAAGCTCTGCATCGGAGGTTTGAGCTTTGAAACAACCGATGACAGTCTGAGGAGCCATTGTGAGCAGCGGGGAGCGCTCACAGACTGTGCAGTAACGAGGGATCCAAGCACCAGGCGCTCCAGAGGCTTCGGGGTTGTCACACATGCCACTGTGGAGGAGGTGGGTGCGGCCATGAAGGCAAGGCCACACGAGGTGGATGGAAGAGTTGGGGAACCAAAGAGGGCCGTCTCAAGAGAAGATTCTCAAAGACCTGGTGCCCACTTAACTGTGAAAAAGATTTCTGTTGGTGGCATTAAAGGAGACCCTGAAGAACATCACCTAAGAGATTATTTTGAACAGTATGGGAAAACTGAAGTGATTGAAATCATGACTGATCGAGGCAGTGGCAAAAAGAGAGGCTTTGCTTTTGTAACCTTTGATGACCGTGACTCTGTAGACAAGGTTGTCATTCAGAAATACCACACTGTGAATGGCCACAACTGTGAAGTAAGGAAAGCCCTATCTCAGCAAGAGACAGCTAGTGCCTCATCCAGCCAAAGAGGTCGAAGTGGTTCTGGAAACTTTGGTGGTGGTCGTGGAGGGGGTTTTGGTGGGAATGACAGCTTTGGTCGTGGAGGAAACTTCAGTGGTCGAGCTGGCTTTGGTGGCAGCCGCAGTGGTGGCGGCTGTGGTGGCAGTGGGGACGGCTATAATGGATTTGGTAACGATGGAAGCAGTTTTGGAGGTGGTGGAAGCTACGATGATTCTGGCAGTTACAACAATCAATCTTCAAATTTTGGACCCATGAAAGGAGGAAACTTTGGAGGCAGAAGTTCTGGCCCCTATGGTGGTGGAGGCCAATACTTTGCCAAACCCCAAAACCAAGGTGGCTATGGTGGTTCCAGCAGCAGCAGTAGCTATGGCAGTGGCAGGTTTTGATTGCCAGGAAACAAAGCTTAGCAGGAGAGGATAGCCAGAGAAGTGACAGGGAAGCTACAGGTTACAACAGATTTGTGAACTCAGCCAAGCACAGTGGTGGCAGAGCCTAGCTGCTACAAAGAAGACATGTTTTAGACAATACCCATGTGTATGGGCAAAAACACTCGAGCACTGTGTTTGTGACTAATTGTATAACAGGTTATTTTAGTTTCTGTTCTGTGGAAAGTGTAAAGCATTCCAACAAAGCGTTTTAATGTATATATATATATATTTTTTGCACCCATGCTGTTGATTGCTAAATGTAATAGTCTGATCATGACGCTGAATAAATGTCTTTTTTTAAAAAAAAAGAAAAAAGAAGATGTGGTACATATATACAATGGAATATTACTCAGCATAAAAAAGAACAAAATAATGCCATTTGCAGCAACATGGATGAACCTAGAGATTGTCATACTGAGTGAAGTAAGTCAGCCATAGAAAGACAAATATCATATGATATCACTTATATGTGGAATCTAAAAAAAGGGGGTACAGGGCTTCCCTAGTGGCGCAGTGGTTGAGAGTCCACCTGCCGATGCAGGGGATGCAGGTTCGTGCCCCGGTCTGGGAAGATCATATGATATCGCTTACTTGTGGAATCAAAAAAAGGGTACATGGGCTTCCCTGGTGGTGCAGTGGTTGAGAATCCGCCTGCCGATGCAGGGGACCCGGGTTCGTGCCCCGGTCCGGGAAGATCCCACATGCCGCGGAGCAGCTGGGCCCGTGAGCCATGGCCACTGAGCCTGCGCGTCCGGAGCCTGTGCTCCACAACGGGAGAGGCCACAGCAGTGAGAGGCCCGCGTACCGCAAAAAAAAAAAAAAAAAGGGGGTACAAATGAACTTACTTATGAAACAGAAGTAAAGTCACAGAGGTAGAAAACAAACTTATGGTTACCAGGGAATAAATTGGGGGGAGGGAAAATTGGGAGATTGGGACTGACATATACACACTACTATATATAAAATAGATAACTAATAAGAACCTGCTGTATAGCACAGGGAACTCTACTCAATAGTCTGTAATGGCCTACATGGGAAAAGAACCTTATAAAAAAAAAGAGTGGATGTCTGTATAACTGATTCACTTTGCTGTACATCTGAAACTAACACAACATTGTAAATCAACTATACTCCAAAAAGAGTTTTTTTAATAAAAAATAAAATTAAAAAAAAGCAAGATGAAAGTTGTGACCTACAGCAATAACCACTTTCTGTGGTCCATGGGGCTTCTTGGGAACCCCAGGGCTCCACAGGCTACCATTGGAAAACCACTGGTCTAGAACTGAAAGCAGAAAACATAAGTATCACAACTTCCCTGCTTGCCCTTCCAGGAGCTTCCTGGGATGAAAAGGTGGCAGAGAAGGAAATCTACTCAGGAATGGGGTGTGGAGGGGAAACGTGTGCTGAGGAAAGCATTGAAAGCTAGCCAACTTCCCTGTTCCCCTTCCTGCATAGAGGCTATAGGAAACTGAGGCAAGGTAAATCAGATGAGAGGATAATAATAGTATTGGCTAATAGTTTACATCTGCTCTTCGGAGCACTTACAGATGTTACTCATTTAATCCTCATGCCAACCCTATGAGGGTGAGAGTATTATTATCCCATTTTTACAGATGAGAAGACTGAGGTCGAAGGAGACCTGCTGACTTTCCCACTTGTGAATCATTTATGTGTTATGCATAAATAAAAGAGAAGGAATTTGGGAGTCTGTCCACCAAAAATGAGATAGATGGTAAGAGGAATGCAGTTTATACACCAATACAGATAATGATGGTGAGCAAAAGAATAGTGTTAGGTAAAATATGTCATGTGGTAGCAGAGCATTAGATGACTTTCCACTTACTCATTAGCACTGAGGATCAGAGATGGTGTGAGCAGCCGTAAGGCAGGTGCCCAGAATCTTTGCTTTGTCTCTTCAGAACTTGCCTCTTGGTCTTCTAGATGAACCTTTCCATAGCTGGGGTTGGTTAGAATACCAGTTGTGAGAGTCAGAAGAGAGGTAGTCAAGAGTCTGTATCACTTAGATACGGCAGAAAAAAGAAGGCACGCTGCTGAGTGGGGTGTTAATGGATGGACTGGTTCCGGGGGTGTTAATGGATCTGGTTCCAGAGGTGTGTGCGGGTAGAGCGAACCGACGACAGATGTGAGGTCCTTAGTGACTGACCACAGGATGAAGTCCTTTTAGCACTCCTCCATGGGAGGAGACAAGGGGAGGGAACCCTGTGAGGAAGACCAACGGGTTCTGGAGTCCAAGGAGAGAGGCCACCCAACAGGAGCGGTGACCCCAAAATGCCGCCACTGCCAGGGACACAGAGCCAGCAGGAGAGCAGGGAGGCATCGGGAAAGCCTCGCTTCCCCCTCTTTCTCCCCCAGTCCTCTGCTGTCTTGCCGTTGCCTCCCACTGGCCAAACACAGTCAAAGCCAGAGGTGAGAATGCCCTGATTATAGCCCACAGCGGTGGGCTTCCAGGACAAAAGGCAGGTTAGAGGAGGGTGGAAAATGCAGAATACTGTACCTAAACTTGCGCTCTTCAAGAAATGAGAATGGAAAACACAAAACTCCCTGACCATCCTTCTGTGAGTCTCCTGTGTGGGAGTGGGGAACTGGAGATCTACCCATCCACCAGACAGAGAGCCAGCACACGAGGGCAGCTGAGCAATTCCTTCCCAGCAACTGGTTCTTTCCTGTTCAGACTTAGTCCAATGGTCTTATTCTTTATCTGTCAAGGAGACTGAGGCCCAGAAAGGTGAAGGCACTTGCTCAAGGCCACATAGCAAGGTCATGGTAGCGTCCATTCTTGTCAGGGTTTCCAATATATCTATCGAAGTATTGAGATGGGGACCGCTGTGAACGGGATATTTGGGGCAGAACCCCATGTTCAGGTAAAGCTTTCCTGGTCTTAAGTCACTTGTTGGCAGTTCAAAGGGAATAGGCACCCCACATACACACATTTATAGCCCCCCTGCATGCTTCTACCCATCCCCCACCCCTCGCCCTCTGCCTCCAAGGACGAGCTGATTATTTAAAGTGGAATGAAGATATAAGGCTGTATGCTTGAGGCCTTGTTGTTCGGGCTCTCTGGCCAATATCAGGAGTGAAGCCTTTTAGGAACCTGCAAGTCATCAAATGAGGCCTGAAGTCAAAAGCAAGAAGGCCACATTGCTGAGTCGCTGGGTTAGAGGATGCTCAGTCTTCCCCATAGGAGGCTTCTGGGGACCTTGCCAAATTCATGATACTTGTGAGACTGATTCGAGAGAAATTTAGGCTTCCAGAATAGATGTCCAAGCACTTATTGAGTGCTTACTAGGGGTCGAGCACTGTGCTAAGTAAAGGGGCTTTGGGTGGGAGTATGGGGGGCGGTCTCAGTGAATAATACCCCTGTGTCCCCTCTCAAGTAAGAAACAAGCACAAGCCACAGATGGAAACTAAAACTCCTCCACTTTCTTACAGACAAAGCTGATTGGAGAATGTGGCTTAGATGCGCTTCCACAAAGTGTTCCTAATTAAACATGACCCCCAACTCCGGGCCTTCTCTGCAGGGGCTGAGCCTGTCTGGTAAGCTGGCTGAATGGAGAAGACATGAGACGGCACCTGCCCACACACAGGCTGCCAGGTTCCAGGGAAGGAGACTCTGGAGGGACTGAGACACACGGTGGAGTTCCTTCCCCCATACTTAGCAGTTAAGTCACCCATCTTCACTCTCAGTGAGTCAAGGGAGGACCAGAAAAAAGGTGGACGCTTCCTCCTACAGTTTGCTCTCTTTCGGGGCTGGGGTATAGTGGAAATTTCACTTATCAACCCTGAACCTTTTGCATGTTTTATCTCACTTAATCCTCAGAATTATCCCATAATACTGTGATCTCTGTCTTAACAGACATGGTCACGGAGGCATAGAGAGCTAAATAACTTGCCCAAGGTCACACAGCTATACGAGGGAGGAGTTGCATTTCAACATCAGATCTCTGCATCTAAAAATCAATTTGGTTTGCTACATTTTAATTTTTCAATTTAACTAATTTTTTAAACAATGTTGTCTATGTGGAGCCAGACTCATAGCTAGGAAGCAAGGAATCCAGGCTGAACTGCTAAAACCTTTTGCCACATCTTCAGGATTAGAATGAAGCAATTTCAAGATAGCTCAGGCAGTAATATAGATCTGCAAACCCTGAAGTAAGCTTGTGGAAGACTTCTGTAATCTGTAATAAATGTTTATACATTTATTACCTCATATTACTTGTTTGCTTGCTGTCAGCCCTCAGAATTTTAGTCAAGTCTCTGAAAATTCCAGCCTATCTTTGCAGTGCCGAGATAAATTTTTTTTAATTAATTAATTAATTAACATTTATTTTTGGCTGTGTTGGGTCTTTGTTGCTGCACGCAGGCTTTTCTCTAGTTGTGGTGAGCTGGGGCTACTCTTCGTTGCGGTGCGTGGGCTTCTCATTGCGGTGGCTGCTCGTGTTGCGGAGCATGGGTTCTAGGCGCGTGGGCTTCAGTAGTTGTGGCTCGCTGGCTCTAGAGCGCAGGCTCAGCAGTTGTGGCGCACGCAGCATGTGAGATCTTCTCAGACCAGGGCTCGAACCCGTGTGCCCTGCACTGGCAGGCGAATTCTCAATCACTGCATCACCAGGGAATCCCTAAGATAAATATTTAGTCTAGAATTGTTATGAGCTGGAACCAGTGTAGTGTGGGTAGCTACAGAGGAAACAAGATAACTTCAAAGGGATGTCGAAACTCAGAGGAACAGTATCTGAGCCTCGTGGTCAGCTGAAGGGGCTGCCTGAGATTCTGGGATTTGTCTGAATAAGTGAGCACCTTAGGAGGACTCTTGGTTGTACTCAAGAAAACCCTAACTGAATCAGCTGAAGCAGGGAAGGGGAATCGATTGCCTCAAAGAACCAAATCAACAGTAGGGCAAAGCCATACCTGGCCTCAGAGACACCATGACACCATCTTACTCTGCATTTCTAGTCTCTGTACATTGGCTTTATTCTCTTAGCCGGGCTGCTTCTGAAAGCCCAGAACTCTGGCCTTAGCTTTCAATTTGAGGTCAGAGGGAAAAAAAGCCAGAACTTCTCTCCTGACCCTAGTTTGAAACATACTGGGGAAAACTCTGGCCAGGCTTGGATTATTTGTTTATTCCTAGATTAGTCACTATGATCAGGGAGGTCATATCACCACGGGGGTGAGCACCGTAATTGGCCGCCCCGACCATAATTACATGTTTGGAGTAAAAGAGGATCAATTTTCCAAAGAAAAAGGAGTACTGTTATCAGGGGAAGAGGGTAAATGAGGCAGTGCAGACCAAAGCAGATGACGTCCGGCACCAGGAGGCAGAGGTGTAAGAATCAAACGGGAGAATGTGAAAGAGTCTAGCACACTGTCCAGGACAGCAGGGCTCAACTAGTACTTGTTTTTTTCCATAATAGGAAAGGCTAAGGTCTGAGTACACCTGGAGGTCACAATACCTATGTCCAGATGTGTCCCGAATGCACCAGAGATTTTCAGGTGTCCAGGTAAACTTGACACAAGCCATTTAGTTGCAAAAGGGGGGAGAAGCATATATATATATAGACAAGAAAGGATATCTTGCAAGAATTTGCCTAGCCCACAGTAGGAACTCAATTAATGCTTTTTGCATGAACTGCCCAAATGAAATACTGAGTGTTTTCATGTTCCCAGATGACTACATCAGCATCCAGATGTTGCATTCTTACTTTATGATGGCCTTGCTTATCAGCAGACACCCTGAAGGACTTCACAAGCCTCCACCTCTCCTTCCTTATGGAACCCACTTACTCCATGCTATTGTCCATTGTTCAGCCACACCCCTTCAGCCCTGGTTTTCACTCTTCTGCCCAGCCCCTGGAGGGGATGCTTCTGTTGGACAGATGGGCTTTCTAGATTTGCTGTGCCCAGACATTGCCATCATATCTCCCGAGGTGCCAAGCTCTGCTGTTTGGTGGTTGGCCCTGCCTCATCTGCAGCTACACACTGTACCCTCTGGTCCAGAAGGGGAGTTGGGATGCAGTGTCTGCTACTGTACTTTCATAAAAACACGGAATGCCCTGACAGCCATTTGGTGAGCCTCAATTTTCCTAGTTGACCTTCATGGTCTCCTCTTCCCAACTTGGCCTTACCATCTAAAGTAAAATTTCCCTATCTTCCTGTCCTTTCTCGAAACTTGTTTATGTTAATAATCATCTTGAAAGTAATCACACTTGTGATGGTCTCCCTTACCCATTCACTGACTGTGGGATGTGAGATCTCTCTTCTTTTGTCTTTGCACGTCCTGGTCGATGCTCAGATGTTGGTAAGAAAAAAGATAATCATTATCCTTGTGGCAGCTATGAATCATTGCTGTTGCTGTTTTTCTGAAAGAGTACAAGCACTTTCTACCATATATCCCTCTGTAAACATGAAATTTTAAAGTATTATCAGCACATTCCTTCTCTTCCTATTTATTTATTAAAATTTTAACATAAAACTTTATGCCAGAGAAAAGTGCTGAGCTCAACATTCTGTTCCTCCCAGCTCCTTTGGGGAACCTTGGCCTTGAGCAATGTAACAAGTCCGTAGAACCGCCACATAACTGGCATATGTCATCTAGAAATATAGCAAGTGAATAAACAACAGAAGTGGAGATTTTTTGGTAATACATATTGGAGGGGCTTTCTCCTTATTTCTCTCTATATCCCTTGTCCAGTTATTATATATCTTACTCCTCCACCGTTTGAATGTTAGTGAGATTTGAAGACATTCTATTCCATCGTCATTCTCCTGATAATTTCCCTTTGTCTCCTTGCTTTCCATTTTGGAGAAAAAAATGGAATCATTTTCATGGCAACAGGGGACTGGGAGGAGGAGTAGAGAGGTGCTTGCAGAAGAGATCGTGGTGCCCTGGTGTTATTTCTGGTCCTCCGCCCTCAGTGACCAGGACCAAATGTTGAGCGCAGCCTGGCTTCCAAGGCAGAGCATGCTGGTCTCCTATAGAGCTCGGATCGCCAGCACTTAATCACAAAAGAGCCTCTGTCCCTGTTTTACTGATGGCTCTCAGCCTCCCAGGGGTGCATCTTCTCCCCTCCCCTTGCAAAGAGAGCCAGAACAGAAGCATGGCCGCTAGCATGCAAGTACTCTGTAAATGCTGGTGCCTTACCTCCCCTTCCCACTCCTGGGAAGCAGGCAGGTTTGTTGGATCCCAGAACGCAGTGTTACATGGTGGGGGAAAAGAAACATGAGCCTGAAGTCAAAAAGACCTGATCTGGACCCGCACGTCCTCAGCTGAACTGTGTCTGACCCTGGCTGGTCAAGGTCCTCTTGCTTTTCGGATTCCAGGGTTCCACTGGGAGAACCCTCCCTTTCTTTGGTCACAGTGAGGTTTATTTACGTCATTTTTGGAAGGTAGCCCTTTTCCAAACAACCTACACAACACAGCCTAATCCACCAGACAGCTTTTGCAGGGAACCTGAGTTGGAAACCTTACTGCCACTCTGGTGCCCCCACTGCCCCCCACCATGGGAAGCAGACATTCAGCAAGGGACAGGGCAGGACCAGCCAGGTGACAGCTGCAGACAACATGGCTGGAGGAACGCCCCAAGGAGAGGGAGCCCGACACAGATTTTTCACTCTCTTTTCTCCAGGTACCAGGAAGGCAAACTCAAGCCGGAGTTTCGCAAGCCTCCTGGGACTGGGGTGGAGGTGCAAGGAATATGGCTCATCTACGGAAGGGAGTGATCTCAGGATGCAGAGGCTGCTGCTAGATGGACACCCTCCCGGACACTCATCTCCAGCCTTCAGGGGATCTCCCTCTTCCGGGACCAGGAATCATAAGATGGACCCCACCCATCATGAAAGAACACATCTCACACTTGGACAGGGCTGGACAGTCCTCAAAGCACTTTGCCACGTACAGGCTCCTTTACTGGAAATAGGCGGGGCAAGCCTGATGACAATGATGACGCAGAACTGAGGCCCAGGCAGGCAAAGAAAGTTGCTCTGGGACATCTGTCTAGGATGTAGCATACTGCGGAGCCCAGCCTTGACCCGACAGACCACTCACAGTCCCAGGGCCAGGGGGAGAAGAAAGAGATAGCAAAGGCCACTTCCTCCCTGAAGCGATGCTACTGCACTTCCATAATCAGGTGGCGTCCTGTGTTCCAAGATAAACCACTTTCTTTTTGCCTCTCCTCAAACCTCCTATACGTCTCTCTCTCCCGTACCCTCACGTGAGACCTCACTTCAGTCATTTAGGTGACAAAACAGAAGCCATCAGACAGGAACTCCGCTTCCTCCCACAATCAGACTGCAAACCCCTTACACCTGTGCTTATTCTCTTAGTCTCCCTTCCAGCTCCTTCCTCCCATCAATGCCAACCCCTTCACTTGTGCTCCGGGTCAGCCCCACGCGTGGCTCAATAACTTTGCTGTTGAACCCCTCCACCCGCCCCTGCAAACCTAACTTTCTCTTCTGCCTCTTCCATCATCATATCTCTTGGACGCCCTCTTCTTTCTTCCGTTTTCATTTTTAAAGACTCCAGTGGTAAGATTGGGCCCACCCAGAAAATCCAGGATAAAGCTCTTCATCTCAGGGTCTTTACCCTTAATTGCATCTGCAAAGTCCCTTTTGCCACGTCAGGTAATGTATTCACAGGTTCCATGGATTAGGTGTGGACATCTTTGGGGTCCACTCTTAGGTTGTCCTTGTTCTCCTTTTACCCCACCAGTGCCAGAGACCCACAGCCTCAGCCCTCAGCTTTCCTCCGTATCTCCTACACTTTTTCCACAAGCAAGCCCATCACTCGTGTGCCTTGAAAACATCATCTGCAAAGCAATGCTCCTAAATTTTTATTTTCAGCCTTAAGCTCACTCTTAAGTTCAAGATTCATTTATCTGACTCACATTTCCACTTGAATATGTGACTGTCATCCCAAACCTAGCATATCCAAACCAAAACTCTGGGTTTTCTTTCCAAACTCTGTTTCTCCCTTAGCCTCGGCCACGTCAGTAAAGGCATCATCACCCCAGCCTCTTGCTCGGGGCCCAACCATGCTCAGGCATGCTTCATTTCTGTTTTTAATTCACCCCCTTCATCCAATCAGTTAGCCAGGCTTGGTGACTTGCTGTCCACCCACTCCCTCAGTACCCACAAGGCCTCCACCACTTTTCACCTGGACCACTGCAGTCCCCTCTCAGCTGGTACCCAGCCTTCTCTCTTACCCCTAACCCGTTCTCCACACTGCAACCAGAGCGAGGTTTACAAACACAGCCAGACCGAGTCACGTTCCTGCTTAAGATCGTCTGAAGTCTTCTGAATATAGTTAAAGTGAAATCTGTGCTGAGAGCCTCGTTGCTCGAAGAGTGGTCCACGGACCAGTGGCACTGGCCTAACCTGGGAGCGTATCAGGAATGCAGAATCTCAGGCCGCACCGCGGACCTTCTGAATCTGAATCTGAACTTTGACAAGATCACCAGATGGTGTGTAGGCATATTACCTTTTGAGAAGGGCATGATCTGGTCCCTCGTTACCTTTCTGACTTCCGTCTCCTATCACTTTTCCTTTTGCAAACTACTTTTAAGCCACACAGGTCTTCTCTCTGTTTCTTATATTGTGTCAAGCACATTACAACCCCAGGGCCCTTGCACTAGCCAGTTTCTTCTCTTGGAATACCCTTTCCTGACTGTTTACATGGCCAGTCCCTCCTCATTGTGCAGGTCTCTGTTTAAACATCGCCTCCTCAGAGAGGCCTTCTACAGAAGGTAGTTCTTTCTTTAGAAAGTAGTTCTCCCCATCCCTCACTGCCCCTCCCGCCCCCAGTCATTCACTCTCTATTCACCCTATTTGATTGCTTTCACTCCCCTTAACTCTACTGGTGATGGTCATGTTTATTTCTTTGCTTTCTTGTTACATAGCTTCCTTCTCTCCCTCTCCCCTGCCTCAAGAAGGTAAGACTAATGAAGGCACAGACCCTCGTCTGTCTTGTGCACTCTGCTTACCTGGGGCCTGGAAAGTGCCCACCCAAGACATATTTTTTGAATGAACTAGCAGCCAATGCTCCACCCTTCGCTCTATGCCAGTCCCTTCTGTTCCTGCCTTTCCAAGCTTTCTGTTCTATTATATGCTCTGGCCTGAGGACAGACCAGGCTTCCGGAGTACCTATAGCTCTTAGAATTCTGCAGGTCTCCAGGAAGTGCCCTTGCCCATCACCAGTCAAGAAATGAGTTTTGGGGGCAGCACTCAACCTGTTAACAACTTCGAGGATGCCTAAGTCCAAACAATAATTACACTTAATTGATGGCACTTACATAACCCTTGCTACTTGCCAAGCACTGTTTTAAGCACTTCACCCATACTGAATAAGCTCATTTATTCCTGCTATTCCTTATTGCAATGATCTTATTTTTTACAAATGTGAGAAACAAGGGACAGAGAGATTACTTAATGTGCTCAGAGTTTCTCAATGAGGAAGTGGCAACGACAACCGCCTTAGACCCAGGCTGAGACGCCTCCGTCCTGGGCCTCATGGATTAGAAGGCCCTGCTCTGGAGGTGTCCCTCCCCTCAGGGCAGAGAGTCCACGGAGCCAAGGGGAAAGCCCTACCCACCTTCTAAAGCACGCTTGGGCAACTGAGACTGTGGAATTCCCAACACAAATGACCATGAGTCTGCTTTCCAGGGCCTTTCCCCTGGGTTCCTCTTCCTGAGGGTGGACAGTGCTCTTGAGTAGGCCCAACTAGTGGCCATGTGGCAGCTTTTTGCAAACGCCACGGGCAGAGCTTGAATATGCAGGCCCAGTGTCCACACATGTACGGGAAGGTCCCTCGAGAGGTGGGACTGAGCGGGCCCAAGAAGAGGAAGGGCGGGCCTCAGGCTGGGGCCCACTTTCCCCACACCTGCTCAGTCAGACGCAGAGCTCTGCAAAGTCCAAGAATTCTATATCCAAACCTGGCCTCCCAGGTCATTGTGGAGGCTTATGTGTCAAAGTAGGAGGAGAGAACATGTTTTACTTAACAGCTTGCTAGCTTGATTGATAACTTTAAAATATTTTAAATATGTAGAGATGTGGTCTGTGGCCTCCATCGGTCCTCCTGCCCCAGGGTGGGTCTGAGTGGACCCAGGCCGCCTGGCTTGGGGCGGACTTCCCTGCTGTAACGGGGTCATGCTCTGGCCGTGCCTTTTTGGTCTGGGTCATGTACCTGCCCAGGGTCAGGGCCCTCTGCTCCTGGGGAGGCTCTGCACAGCGGCTATCTAGTCCTGTCCTCCAGCTGTTCCTGCCCTGGTCAAACAGTGGTCATTTCCACTGTATCCAGCTGACCCTGTGATGCTCTGTCTCTGGTGCCCCACGAGGCTGAGGGCTTGGGGAGGCCTGCTCTGGCTTATGTCCTGACGCCACATGTGCCTTGGGTTCAAATCCCAGCTCCACCACTTGGGCAAATTACATCAGCTCTTAGACTCCTCTGTGTTCTGTCTTCAAGGATTACGTGGGAGAATCTACGTCACTCAGTGATTTTGCTCCAAGGCCCAGGGACAATACCGCCTGGTTCAGCTGCCTCTCAAGGTAGCTGCCCAAGGCTGACCTCATAGCCCAGAGCCGGCGGGAACCAAAGTAAAGAGCAGCGTGACCCCTCATGGCAAGTCCTGGGGCCAGGGCTCAGCTGAGCGGGGAGGGATTTGGGCCGGATTTGCCCTGCGGTGCTCCCAGTGGGACTCTCTGGGCTGTCGGGAGTCATGCAGTCCTGGAACAGGGTCAATCTGGCCTCCGCCTTCAGAATTCCCTACTCGCCTTTAAGATTCTTCCACCCGTGAACTGTACCTGTCTGCGGCTTCCCCTTTGCTGAGAACGATTGCAGCACACACTCATACCCACACACAGACATAGCCGTACGTTGTCTTACGTTAGGTAAGTTTTAGTGGCTAAACATAGACCTACATTTGATGAGAGTTTAATGCTCTTATTGAGAAATAAAGACTGACTTTCACCTCACTATGAAACCCATCTCAAGCAAGATGTTCCTGAGGGTGGGGTTGAGGAGAGCACCAGGGATTTCTAAAGAACAGGAGGCTGAAGCTGACATTCCTTTGTCTTGTTTGTGTAGATGTGGGGTCTGAGTTCACAGACAGGAATTGAATCTGTGGTCCTAACACAGGCCCTAAAGGGCCTGGTCAAAGTGCTGGCTATGGACCCAAATGGTTTTCTGTCTTCTCTGCACGACCATGGAAGTCAGGCTTCGGTAGCCTCCTTTCAGAAGAAAACAAGCACCCACATTCAGGACCTGAGCCCTAACACTAGAAGGCGTCTGTGGACAGATGCAATATATGATTTTGATTCGATTATTTGGATTCAAATCCAGCTCCACCACTTGCTAGCTGAATGATTTGGGGCAAGTTAATTACCTTCCAATGCCCCAATTATCTTATCTGTTAAATGGGTCTGCTAATAGTACCTGTTTCATAGGGTAATTTGCAGATTAAGTGGACTCGTGTACGTTAATACATGTAAATACTTAGATGCAAAACACTTAGAAGGGCTTCTGAATACTTCATTGTGTTGCTTATCATTACTACTAAACATTCAAGGGGACCAGGCAGAGGCTTGGGAGATTGTGCCACTGCATTGCATTTTTGATAACCCCCCAGGGATCCTGAGGCTGACCTGAGAGTAGGTATGTGATGAGGTCATGAGCCCATGCTGAGGGGTTTCTATTCTTTGGGGGCTTTGCAGCCTATGCTGAGGGGGTTGTTTCTATTCTGAACAAATAGAAAGGTATGTAAAGATCTCAACTTTGCTGTGGACCATTCCCGAGGTCTTATCTAGGATGTGGTGACCTGGGGCCTGAGGTTGCCCTCCCAGAGTTACATGAGAGAAGATGGAACCCATTCTGAGTCCTGAGAGAGATGCTCCAATAGAAGGGACAATGACCAAAAGTAAACATAGGATAAAGGCTTGGCTTTGGGAGCCAGACACACCCAGGTGGGTCCAGGTTATGTCACTCACGTGTTCTGGGCCAAAGTCTCTCTCTCCATCAACACCCCATTCAGTCAGCAGCAGTCCAGAGCCTCTCCTCAGAAAGGCACTCCCTCTTTTTTCTTTTTTTTTTTTAACGTTAACAGCTTTTAAAAGTACAGACTTGATCGTGTCACTCCCCTGGTTACAACTCTCCCAGGTGACATACTGTACCTGAATAAATCCCAACCCCACACCATGGCCTGCGAGGCCTCTGCTCAGCGTCTACCACACTCCCTTTCTCACGGGGCTGCAGCCACACTGTCTATTCTCTATCCCTCATTCCCACCTGAGAGCCTTTGTGCTGGCTGTTCCCTCTTCCCAGAATGCTCTTCCCTCAGACCTTCTCACAAGTGGCTCCTTTTCATCATCCAGGCCTCAGCTCAAATGTTAGCTTCTCAGAAAGGCCTTCCCTGACCTTCCTGTATAAAGGAGCTCATGTGCCCAACCCCCTGTCTTACTTCACCTGTTCTTCAGTCTTCACAGATCTGACCACTCCCCTCATTATGCATTGCTTGCTTTATTGTCTCTCTCCTCCTAGAGAATGTAAGCAATTAGAACAGGGACCTCAATTTCTTGTTTTCTATTGGGATCCACAGTGCATAGAACAGTGCCAGAAAATAGTGGACACATGGAATGAATGAATGGACGGATGAACGTATCCCTGGATGGCTGTTACCTAATGGTTTCCTTTACTTATGAACACGTGTCTGTTTTGTCTCTACACCCTGAACATAAATCATGCAAGGGAAATTTGGAGAACTTCTGGCTAATGAATGAGTCAAGAATAATGGCTTTGGGGTTTCCCTGGTGGCTCAGTGGTTAAGAATCTGCCTGCCAATGCAAGGGACACGGGTTTGAGCCCTGGTCCTGGAAGATCCCACATGCCGCGGAGCAACTAAGCCTGTGTGCCACAACTACTGAGCCTGCACTCTAGAGCCCGTGAGCCACAACTACTGAGACCGCCTGCATGCCTAGAGTCCATGCTCCACAACAAGAGAAGCCATTGCAATGAGAAGCCCACGCACCGCAACAAAGAGTAGCCCCCGCTCGCTGCAACTAGAGAAGGCCCGCACGCAGCAACGAAGACCCAACGCGGCCAAAAAAAAAAAAAGAATAATGGCTTCTTCTCTAGTTCATTCAAAGCTGGGGAAGTTGCTCCGTTTTGGGGCTGTTTGGCATGTGGTTGTACCTAGGGCTGAAGGGATGGAGAAGATGAGCTCTGAAGGCCCTTCTGGTCATAATAGAGCACACGGAAGGGTGTTGGCATGATGACACGACAGGTCAGTAAGTGCTACTCAGTTACACCTTTATTTAGTCACAAACTCATAACTTTGCCAAGAAGGTCAGAAACTTGGGATATATACATTCGCAGACACTGCTGGTTGTGAAATAAACAGTCATATCCCCATTCTTCTTCCTTACCTGTGGGACTTGCCCTCAGAAACTGAAAATTCTGGATACTTGCTTTCTGAGTCTCACTTACTCAGGAGGACATTGCGGCCCGTGACACATAATGGGAATTTTGCTGGGACTTATTGGAATAATTGAAAATATTTTTTACGTTAAAAATTTTGAACTTTGAGCTTCTTTTGCTGACGTAAACACATATTTCCTTTCTGCTTATATGAATAACTTCTCAATTCTTTTTTCTCACCAAAACATTTAACTAACAAAAAATTACAATAGCAGACAAAATAATAATAATAACAACAATAATATTGTTATTATTAATATAATAATATTATATTATAATATAATATTATAACATATATAATAATATATAATAATAATAACAATAACGAGAAATTAGAGGCCGTGGAATCAGGGTAGAAAAAAAATGCAAAGGCCTTGATCCCTAGGCTTCAATGAACACATGTTCATTCTCTGATGTCATTTTAAACGAATTAGCCCTTGTAATTTCTGGGAATAATTTCATTCTCAGGTTAAAACAGAGAATAAGGTAAGTAGAAATCCCTTCCCTCTCTTCTCACTTTGGACGATGAACGGGGACAAGGCACTCGGAGCTGCTCTGGCCACCCAGGCATCATGAGCAAGAGAATCGAAGAGAATCAGGTTGCCACAAAGCTCTGACATCACACAGTCATTGGCTGACCCTGATGTTGTCAATCTCTGGATTCCTTGTTGTGTGAGAAGTGTAAGCCCCTCTTGTTGATCTACTTTTAGTCAAGTAGTCTGTTCCTTGCAGTCAGATGCATATTGGCTGCTATAGTTCTCAGCAAAATATATTTTTCATATTGGTTATTTCACACATTGAGATCCTTAGCTCTTTTTATAAGCAAAGATGTAGAAACCAAAATGGTCTTCACCAGAAACTTACAGATTCTCCTGCCTTCTATTCTGGGTCTCCCAAAATGTTGAAAATAGTATGGATACTTCTTAAGACAAACTCTCGTGTTATGTACATTTTGAGCAATTGTACTTTCAAGGAAGTATTAGAATTAACAAGATATTGGTCTCAAAGGCCAGAAGCAGGAACGGTCAGTATTGCAGCTCCCAAGGAATTCTTGAGTAAATGCCTTTTCTACCTCTTTTCTCTAACTGAAGAAACTCAACCTTGAGACAGTAGGAATTTGGAGTTTTAAAATTCCACTTAGTTCATCTAATTGTTTAAATTAATTTTCTCAAAATAGTAGTAATAACTGACAGACCAGTTAGGGAAGTTATTTAGGTAATTATTATTTTTCAAAATATTTTGACTGGGCTTAAAATGGGTCATCACACATGCCTCTTTGTGTTGTGGAAACTCAGAATCCTGGAACATGTTTGGAGCTAAAAGTGTGGTTTTGAGTTTCCTGATGTGCATTCTTAAGACAAATTGCATAAAATGTATTTTTATTTATTTTTTATTTATTTATTTACTTTTTGCGGTACGCGGGCCTCTCACTGTTGTGGCCTCTCCCGTTGTGGAGCACAGGCTCCGGACGCACAGGCTCAGCGGCCATGGCTCACGGGCCCAGCCGCTCCGCGGCATGTGGGATCTTCCCGGACCGGGGCACGAACCCGTGTCCCCTGCAACGGCAGGCGGACTCTCAACCACTGCACCACCAGGGAAGCCCCTATAAAATATATTTTTAAATGATATTCTTGTTCAAAACAAAAGCACAAAAAATTTGATATCTACTTTCAGAAGATGCCAGTATCATGAAAACAAAATAAATTTGAAGAGGTAATAGTGTTATAGAGCCAAGGGAAACTTTGGCCTCCTGAGTGGAGTTCTATGCAAGTTGACACATTGAGGCTACTAATTAATGACACAACAAGACAATTCATTTCCCTAC
>NW_006773751.1:2112398-2186573 GCF_000442215.2 Lipotes vexillifer
CTTTAATCTTTTGTTAATATGCAAAAGTACTAAAATATTTTTAATTGTGTTAAATGCACCATTTAAATTACACAGCAACAGTTTTAATTACCTTGAGTCTAATTCTTAGTTGAAATGAAAAATATTTAAGTTGAAAAACTGTGACCTAAATTTAACTTCTGCAGAAAATAGCACTGGAATAGTGTTGAAGTTATAAGAGGAAAGGGAGTATAATTCTATCTAAATGTGCTCCGTGCACATTTAGAGAAATAAATGAAGAGAGGCTGAATATGCCCTTTTTCGTGTTGCTTTATTTTTTGGCAGGGGGAATATTAATTTTTATTATCAAGGTGATACTTGTGCATAGCAAAAAAAGACTTTTAATTAAACACACACACACACACACACACACACACACACACACACACACACACACCACACACACACACACACAGGTGTCTTCAGTCTCATTCCTCTCCTCCCCATCATCGAGAGGTACCCACTGTTCATCATTTCATTTCAGATCTTTGCTCCGGTCTTTACCTTAGAGTTCTTATACTTTAGCTACTGAATTCCTATATTCCTCAGGCTTCTCCAGAGAAACAGAACCAATGGAATGTGTGTGGAGAGAGAGAGAGACAGACAGACAGACAGAGATTAAGGAATTGGCTTGTGTGATTGAAGGGGTTGGCAAGTATTAATACAACATCTGCAAAGCAGGCCAGCAGGCTGGAGACCCAGGGAAGAGCTGATGTTGCAGCTGGAGTCCAAAAGCAATCTGGGGGCAGAATTCACTCCTCCTTGTGGGACTGCAATCTTTTTTCCCTCTTATGTCCTTCACGTGATTGGATGAGGCCCACCACATTATGAAGGATAGTCAGCTTTATTCAAAATCTACTGATTTCATTGTTAATCTTATCTAAAAAATACCTCCATAGAGACATATAGATTGGCATTTGATCAACTATCTGAGTACTGTAGCCTAGCCGAGTTGACACATAAAATTAACCCTCAGACTTGCTAATATGGTAGGTGTATATTTAGCTCTCTGATACCACCCTTCCCTTCCCCCATCCTCTCAATATAGTGATATCACAATATTCAATATTTACATTATTGTAACTATAAATATTGTTCATATTGAGTCAAGAAGTGTATCGTGATTGTTCTCTATTTGTACAAAATTGTTTTTGTTTTTTCATTACTCATTCTTCTTTGAACCTATTACTCATTTTTTCATTACTCATTCTTCTTTGAACCTAAGTCTTTTCTCACCTCCCAGCAGCCTACCAATGAAAAGTTTCATGTCGTTAAAACATCAGGTTATTTACTCCTCTCTTCTCTGCCCTCCCTCCTACCTGGAGAACTTCCTTCTCACGTTCTCTGTCCCCCTGCTTTAATCTGGACTGACAGCTCTCTAGGTGTGCAAGACAGCAGTCATCTTGGGAATTTCCCTCACAGTCTTCCTGGCATAGATCCCTTGTTTCTGGATCCCAAGTCTTTACCTGTCATGGTTTATGAGAAAGAATGCTTCAGAAGTAAGGACTTAAAATTTCTGAAAGTGTCCATATTCTGCCTTAACACTTGATTCGTTGTTTGGCCGAGTGTAGACTTTTTGATGAAAATAATCTCCATTCAGTTTTTGAAAATTCTGCTGTATTTTCTTAAGGCCTCCAATGTTTCTGTTCAGGAGAGTGATGATATTTTTATTCCTAAACCTTTGTATGCAATATTTTATTTTTCTCTGCAGAAACTTTTAGAATAGTTTCTTTACCCACAGAGCTCTGATAGTTCACAGTGACGTGTCTCACTGGGGGTTTATTTATTGTGCTGGGCACCCATTGGACCATTTCCAACTGGAAACTCATGTATTTAAGTTCCAGAATTTTTTCTGGTATAATTTCCTCTGGTTTTCTCTGTTCTTGTTAGATGTCCAATTAACTAGGGGTTGGATTTCCTGGATTGGTTCTCTGATTTTCTCTGTTTCTCTCCTATTTTTATCAATCTCTTTGTTTTACTTTCTAGGAAGACTTCCTCAACTTTATCTTCTAATTTTCTATTAAGTTTAAAATTATGGCTACTCTGCTTTTAATTTTCAAGAGCTGTTATCTTGTTGTCTGACTCTTTACTCTTTTAGACCATGTCATTCCTATTTTATGGAGGCAGTATTGCTTCTGGTAACTCAGAATTTTAATTTTAATTACAGTTTTTGTGCCTTGGAATGTTTTCTTCGGTGCCATGCACTGTTGTCTCACCAGAATTTCTTTTTGTTTTGTTTTCCTTTTGGTTTGGTCTGTTTCACATAGGAGGTTTCCCTCAAATCTGGGAATGGGTGGCGATTTGTTCACACATGGGCGATGTGCTAAAAATGTGATGAGTAACTCAGTATGCATGGGTGGGGCTTTCAACTGGTCAACTTTACTGGAAGGAGATCAGGTGGCAACCGAACTTTTTCTCTGGAGGAATGTCCAAATGTCAGTAACTACAGGTCTTTCCTCCAAGGCTGTTCTGTTTTCCCAGAGGAGGGTCCTCCAGTCTTCTTCCTGGGACAGGGAGTTCTGAATAAGCTTGACTGGATCTCTCCATTCAGCCCACAGACTTTAACTTAATCCTTATTTTTGGCCTGTTGCCTCATTTTTGTGCTCTGTTGTACCTGGTGTCCTTGAATTCAGGGCCTCTCTGGTTCAATTTCTCCAGGCAATAAATTATCTCCTGAGGGCATTGGAGAGGGGATCATCAGTGACCTGGATCCTCTAGGTGGGGGTGGGTGCCAGGGGAGTCTACTTGATCCCTTCAGACTTCAATCAATTTCTCTGTTTTCATCCCCGTTGGGAAACAGAGTCACACACAGCTTCTCCCCTCCTGCATGGTCACCTAAGAATGGGCCTGGGCCTGGAACACTTCCAGGCCTCGGATGGACCTGCTGGCCATGGGGGACCGAAGCATTGCAAGGGACCGGATGTTGTGTGCTTTCTCTCCCCTCTTTCTGTAAGGAAACTCAGTACCTCGACTTGAGCTTGGGGTGCTGCTGTCTGTTCTCAGTGACCTCGGATTTACACACTGGTCTCTCCCCTGGGTAGCACTTACCTGCCTTTTAATCTTGGCTCCACAGCCTGGCCTCCCAATGAAACAATGCCACACTTCACAGCTTTCTCTGTGGCAGTCGCTGCCTCCAATTTCTGAGCTTTTCTGGGATTTTATAGAGCACTGGCTTGCTTCTCCAGCACTCACCTCTGTAAGTCTCACCAGTGTTGGTCTCACCATTCCTGGCTATGCTGTGTCAACCACCATCCTCCCATCTATCAATACTATTTTCATATATTTTGATTCAAGGAAACAGGTACTTGGTCTTTTTTCCAAGATTCAAGCTGTCATTACTATTGTGACTTACCAACAAAAAGCTTCTGGCACATTGTGGGCACTCAAATATCTGTTTTATGAGTCAGAAGAACTTAGAACTTGCTGCAATATGGGATCTTTTTCTGAGAATTTCTTTAATGTACATGGTTGTGTAGGAGTTAAAGCTGTAAGAGGGATAGCCATCAGGAGGCTACCAGAGGAATTCAGGTGAGATGATGGTGGTTACCTCTAACTTGCTGGACCAGAGATGATTCATAATCCTGAATGGCAACCGTTTCCACCTTGGCAATTCTTTTATTCTTCTAGCTCTAATCTCCAAGCTTATATTTCTAGAAATAAATTATAGCCACACCTCATCAGATGGTTGTTCTTCCTTGTCACCCACTTAATTGTGTGACATTTCCACATGTTACTTTGTAAGGGTGATCAGAATTCAAGTCATTTGGGAGAAAAGACATTTGCCTTGAATTACAGGGGAGAAGTCCATCGATAGAGAACACAAAGTTATAATTCATCAGGGAACTCTTCTCTGACTCACTCCCCTACTCTTGTTGGGTCCTTGTATTAAATATATATTCTCAAACCAGCACATGCTTCCTTTGCAGGGCTTGCCGCAATTTGGCATACATTGTTTTTGAAATTATTTTTTGATGACTCTCTTTCATTAGACTTTAAGCTCCCCAAGGTCAGGGATCATGTCTGTCGTCTGCTCTCTCCACTGCACTGGGCACAGTGCTCAGAACACGAAGGTGGGCGCAAGGACTGTTGAAGGAGTGAGTTATGAATGTCAAAGCCCAGGCTGCTCAGACGGACGTGAGGATGACATTTATGTAAACAGGTCCTACGCGTAGCTCGTCTTTACTCTTTTGCTCGATCATAAGTGCTCTGCCACCCAATAACAGATCAGAAGTGAATTTTATGGAGACTAGCTTTCTAAACTTGGCTCAGAAGGTGAAAAAATGAACACCTGACATGAAATTAATTTACAAATCAGTTTATTTACACATTTCATCTTTTCTTAAAGTACATTTCAGTTAACAAATCTATTTACACAGGTGTACATGGGAACTCATCCCAGCTATTTTACAGATCATACTTACAAACCACACCCTAAGTCTTCTATGCAAAGTTGCACTGGATGTGACTATTGACTGAAAAAGGCCTGATGACCAGGGTATTTACACATACACAGTAAACGGGTTTGTTTTTCATGTCTGCACAATACAGTACACACAGGGAGGCGGGGCCTCCCAGGGAATGCTTTGCAATGTGTTTACCGAGAAGGCTTTGCAAAGTTCAGAAGGAAAAGCTATTAAATATAGGTTAATTAAAATGACAGTACCTCCTTTACATCAGTTTACATTTTTTCTTCACATTCTTATAATACAGTTTATTGAATTGCTGCACAACCAGTTTAAGATGATTTGTAAACATGTAAATTTCTACAATTTGCATTAAACATCATTGTAGTTTCTATCATTTGCTCTTTGAATTAATGTTTTATTCACTAGTATTCTTAAGGTAGTAAAAGAAGATGTAAGTTTGAACTTCTTGCAGAAAAGTTATGAGTCTCTAACGCTGTGCGAGTACACACTTTATTCAAGTATTGCAAAAAGCTAAGGCCACTTTTTTTTTCAAGACAAGAAAGTGAACAAAATTGTTTCTATCAATAGGCCACAACACTCTTATGAGCGATGAAATCTCTTTTGAAAGGTAATTTCTCAGAGACCTGTAGTCACAGAAGGAATTTTCCTTTCTTTTACATAAAAGAAACACAAATTACCTTCCTTATTAACTACTTTTGAGCTCTTCCCACTTTTCCCTAGAGTAAAAATTCCTGTTTAGACCTGAAGAGGGAATCTATACCCTGTACTTATTTAACCCAGAGTGAAGTACCCTGGATAGCACAAATTATTTTGGACTCAGAAATAAATCTGAAGCCTATATGTTGGTTTACTGCTAAATTCTGATAGTGCTATTACTCTAAAAGATATTACTGCTGATGCAAAGATCTTTTTCTTAGAGGAATTATAAAGAAAGAGTGAAAGAGGATGGGACTGTGGGGAGAAGGAACAAAGATTACAAAGAGGGAATATTTAGATTCTTGGTTAAGAGGCAGAGCTTGATTAAAAAGATCCCAATATGGAACGAGTGGCTGGGTATCCATGTTTATCATTCCTGATGCTAACAATTAACCCCTTTTTCAATTATACCCAAATAGTTAAAGCAATAAGAAATCTGCTAATTATAGATTCCTTTGTTTTCTGCTACCAAACTATGGATAATCATTTTTAGCAAAGAGTAAGACTGATCCATTCCTGCCTCTTTTATCTGGAACCCAGGATTCTCAAGATAGTAAAGACAGCTGGAGTATGTTAGGACTGCTACTGCCACATTCTTGGCAGCATTCTTACCAGGGAACTTTAAGTCCAGGTTGCTGATTCCATGGACTTATATCATTTTTTTCATTTTTGGAATCACAATGTCATAAAGAGTAAAGATAAACATTATTAAAAATTTATTTAGGTCCAAATAATGAGTATGTAGAAAAACAACCTATATTCCTATTATATTATTTTCATATTCATTTATAAAAAATTTACAGCAGCTGTAAAGTTTCAGTATCATAAGGACTATGTAATCCTACAAACAGCCAAAGGATGTAGACAAGATGTTTTTCCGTCTTCCAAATAACACAAACTGAAAAGAAAAGGCTTCGCTCTTCCTTGGCCACATGAAAATAATATCTCCACACTACTGGTTAATAACCCCAAGAAACCCTAGCTTCTCTTAGTCAGTTTGCTCATTATGGCTACAAGACTAGAGCTCAACATCAAAAGCCTAGAAGAAATGCTGGCAACATCAATCTGAGCATTTCCCGAGACCCAATCACAACATTTCAGTGCTTTTCCTTATTTGTCAAGAGCTATCATACCAGTCATTGTGCAAAATGCAAGTATTCCAATGATTATTTCAATAAGTTTCTCATAATGACAAGATGCAACCGAAGAGGAATGGAAGTGTGCATAGTGAAACACTGGAGACGCAAAGGCAAGTTTGGAGGAAAGAGGCAGAAATGAATGAACATGCACACTTAAAAGATTATACCATCTTTGGGGTTTTCCTAACGTATTTTGAAGTTATAACATTCCAGGATATTTATAAGTATGAATCCAGTGGATATCTTATATCATGCTTCTAATCAGGACCTTCAATATTAAGGCATTTACATTCACGCCTAAGATTATCCACATTCTTCTAGATTCCTTGAAGAAGGATAGGACTGATTCAGAGAAACCAGTCAAGAAGGCAGGGTGCTGAGGTCCCAGGAGAGCATCACACATGCTCTCACATAGCAGCTGGAGTCTATATATTTTTTTCAGATACAGGTAATAGTTGTGAGAAGCAATGCTGCAAGAGAGGCAGAATTGAATTTTACAGTGTCTTTAAATCATTTTACCCCATTCCTTGAATTAAACTGCCTTCTTCAATATGTATATGGGTTTGTTAAAACCGTAAGTTTCCTGTGCAAAGACTACGAACCATAGAAGCTTCAAGACAGAAGTTTAACTATTACAAGAAGAATCTTTCACTTCTGAATAGGGACATACATTTTCAACTTAATAATTTATCTTAAAATAAATTAAAAAAAATGTTCTATAGCGTAAAACAAGCACACAAACAATAGACAATATCTTTTTGTCTTTGGTGCACACACTCATTTCCTAAATCATTCAAGTAACAGCGTCTCTGACTTCTTGGGGAGATATGGGAGCTTAAAGTTTGAAGGCCAAAATGAATTATTTCCACTTCTGCCATGCCTTGATGCCTGAGATGGTCCTGAGGATCTGTGATTCTGGGAGCAGCTGGCAGAGGTTCAGAAGAAGTAAGAAAAGTGCAGGGGTAGACAAGGGGTGGAAGAACCAGCCCTGCACCAGTCCTGTGAGCCCAGTCTTCAGTGGGGGCACTTCTTTGTTTTCATGCTCACAGAGAAAAAACTAAGAATAATGCAAAAGTTTAAAATTCTTTAGATGGTGCTCAGGAAGCAAGGCTACCATTGATGTCTGTTAACTTGACAGTCCACTTGGTGCTGCTCAATTGCAATAATGGAAGAAAATGGTCTTCAAAACAAAATGAAATGAACTCCACAATGGGAAATAGGCACACATTACTAAACTTGCCTATCTGAAAGTAGTTCAGGGTTTAATACTGTTTAGAAACTATAATGTCCATTTATGACTTCCATGGTATAAACCAGGATTACATTTCAAAAATGGTATGATGCACATCTATATACCTCTCTTGCTTGACTTCAGACTCAAGGAAGTGATACCCTAGTCTAAGCTAAGAGGTAAGTCTGGTGCTTTCAGCCCTCATCTGAGACCCAGTAGGGATGCTAACAAGAGGTGTAGGATTATACCGTGTGTCAACATCAGACCCTGCCCACCGAAAACAACCAATTATTCCAGTGGACAGTCTCTAAAGGCTAAGGCTGTAATACCAGATATACCTCATTGTCCCATGAACTCCAAACCAGTAGTCTTTAAGAACAGGTACAAGGTCCAGAAGCACTCTTGCTATGATGGAGATGGGGTGTATATCAGGAGGCAGAAAGGCCCAGGACTCATATTAGCACTCAGTGTTCGATTTATTTGCAAGATGTCACACAAGTAGCATTCTCCCCTGTTTTTCACTGATCTGATTCAGAACATCAACAGTATCTCTGATCAAGGTCTCAAAGATCCCATCAGCTAGCTGCATCTTCACACACAACTCATCCTCATCATAGTTCACCCACTGTGCCTCCTCCTCGTGGAGCTCCTGTACCTAGAATTTAGAAAACAGAAAGGTTAGAAAATCACTGTCACACAAAAGCTAGGAATCAATGATATTCACTAACTTTGCAACCCCATGCGTCGGACTACAACCCAAGGAAATAAGTCAGAGAAAAAAAGGTAATTTATATGATGATATCAATAGCTCTTTTAAAGCTGCAAAAAGTTTGAAAAAACTCAACTGTCGAATAAAAACTGGCTTCAAATCTGTCAACCTTGACAATATTCCAGTATTTTTATAGATATTAAGGATTACAAGTATGTCGTCTCTGTCAACATAGGAGAATACGTAGAAGAACGCAAATTTTCAGATATATGGATTTACAATTATAAAATGCATATATCCAAAGACAATATTAGATATGATTCTGGAGTATGTAAATAAATGAGTAAAATTTCATATTCATTGGAGTTTTTTTTTTTTTTTTTTTGGGCCACGCCGCACGGCTTGTCGGATCTTAGTTCCCTGGCCAGGGACTGAACCCAGGCCTCAGCAGTGAAAGCGCCAAGTGCTAACCACTGGACCGTGAGGGAATTCCTCCCCCCCATTTTTTTTTGGTATTGGAGTATTCTTTAAATGTACTATTGCTTAAGTTTATTTTAAAAGTCACTGTTGTATTATATTTTATATAAAATGCTCTTTTTGCATTTTTGGATTTGGGGATTCCTAAGGTAAACCAAAGGAATCAAATTAGAATGAACTGCCCAAGATGTTTTGCTTGTTTACAATAAATTTTTAAAAACTACTTATAAGAGAAACATGTTAGACTTATTGTATGTAATGATATTGTGAGTGAGATGGAGGCCAGGTGGAGAAAGTAGAGTGTAAACCCTGTTTTAGTCACAAATTCAGCAAAGTTAATTGCGGTGTCGAGGGTCTCTAACCAAAAGTCTAACTTGCCAAAAGCCATGTGACAACAAGCTCCTAACTTGCACTTATCACAATTTCCTCTTGAAAAAGGCAGCGGAAGTGAAGAGGGGAACCTGTGCTCTGATTCCTGGCACGAGGAAACGAGAAGACTCTTGGATGAGAGACCACACCATTCTGAAGTGTGGGAGAGCAGCGCTGCCAGACATGCACCCTTGGCTGGAGTTGACGGGTATGTGGCAAGGCAGCTGCCACATTCTTTCTCCTTGGTGAGGCTGCTTGAAGCCTATGTAAAATATCCCTTTCTTTGTCCCCTAACGCATGCTCCCTGGACAGAAATACCACCAAAAAGGGTGATATGGTCAAATAAGTTTTAGAAATCTCCCTCTGGGAGTTTCACAATGTATATCAGTCTATTCTAAACAGAAGTCCACCAGTAGAGGAACTTGATTAATTCAGAGCTTCCTGTATGTATCTGGTCAAAGAATCAAATTGTGTGGCTATATAAGAAATATTATTAAGATACAAAGGAACAGGTGTTCTTCTCTTATGAAGGATGCTATAAGCAACAGCCTAATGCAACACTTCTCAACCTGGTGCTGAGGGAGAATCACGTTCTGGAAAAGCTAGTAAGTGTGTCCTCTATAAAAGATCTCTTATCTCCCATGGATTTGTTTATCTGTTCAAACAAAGTTGCACACCTTTCCTTTTTCTAAGTTCTCTCAGCCTTTATTATTAAATTTGTTCCTTGAACAATTTCCTATGCGATAATAAAATTTAGGAAACACTGTCCTAATGTAATCATTTTTGCTCTTACAGCAGGAACATATGCTCAGGACATTATCCATTATATCTTTCAGTGAAGCCGTGATGAGTCCCCACTGTGCCTCGTCAGTATAGCAAAAGCTTTGCTCCTCTGTAAGAACAGGAATTATTTCCCTCCCCGCCAGTAAGAACATCGTGTTTCCCTTTTTCCTTTAGCCATCAGAAAGCACAAAGCCCAGTTTGCAACTTCAACTGTGGCAACTGAGAGATCCCACAACCTGCAAATATGCCTCCATTTTCTTCTGGTTTGGGGAATCTATTCTATTCAACCACACACTTCCCTTGCTGCTGCTCCTTAATATGTATGTGTGTATGTACCTAAATTAATATGTATTATATATAAATAATTAAATTAAAAAGTCAGTCTAACTTTTTTTTTTTTTGGACAGGGTATTAGGCTGGTAGAAAAGAGAAAAGTGGTAAATAGAATGTGGCCAGATTTCAACAAGCATATGTCCTTTCACCATATCCCTGTGAACAAGATGGTGAAATAGAGACAGGTCAGTTAGGTGGATGTGCACTTTTTTGGATTGAAGGACAAGACAACTATCAACCTGGAAGGAGGCTTCTGCCTGGAAGACTCAAGAGCTTTTTCCTCTGTGCTCCCAATCCATCTTGTTCATATTCCATTGTAGTAATTATCCTACAGGATTTTGTATTCTGTGCATCTGTTCTCCTGTTAGGCTGTGGGATTTCTTTTTATTTCTAATTTCCCAGTGGCCAGGCCAGTGAAAATAGAAGGTGTTAAATAAATATCTGGCATATCGTTTTTTAGTGAGTGTTTTATGGCTGTCTTTGGCTCTGCTGAGTTCATCATTTTTAGCAATGACCTAGATGAAGGCAGGTACCTCAGTTTTAGAGTTGACGTGAAAGTTGGGAAACACAATAGCTATGTTAAAAGAAAGAACCTAAAAATGTGTTGATAAGCTTGGAATGATGGGTCAAATTTAACAAAATGAAGGAATAAAATAAGGTCCTGTACTTGGATCAAAAAAATAACTACAAAAGCACAGGTTGAGATTTGGGTCTTAGAATTTTTCTAAGCTTTTGTGAGTCCCATGAGAATGGTATAGCTAAAAATAAAATGAACGTGATTATAAACTGCATTCATCAAAGGATAGTATCTAGAAAAAAGAAGGAGGTTATGTGATTGTACTAATTAAGCAATAACACAAAATATTACAGGCATACCTCGGAGATATTGTGGGTTCACTTCCAGACCAGTGCAATAAAGTGAATATCGCAATAAAGCTAGTCACACAAATTTTTTGGTTTCTCAGTGCATGTGAAAGTTATGTTTACACAATACTGTAGCCTATTAAGTGTGCAACAGCATTATGTGTAAAAATCAATGTACATACCTTAATTAAAAAATACTTTATTGTTAAAAAATCTAACCATTATCTGACAATGTAGGATTGCTACAAACCTTCAATTTGTTAAAACAAACAAACAAACAAACAAAAAACCCTGCAGTAGCTAGGAAGCACAATAAAGCAAAGTGCAAGAAAATGAGGTATGCCTGTATATGGTCAATTCTGAGCAGTGTATTTAAGGAGGGACACTGACAAAGAGCTAAAGCTGATGAGGTTGAAAGGGGCTCAAAAAAACACTATCATACAACAGGAGAGAATATCAATGTTTAAAAGGGAGAAAAAGACTGATGAAACATTACAGCCGCTTCAAAGGCATGCAGGAAGAATTAAAATTGTTATGTAAAGCCTTAAAGCTGTAAAAGCAAATTATAATTCATTACGTGAAAACCAATTTAGGCTTAATATGAGAAAGAACTTATCAACAGTAAGTAAAAACTCAGGAGCTATTGAGTACCTTATCAGATCTTAATCTGCAAAGGAGATTTAATCATTAGCTAGGTAGTTTCACTACAGGATTTGTCATTTTAAATGCAATTCTACCTATAGTAGGGAGATTTCCCAGGGCTACTGTATATAAAGGATATACAAAAGTTGGTCTAATCACTTTTACTCATTCCACGTCATATATACTTTGAGAATACATCACTAAAAATAGCCCATATTCTTAGCCAACTTAAGATGTAAATTAATCAATATCTTTGTGAAGTGGTAAGGGGATAGTAAAGGAGAACTAGAGCCAAAAGATTTCTCTTCTTTTTTGGCCAACAGAGGCCTTTAACATCTAAAAAATACATTCTTTGTATTTTACTCACCTCACATAATGCCTAAAGACACACAGACTGACTAGGGACTTTCCTAGCCCAAGCAACAACAGCTAAATTATACATTTCTTAATCTGGAAAAAGCAACTGTTTATTATGAAATATTAAATATAATAGGTTCTCATGTTAGAATTGTTTTAGAAGGGCAATCGATAAGAGGCCAACCCCTCCACTTGCATGGATTCCATCTGTGTCTATTCAGGAACACTGCTCCAGCAGTTCTCCTTTCTCCTCTGCATCATCACAATTTTTTCCTATCAGCATATCTCTTTCAAGCTAAAAGAGCCCTTCTCTTGTTACCATTTCCCTCCATTTTTCTCTTCACAAAAAAATTCGTTTGAAGTGTCCAATTTTGCTCTCCTTAATTTGTCTTTCATTCTCTCTTGAAACCTACTCAAATCAAGCTTTTACCTTATCCATGCCACAAAAACTACCTGTATTGATGTTAAGATCAACAAAGACCTCCACATTGCTAAATCCAATGGTAAATTCTCAATCGTTATCTTACTTGACCAATGAGCAGCACTTGACACAGGTGATTCATTCTTCCTCGTTGAAACACTTTCACCTGGCTTCCAGGACCTCACACTCTCCTGGTTCTACCCATCGGCTGCTCCTTAGTCTCTGTTGGTTCCTCCTTACCTTCTTAACTCTCGAAACATTGGAATTTGTCAAGAAGCAGTCCTTGGATCTCCTCTCTCTTGGTCTACACTCTCTTTCTTGGCTTTGACTACCATCTATGTCACCACTCCCGAATTCACATCTCCAGCCTACCTCTCTTGACTGAGCTCCAGGCTCATATATCTAATAGCCTACTCAGTATCTCCATTTGGATGTTTATTAGACATTTCAAATTTAATACATTCAAAACAGAACTCCTGATGTTCCTTCCAAACCTGCTTCTATCAGTCTTCCTCAAATCAGCAAAAGGCAATTCCCTTCCTCAGCGACTCACACCAACCCAATGGAGTTATTCTTAATACCTCTCTTTCTCTTATATTCCACATTCGATTTATCAGCAGTTCTGTTGTTCTATTTTGAAAACTGTTCTCACCATCTCCAATACCACCAAACTGGTCTTAGCCACTATTATCACTTGCCTGGATTATGACAATATACTCCTGGCCTCCTTACTCCCACCTTTGCTTCAGTCTATCCTCAACACAGCAGCCAGAGGGGTCCTGTTAAAATGTAAGTCAAATCACCCCAGTATTCCCTTATTTCCTCTCTCTGTATTTATTTTCCTTACTTATCTGTCTCCTTAACTACAGCAAAAGCTCCTTGAGTTTTGTCTGTTTTGTTACATAATTCTACAATGGATTGCTATATTTCCACAAAAAATAAAATGGAATAAATTTATTTAAAAATGTTATGAAATAAAGGAACATTTAAAAATAAGGAAAAACATCCACGTTTAATTAAGCAAAAACAATGAGAATACAAAAGAGACTACGATCCCAAATGTTTAAAAAAAATTCTCAGTATAAAAAGAAACGCTAAGTCTATATATCAAAATAATTAAGAGTTATCTAGGTGATAAGGTTGTCATGATTATTTTCTTTTGACTAATCAGTATTTTAAATTTTCTAAAATGAGCATGATTATTTTATAATAAATATGATTTTTAAAACGTATTTGAAATTTCTGTTTTTGAGACCCTTTTCTTTTGTACTAGTGGCAAAATTTTTGTTTTATGTGTCATGAAAATTGTTGTTTTAAATCTCAATCTCTCTAAAATGTACAAGCATTAGAATATCCAAATGCCAGAGGTGGCTAAATCTAATAGTAGGAAGGGTGACCAGTTTATTTAGCATTTCTTGTTAATAATTAACTCAAGTTGCTAACAGTATCATTTTACTAAACATTAAGAAGAGTGAACTCATGAAAAAAGTTACATAGGCCCAGGTATTTCAACTCACTCTCCAGCCACAATGACATTTCAGTTCCATGCTCCTTCCCACTTCAGGACTTCGCACGTGTAGTCTCCTCTCCCTGAATTGCTCTCCTCTCTATCACGGAACTCAGTTAATGCTTATTCATCTTTAGATCTCAGCTCAGCTGTCACTTCCTCAGGGAAGCCTTTCCTGACCATCCTCATCAGATCAGTTTCCTCCATATGCTTTTACAACAGCTCCCTATTCTTCTATTTTGATCATTTAATTTGGAATTACACACTTGTATAAATTATATATTAGTGGCTAGCTTCTGCCAGCAAACTGTAAATCCATGAAGGCAGGGTCTATGTCTATTTTGCTTACTATTGTAACATCAGTCCTAATTAGCACAATTCTTGACTAAATGCATGCACAGAGATGATTTATAGGGAATATGATCAATTCAACTGATAGTAGGGTAAATGAATGTCTCTTGATGTGTTTTCTTTAATTCCTTAAAAAGTGGAAGAAGTAACATCTTGATAATTAATAATAACTCAAACTCTAAGCTACTGTAGAAATATGAGACCAAGTTCACCTTGAGAGGCCAAGATCTATGAAGAACTAATTAGTTAAAGTCCTGGCTCTTATTTGACGGGCAAGTTACTTAATATCTTTGAATCTAAACTTCCTCATTTGTAAAACAGAGTAACATTAGTCCATCCTACCTCATACAACTATTGTGAGGATCAAGTAAGACATGAGAAAGAATGTTTAACAAATGTTTATCTAGTGAAGTTATTACTGAGTAAATGAAGCACTAGAAAGGTACATACTTGGGGAAAACTGATAAATTTAAGCATTACAGTTTTTTTCATGATATGAATATAAATATAGACAAGATATAAAGTCCAGAGAGAAAATATCTGGAAATAAACCTGAATCAATTAACATCTGAGTTTCCTAAGGTCTGCTACTACTTAACATCTTAACATTCTTTTAGGGAAGAAGGAATAAAAGACCTTTCTTCCCCCTTCCTTTTTTCTTTTTTTTGGTGTTGTTGTTTGATAGGCATTTTTCTAATGCTAAAAAAAAAATTGCAAAATAGAATAAATCCTATTCAGCTAAAGTTCTGGATAATAATGATGATGATGAAATAACAGCTAATATTTATTGAGTTACGTGCAGGGCACTGTTCTATACACATATATAAATACTCCTTTAATTCTCTTAATAATTTTATCAGGTAGGTACTATTATATCATCTTCATTTTGCAGATAGGAAAATGCGGCACAAAGAGGTTAATCTGTCCAAGATTACACACCAAGTAAAGTGCCAGAACAGGGATTTAAACTCAGGTAGTCTGGCCCTAGTCTACACTGGTCTCTTCAATTCAGAACCTTAAGTTTGCTTCCATTCAACTTTTTATTTCTCAAGTTCTCCACACCCACAAAAATACTGTTAAGTTAAACATTCATCTACTGAATTCAAAAGAAAGCAATTTCCAAAACTGAGGGGCAGAGAGAAATGCAGCACACGAGGGCTTTAAGAATTTACTGTCATAGACTTAAGATCAATTATATTCCCTTTCCTTTTAAAATCTAACTACATTCTGATTTTAGAAAAGATGGTCAAAATAAAAATAGTTCAGTTATATACACTGACCAGGATATGATCCACTCGGTCTCTTTTCTTTCTTCCAAATTTCATCATTTTTTGCCAATCTGTTTTGTGGTTTGGCTCCTTTTTAAGACTGAACAGCTTGAGTACTTCGGTTGCTATGAAGTTCTGTGAAAATAAGTGAAATGAATGAAACACAAACAACAAAATTCTTGAGATTTAGTGCTTATAATGCAGTAAAGAGATTTTTGTTAAGAATAAAATATTTATAAAAAAATCATACAAACTTCTTTCCCTTACAATTCCACTTAGCAATTTGAAGAGAAAAGCATTCCCAAATGCTCAGACTTTATTCACTTAAAGAATTTTTGTTTCTACACAACATAAAAAAAAAAAGTAAAACCCACTGATGAATCTGCAAAGAAAAATCACTTTAGAATCCCCTCTACCCAAGAACCACCATTAGCTAACTTCAAGCTGGCAAAACTACAAAACAAAGTATAAAATAAATCCCTGAACCTGAAACATGAGCAAAGTACAAGGCTTTGGCTGGGATAGCTTATTTTGAAGCACCAAGATTTGAATATGTTATATTAAAAAATTATTAATCAACACTTCAGTATGAGAAGCATGGTAATTTCACTGCTAACAATATTTGAACTATCACCCTTAAAAAAACTTTACAAAATGCTATAGCAATATTAAAACTGGAAGGCAGCATCACTGTGTGTCATAATAAATGATGTATGCATTCTGATGAATGCTGGTATATATTATGTACCTTGTCTTATTTCAATGTATTTGTTCTTTGTTACTAATAAAATAATGTGTTTTTATGGTTCTTCTATTAAAAAAATGTCTTAATAGGGGAAACAACACATTTATGAATCAGAATCATTTGAGAAGATTCTCAAACTACCAATGTCCTCCAAACCACACCACTCCCCACCTACACACACACACACATACTCACGCATTCAAGGATGTATCAACTGCTGAGGGCTGAAAGGAATGAAGTGCACCAGTGTTTTGAAAAAGCTCCTCAGGTGGTTCTGATGCTCCATTCCTCAAAGTTGAAAATCATTTTAAAAGTTGTTTTTTTTAAATCTATCAAGTCAATCTTTGAAAACTCTTTTTTTCCTGCTTACTTTAATCTAAGCAAGGGTGAGCAAACTTTCTGTGAAGGACCAGACTGTAAATATTTCAGGCTTTGCGGGCCAAATGGTCTCTATTGCAACTACTCAACTCTGTTGGTGTAGCAGGAAAGCAGCCATGGACAATATATAAGTAACTAGGTGTGGCTACAGTCCAATACAACTTTATTTTTAAAAACGTGGTGGGCTGGATTTGGCCTGTGGGCTCTAGTTTGCCTACCCTCGATATAAGCATACATTATATCTCATAAATGTCTGCGGCAATTCTGTCAGTACAAAATATTTCTAAAAGCTTTCTATAGTTAATACTGTATTATATATTTCAAAGGTGCTAACAGAGGAGATCTTAAAAGCTCCCACCACAAGAAAAAAAAACAACTGTAACTATCGTATGTGTGGTGATGCATGTTAACCAGACTTATTGTGGTGCTCTATTCACAATACATACAAAAATTGAATCCTGAAACTAACATGTTACATGTCAATTATATCTCAAGAAAAAAAAAAAGACTAAGTGTCAATTGTATCTCAAGAAAAAAAAAGACTAAATTGCTTAGACAATGCCTCCCCTCACGTTATATACCAGAAAAATGTATATGTTCCTTTAATGTATTTTGATAGTCCACATATACTACTGGATGATGTAAGAAAAAACACCAGTAAGGTAAGTAATTAGAGGTATACTCTCTAGGAGAAAAAAAAGCTTCTTATGGTCAAATAAGTTTGAGATCATAACTCTGGAGTCTTGCGACTCAAAATGATCTTAGGACCAGAAACACCAGCAACACCTGGAAGCTTGCTAGAAATGCATTTTCAGTCCTACTCCAGATCTACTCAGTAAGGAATCTGCATTTTACCAAAATCCCCAGATGACTCAGATGCACATTAAATTTTGAGAGGCACTGCAATGAAAATACTACCTTTGCTATATTTTAAAAATAGGTAAACAGGCATAGAGATTTCCACCAATGTGATTTTTATTTTACATTTTTTTTTTTTTTTTTTTTTTCGGTACGCGGGCCTCTCCCTGCTGTGGCCTCTCCCGTTGTGGAGCACAGGCTCCGGACGCACAGGCTCAGCGGCCATGGCTCACGGGCCCAGCCGCTCCGCGGCATGTGGGATCTTCCCAGATCATCTGAACAGATATCCCCCCTTTTTTTTTTAACATCTTTATTGGGGTATAATTGCTTTACAATGGTGTGTTAGTTTCTGCTTTATAACAGAGTGAATCAGTTATACATATACATATGTTCCCATATCTCTTCCCTCTTTGTCTCCCTCCCTCCCACCCTCCCTATCCCACCCCTCTAGGTGGTCATGAAGCACCGAGCTGATCTCCCTGTGCTATGCGGCTGCTTCCCACTAGCTATCTATTTTACGTTTGGTAGTGTATATATGTCCATGCCACTCTCTCGCTTTGTCACAGCTTACCCTTCCCCCTCCCCATATTCTCAAGTCCATTCTCTAGTAGGTCTGTGTCTTTATTCCCATCTTACCCCTAGGTTCTTCATGACATTTTTTTTTCTTAAATTCCATATATATGTGTGTTAGCAAATGGTATTTCTCTTTCTCTTTCTGACTTACTTCACTCTGTATGACAGACTCTAGGTAAATCCACCTCATTACAAATAGCTCAACTTCATTTCTTTTTATGGCTGAGTAATATTCCATTGTATATATGTGCCACATCATCTTTATCCATTCATCCGATGATGGACACTTAGGTTGTTTCCATCTCCGGGCTATTGTAAATAGAGCTGCAATGAACATTTTGATACATGACCCTTTTTGAATTCTGGTTTTCTCAGGGTATATGCCCAGTAGTGGGATTGCTGGGTCATATGGTAGTTCTATTTGTAGATTTTTAAGGAACCTCCATACTGTTCTCCATAGTGGCTGTATCAATTCGCATTCCCACCAGCAGTGCAAGAGTGGTCCCTTTTCTCCACACCCTCTCCAGCATTTATTGTTTGTAGATTTTTTGGTGATGGCCATTCTGACTGGTGTGAGATGATATCTCATTGTAGTTTTGATTTGCATTTCTCTAATGATTAATGATGTTGAGCATTCTTTCATGTGTTTGTTGGCAGTCTGTGTATCTTCTTTGGAGAAATGTCTATTTAGGTCTTCTGCCCTTTTTTGGATTGGGTTGTTTGTTTTTTGTTACTGAGCTGAATGAGCTGCTTGTAAATTCTGGAGATTAATCCTTTGTCAGTTGCTTCATTTGCAAATATTTTCTCCCATTCTGAGGGTTGTCTTTTGGTCTTGTTTATGATTTCCTTTGCTGTGCAAAAGCTTTGAAGTTTCATTAGGTCCCATTTGTTTTTATTTCCATTTCTCTAGGAGGTGGGTCAAAAAGGATCTTGCTGTGATTTATGTCATAGAGTGTTCTGCCTATGTTTTCCCCTAAGAGTTTGATAGTTTCTGGCCTTACATTTAGGCCTTTAAACCATTTTGAGTTTATTTTTGTGTATGGTGTGAGGGAGTGATCTAATCTCATACTTTTACATGTACCTGTCCAGTTTTCCCAGCACCACTTATTGAAGAGGCTGTCCTTGCTCCACTGTACATTCCTGCCTCCTTTATCAAAGATAAGGTGACCATATGTGCGTGGGTTTATCTCTGGGCTTTCTATCCTGTTCCATTGATCTATCTTTCTGTTTTTGTGCCAGTACCACACTGTCTTGATTACTGTAGCTTTGTAGTATAGTCTGAAGTCAGGGAGGCTGATTCCTACAGCTCTGTTTTTCAGTCTCAAGATTGTTTTGGCTATTCGGGGTTTTTTGTGTTTCCATACAAATTGTGGAATTTTTTGTTCTACTTCTGTGAAAAATGCCAGCAGTAGTTTCATAGGGATTGCAGTGAATCTGTAGATTACTTTGGGTAGTACAGTCATTTTCACAATGTTGATTCTTCAAATCCAAGAATATGGTATACTCTCCATCTATTTGTATCATCCTTAATTTCTTTCATCAGTGTCTTATAATTTTCTGCATACAGGTCTTCTGTCTCCTTAGGTAGGTTTATTCTGAGATATTTTATTCTTTTTGTTGCAACGGTAAATGGGAGTGTTTTCTTGATTTCACTTTCAGATTTTTCATCATTAGTGTATAGAAATGCCAGAGATTTCTGTGCATTAATTTTGTATCCTGCTACTTTACCAAATTCATTGATTAGCTCTAGTAGTTTTCTGGTAGCATCTTTAGGATTCTCTATGTATAGCATCATGTCATCTGCAAACAGTGACAGCTTCACTTCTTCTTTTCCGATTTGGATTCCTTTTATTTCTTTTTATTCTCTGATTGTTGTGGCTTAAACTTCCAAAACTATGTTGAATAAGAGTGGTGAGAGTGGGCAATCTTGTCTTGTTCCTGATCTTAGTGGAAATGCTTTCAGTTTTTCACCATTGAGGACTATGTTGGCTGTGGGTCTGTCATATATGGCCTTCATTATGTTGAGGCAAGTTCCCTCTATGCCTAGTTTCTGGAGGGTTTTTATCATAAATGGGTGTTGAATTTTGTCGAAAGCTTTCTCTGCATCCACTGAGATGACCACATGGTTTTTCTCCTTCAATTTGTTAATATGGTGTATCACACTGATTGATTTGCGTATATTGAAGAATCCTTGCATTCCTGGAATAAACCCCACTTGATCATGGTGTATGATCCTTTTAATGTGCTGCTGGATTCTGTTTCCTAGTATTTTGTAGAGGATTTTTGCATCTATGTTCATCAGTGATATTGGCCTGTAGTTTTCTTTGACATCCTTGTCTGGTTTTGGTATCAAGGTGATGGTGGCCTCGTAGAATGAGTTTGGGAGTGTTCCTCCCTCTGCTATATCTTGGAAGAGTTTGAGAAGGATAGGTGTTAGCTCTTCTCTAAATGTTTGCCAGACTTCGCCTGTAAAGCCATCTGGTCCTGGGCTTTTGTTTGTTGGAAGATTTTTAATCACAGTTTCAATTTCAGTGTTTGTTATTGGTCTGTTCATATTTTCTATTTCTTCCTGATTCAGTCTTGGCAGGTTGTGCATTTCTAACAATTTGTCCATTTCTTCCAGGTTGTCCATTTTATTGGCATAGAGTTGCTTGTAGTAATCTCTCATGATCTTTTGTATTTCTGCAGTGTCAGTTGTTACTTCTCCTTTTTCATTTCTAATTCTATTGATTTGAGTCTTCTCCCTTTTTTTCTTGATGAGTCTGGCTAATGGTTTATCAATTTTGTTTATCTTCTCAAAGAACCAGCTTTTAGTTTTATTGAGCTTTGCTATCGTTTCCTTCTTTTTCATTTATTTCTGATCTGACCTTTATGATTTCTTTCCTTCTGCTAACTTTGGGGGTTTTTGTTCTTGTTTCTCTAATTGCTTTGGGTGTAAGCTTAGGTTGTTTATTTGAGATGTTTCTTGTTTCTTGATTGTATTGCTATAAACTTCCCTCTTAGAACTGCTTTTGCTACATCCCATAGGTTTTGGGTCGTCGTGCATCCATTGTCATTTGTTTCTAGGTATTTTATGATTTCCTCTTTGATTTCTTCAGTGATCACTTTGTTATTAAGTAGTGTATTGTTTAGCCTCCATGTGTTTGTAGTTTTTACAGATCTTTTCCTGTAATTGATATCTAGTCTCATAGCGTTGTGGTCGGAAAAGATACTTGATATAATTTCAATTTTCTTAAATTTACCAAGGCTTGATTTGTGACCCAAGATATGATCTATCCTGGAGAATGTTCCATGAGCACTTGAGAAAAATGTGTATTCTGTTGTTTTTGGATGGAGTGTCCTATAAATATCAATTAAGTCCATCTTGTTTAATGTATCATTTAAAGCTTGTGATTTCTTATTTTCATTTTGGATGACCTGTCCTTTGGTGAAAGTGGGGTCTTAACGTCCCCTACTATGAATGTGTTACTGTCGATTTCCCCTTTTATGGCTGTTAGTATTTGCCTTATGTATTGAGGTGCTCCTACGTTAGGTGCATAAATATTTACAATTGTTCGATCTTCTTGGATTGATCCCTTGATCATTATGTAGTGTCCTTCTTTGTCTCTTCTAATAGTCTTTATTTTAAAGTCTATTTTGTCTGATATAAGAATTGCTACTCCAGCTTTCTTTCGGTTTCCATTTGCATGGAATATCTTTTTCCAGCCACTCATTTTCAGTCTGTATGTGTCCCTAGGTCTGAAGTGGGTCTCTTGTAGACAGCATATATATGGGTCTTGTTTTTGTATCCATTCAGCCAGTTTGTGTCTTTAGGTGTGAGCATTTAATCCATTTACATTTAAGGTAATTATCGATATGTATGTTCCTATTCCCATTTTCTTAATTGTTTTGGGTTTGTTATTGTAGGTCTTTTCCTTCTCTTGTGTTTGTTGACTAGAGAAGAACCTTTAGCATTTGCTGTAAAGCTGGTTTGGTGGTGCTGAACTCTCTCAGCTTTTGCTTGTCTGTAAAGGTTTTAATTTCTCCATCAAATCTGAGTGAGATCCTTGCTGGGTAGAGTAATTTTGGTTGTAGGTTTTTCTCCTTCATCACTTTAAACATGTCCTGCCAGTCCTTTCTGGCTTGCAGAGTTTCTGCTGAAAGATTAGCTGTTAACCTTATGGGGATTCCCTTGTGTGTTATTTGTTGTTTTTCCCTTGCTGCTTTTAAGATGTTTTCTTTGTTTTTAATTTTTGACAGTTTGATTAATATGTGTCTTGGCGTATTTCTCCTTGGATTTATCCTGTATGGGACTCTCTATGCTTCCTGGACTTGATTAACTATTTCCTTTCCCATATTAGGGAAGTTTTCAACTATAATCTCTTCAAATATTTTCTCTTTCTTTTTCTCTTCTTCTTCTGGAACCCCTATAATTCGAATGTTGGTGTGTTTAATGTTAATGTTGTCCCAGAGGTCTCTGAGACTGTCCTCAGTTCTTTTCATTCTTTTTTCTTTATTCTGCTCTGCAGTAGTTATTTCCACTATTTTATCTTCCAGGTCACTTATCCGTTCTTCTGCCTCATTTATTCTGCTATTGATCCCATCTAGAGTATTTTTCATTTCATTTATTGTGTTGTTCATCATTGTCTGTTTCATCTTTATTTCTTCTAGGTCCTTGTTAACTGCTTCTTGCATTTTGTCCATTCTATTTCCAAGATTTTGGATCATCTTTACTATCATTATTCTGAACTCTTTTTCAGGTAGACTGCCTATTTCCTCTTCATTTGTTAGGTCTGGTGGGTTTTTATCTTGCTCTTTCAACTGTTGTGTGTTTTTCTGTTTTCTCATTTTGCTTATCTTACTGTGTTTGGGGTCTCCTTTTTGCAGGGTTCGTTGTTCCCGTTGCTTTTGGTGTCTGTCCCCAGTGGCTAAAGTTGCTTCAGTGGGTTGTGTAGGATTCCTGGTGGAGGGGAATAGTGCCTGTGTTCTGGTGCATGAGGCTGGATCTTGTCTTTCTGGTGGGCAGGTCCACGTCTGGTGGTGTGTTTTGGGGTGTCTGTGGACTTATTATGATTTTAGGCAGCCCCTCTGCTAATGGGTGGGGTTGTGTTCCTGTCTTGCTAGTTGTTTGGCATAGGGTGTCCAGCACTGTAGCTTGCTGGTCGTTGAGTGAAGCTGGGTGTTGGTGTTGAGATGGAGATCTTTGGGAGATTTTCGCCATTTGATATTATGTGGAGCTGGGAGGTCTCTTGTGGACCAGTGTCCTGAAGTTGGCTCTCCCACCTCAGAGGCACAGCACTGACTCCTGGCTGCAGCACCAAGAGCCTTCATCCACACGGCTTAGAATAAAGGGGAGAAGAAGTAGAAAGAAAGAAAGAAAGAGGCTAAAATAAAATAAAATAAAGTAAGGTAAAATAAAATAAAGTTATTAAAATAAAAAAATAATTATTAAGGAAATTTTTTTTTAAAAAGTAAAACAAACAAACAAATGGACGGATAGAACCCTAGGACAAATGGTGAAAGCAAAGCTATACAGACAAAATCTCACACAGAAGCATACACTCACAAAAAGAGGAAAAGGGGAAAAAATAATAAATCTTGCTCTCAAAGTCCACCTCTTCAATTTGGGATGATTCATTGTCTATTCAGGTATTCCATAGATGCAGGGTACATCAAGTTGATTGTGGAGATTTAATCTGCTGCTCCTGACGCTGCTGGGAGAGATTTCCCTTTCTATTCTTTGTTTGCAGAGCTCCCAGGGTTCAGCTTTGGATTTGGCCCCGCCTCTGCATGTAGGTCACTGGAGGGCGTCTGTTCTTAGCTCAGACAGGATGGGGTTAAAGGAGCTGCTGATTTGGGGGCTCTGCCTCACTCAGGCCGGCAGGAGAGAGGGGTACGGAGTGCTGGGTGAGCCTGTGGCGGCAGAGGCCAGCATGACTTTGCACCAGCCTGAGGTGTGCCGTGTGTTCTCCCGGGGAAGTTGTCCCTGGATCTCAAGACCCTGGCAGTGGCGGGCTGCACAGGCACCCTGAAAGGGAGGTGTGGAGAGTGACCTGTGCTCGCACACAGGCTTCTTGGTGGTGGAAGCAGCAGCCCTAGTGTCTCATGCCTGTCTCTGTGGCCTGCACTGTTAGCCGTGGCTCACGCCCGTCTCTGGAGCTCCTTTAAGCAGCGCTCTTAATCCCCTCTCCTCACGCACCAGGAAACAAAGAGGGAAGAAAAAGTCTCTTGCCTCTTCGGCAGTCCAGACTTTTTCCTGGACTCCCTCCCAGCTAGCCATGGTGCACTAGCCCCTTCAGCCTGTGTTCACGCCGCCAGTCCTCTCCCTGCGCTCCGACCGAAGCCCAAGCCTCAGCTCCCAGCCCCGCCCGCCCCTGCTTGAGCAGACAAGCCTCTCGGGCTGGTCGGCACCAATCCTCTGTGCGGGAATCTCTCCGCTTTGGCCTCCGCACCCCTGTGGCTGCGCTCTCCTCCGTGGCTCCGAAGCTCCCCCCCACCCGCCACCTGCAGTCTCCACCCGCGAAGGGGCTTCTGGTGTGTGGAAACCTTTCCTCCTTCACGGCTCCCTCCCACTGGTGCAGGTCCCGTCCCTATTCTTTTGTCTCTGTTTATTCTTTTTTCTTTTGGCCTACCCAGGTACGTGGGGAGTTTCTTGCCTTTTGGGAGGTCTTAGGTCTTCTGCCAGCGTTCAGTAGGTGCTCTGTAGGAGTTGTTCCACATGTAGATGTATTTCTGATGTATCTGTGGGGAGGAACGTGATCTCCGCATCTTACTCTTCTGCCATCTTTCCCCCTCTCTCCACCAATGTGATTTTAAAGTTGGTTTGTTGAGAGTCCTTATAGCTTAATCTTTTCTTAATCTTTTCTTAAGGGCACTTAATCTTTTCAGGGCCTTCTTAGACAACAAGCAATATTTTTTGTATATCACATTACTCTCCCACATATTTCAAAACTACATAAGCAATTTGAAACCTCCAAAATCAAAGACGGAAACTTAACATCTACGTGTCTAGGGTTGGCATGTTTGATATATGACATGTTTTCATGTACTTTTAGAATATTATATCTATCTCTAAGTCATTAAAAACTCACCTAAAACTCATATGAATTGCAATAATTTATCTCCCTGAATATTTGCTGATTTTTTTCCTTAAATATTATAATATATATATATATTTGTTCTGCAAAAAGTTGAGGATTTGGGATTCCCTCTCACCCTCATCCCTCTACTGCTCATGGACTGAACGAATCAACAAATATTTACTGAATACCTACTATGGGACAGGCCTTGAGGACAGAATGGTGAATAATATAGAAGATAATAATAATAGTTGCTTTTATGACATTTACAGATGTGTACAAATGAACAGCAAATCAAAAAAGGAGATACTCTACAGTTTGCAGTTTACCTTGATTTCATCAAGGTTATTTGGATTTTTCACTCGTCGGAAATAACTAGAGTTGATTCTACATGGCTTCATCCAGACAGGCTGATTCAAGTTGGGATCCTCGGCAAATATTTCTTCAAAAATCTCTTTTGTTAAATCAAAAACCGCCTTGATAGAGAAAAATAAACAAATTAAAATGGCTAAGAATCCAAATTTCAGACAACAGAGAGAAGTTTAAAAATTAGAATTATCCTTCCATGTTACATACCTGTTTGTACACTCTTTTACTAGTGCTTTCTATATCTAGACCCTTACTGGCACAGCCAAGCAGTTTTGTGGGAATACTGATGCTGTGAAGATCATGACCTAATTCTTTCCAATTCCAAAGTTCTTCTGCTGCATTGTGTACAAGAATTTCTACTTCCTCCGCAGTATGTGGGACTGCCAATAATGTTTCACATGGCTTCTGTAGAGCTCCCTTAGGTTCTGCCATTAGAGGTACAATTGTTTCTTCTGCCTTATTCTTTTGTATCTTGTGAGAAGAGCTCAAACCAAAGTCTTCATCAAACCAGTCTTGATCATCTCCTAACACGCTCAGGAACTCCCGGCTAATCTCAAGTTCAGCAAGTCTCTTAGCAAGCTCTTCCTGCCCACTGGCACCAAATACTGGACTCTCCTACAGAAATGGAACCATTCAAACAGAGCACCATTTAGTAACCTCAGATCACTTAACAAGTTTGGGCTTTTTTTTTTAAAGACAAAGCAAATATATTATTTGTATATTTACTATTTCTCTATAAATAAGCAAGACAGAAACAATATGGTGGCTACTAATGAACAATTTAAGAAAAAACTATCCTGTTTCCTGTAATTCTGCTCACGTAAGCCTTACAACTGATTTTAATAAAATGTTTATTGATCATTTTTTCCTTTTTGTATCATCATTATTCTGTTTCTGAAGAACTGTTTTGCTTCTGAGATATGGAAATGAGATATAAAATTCTCACCTTTGGTGATTATCTAGCTCAAGTTACTCAAATTCATTACTGCTGTTCAATTGTCCATGGGCAACCTAAATAAGTTGATGGTCTGAGTATATGTCATAATGGATACATTTCAGTTTTACCAGAGTCAACATCACAACTGGCAATCTCTGCAAGGCAACTATGACTGAGTAGATATGTGAACAAATAATTTCATAGCCAAAAAAAGAACTGGGTTGAGAACCAATGGAAATCTCCAAGGAATAAATTTATTCAGTGAATCTGGAAAAGAATCTAATCTGTGGACAGTACACAGGGGTTTTCAACCCAGCATAAAACTGCCAGTGTTTTTGACAACTCTATAGTGACCATTCATGACATAATAGAGGACAGTTATACTTCAGACAGAAAAACAGCTACATGGCCTTTACAAACTAGTGAAGTGATCTTTATTTAACAAATAACACATCACCAAAAAACCTATCAGGAGCTACAGAATTAAAATGTACTATAAAGGCAAGATTAATTGACATTTTTTCTAGACAAAATACTTACAGGTCTAGGACACATATCTGGTGAGGAAATCTCTTCTTTCTCATCTTCCAATTCAGACCTTAAGAAGCAACCTGGAACACTTGGTGACTGTTCCTCAAGATTCTGGGATAGGCCTTGGGGTGGTACTTTCTTTTGATCATCAACAAGAAGCTCTTGATTGCTAAGCTGGATTTTCTCATTCCTAGCTTTTTTGATTTGTTGTAGTTGATTGACTGTGTCCTTCACAAAGACGTTTAGTAAACTGTCTGTCAGTAAGCTGACTGTTTCTAGTTGTTCCTTTGACTTTTTTTCCTCACTTGGTGATGACCTCAGCTGGGCTTCCAACTGGTTCTTTTCTCTTGCTAAAAAGTCCAGAAGTGGAGTAGAAAGCTTTTCTGAAACTTCTGGATATAGGTTCTCTTCCTTTTCGGTAAACTGCTGTTGCTTCCTTAATTCTTCAGAAAAGGTATTATCTAAAGTATCGTCTTCTACAGCAGTGGAAACCTTTTCCGTGGCACCAGAAACAAGGTCTTTGTTTTCCTTTGAAGAAATCAGTGAATCCACTGAATTCTGCTGGTGAATATGGGCTTCAAGTACTCCAGAAATGTCCTGTATATTGTCTGTTTCTATTTTAAGGCTTCTATCAACTGAGGCTTCTGTGTCATGCATACTAGGTTGAGATTCCTTATAAAAACACTCAACTGCATCCTTTTCTCTGTCAAACTTGGGACCCTCTGTATCTTTTTGTTCTTGATTATAGTATTGATATTGTTCATCTGAATAAGAGTTTTCATCTTCATTTATGTCTACATAGTCATCAAAGTTTTCTGCAATGTGAGATATTTTTTGAGGAGGAGCAAAAATCCCATGCTTCTCTTTGCACACAAAGTATACAATGCCATCATATGTTCCACTGTTATTTCCTTCAGGTTTATCCAACTCCACTCCAGCCCAAAATCCTTTAGCAAAACTAGTCACACCTTTGAATCGAAGAGTTCCTGGCTGAACATTGCCAATCAGCACCCTATCACCGATGTGGAAATCAAGTAACTCATCTGCAAGAGAAGCTGAAGTTAAGGAAGGGGATTCAGTAAGTCTCTGTTCATGCTCTACATCACTGCGCTCCTTACTTTTCATAAGCTCAGTGGGGGACTTGTGTTCTAACAGCCTTTCAGAATGGACATTGCTATGAATAGAAAGGCTTTTCTCACTGAGGCACTCACTGATTTCATCATCACTACCAAAGCTAGTGGCTCTACTTCTAGAGATCCTTGTTGCCTGCGACTTCTCTCTGCAAGACTGAGAGTCTTTCCTGAGTGACAACAAAGATGTCACCTCAAAGTCATCTTTGTACAATTCAGCTGAAATGTCTTTCTTGAAAGAAGATACTTCAAAATCTTCAGAGTATGATATCTCTTTATGTGCAAAAAGATGTTCTGACCAAGATGAGTCTCTGCCCTTTATATTCTTTTGTACGTGAGTGTCTTTTTCTGATTGGATGTTTGCACTATGACCCATATCTTGATCTGACTGTCTCTCTTTTGACTCTTTTTTATGAAGATTTTCAATGGCTAATCTAACTAAGTCTTTCTGAACATTTATAGAATCTAAAGAAAGATCTTTCCTTGAAAGGATTTCAGATGAATTTCCCTGTTCCAGGTCTAGTTTCAGGAAGACATCAGGCTTCATAGATTGTTTAGAATAGGCATCTTCAATTGCACTCTCCTCCAATTCTGCATATTCTACTTCGTGTATTTCTGATTTTTGACTAGATTCTTTTTCAACCTTGGCATCTGACACATCAAGAATTCTATTAGAGGCAGTTAATTCTTTGAGAAGAGGTAATGAAGGGACATTTTCTAGAGAATCTCCAGAGTCTGCTCTGGTTCTCCTTGATGATCTGAGAATTGGAGAAGTCTGAAAGTGCTCTTCTGTTCGACTGTCCAATTCAATCATTCTCTTTGCATATGCAGATAAAGACTTTTCTGACACTGATCTCTCAGAACCTGCCAATGCAGCATCTTAAAAGGAAAAAAAAGATCACATCAAAATTATCTAATTCAATTTCTGGAACCAAAGTTTAAATAAAAGCTAAATATTGGTGAGAAAAAGCTCTGGTCAATAAATAGGACCTGTTTTACAGGTTACAGTATAAGGTAAGTTTTTCCTTTAAGAGAATATACTGTACCAACAATAAACAGAACATTTAAAAAATGACTGAAAATTTAAAGTTTGGTATAATTTTTTAAGTGTTGTCAACTTACAAAGTAAAGAAAAATGGATCAAAGTTTATGGAAATGTTAATCCTCAAATCATGCAAAAACAGAATTGTATGATGGATATTACATATATTCTTCAAAAACGAAAGCAATGAAGGAAGGACAAATGTAGGGACTTCAGCTAACCTCTTGAACGTAAAAAAAGGGAAAAAAATCAATTATTTCTGCAAATATAGCACTTTAAGAGCTAAAACTGCAAAATAAGAAAATAAGGTTTGATGAACTAACAAACCAAGAATTAAAAGTTTTAAATTCAAATCTGTTTTGTCATTGTTACTAGTAGGCTTTTTCATGTCTCAGTTTTATTTCCTCATTGAATTATACTTTATTTTCAATAGTTCTTATCTTTCTTTGGATTAAATTGAAAAAAAATGTATGTAACTACTTATACTGAGAAACAGCATAGGCTGAAAATATATATAATCAGATACAAAATCTGATTAAGGGAGAATTTAAATACTGACGATACACTCACAGCCATTTTGGATTAATGTCCTTATTCCTCAGTTTTCATCAGCTATTGGGACAATAAAGACTGATTCACATAACTTAGGCACAACCAAAAAATCACTTTAAAATATAAAAGTAACTTAAAATATTAAATAATCTATTATCTTTAAGAAATTCACTTTTTAACCAAAAAGCTGTTGAGGTGGAATTTTGTAGGCACTTGTATAATCTTTAGTCTATGTAGATACTATGTGATTATTTTTTCTAGTTACATACCAACATGTTCAGCAATAGACTCCAGGGATCCTCTGGAACGTTCTGACTCTGTCAGTGATTTCCAATTCTTTGCTGTTTCAGATCTAAAGTAGAAAAATTAATAAACAGAAATAAATGTATTGCTGATACTGTAATAACTGGTAACAAAAAGCAATCAATTCTTAGACAACTGCTTCTTTTTTCTTCTTCGCAGGAAGTATTCTAACCTTTGCCACTTCCGCCAAGTCTATTTGTGGCCTTCATCACACTCAATAGATGATCTTGCCTCTTTTAATGAGAGAAACAGAGGCCATCAGCATGACCCTTCTTATCTTCAACCTTTTTACCTACAAATTTATCTATATTCACAGCTATCCCAACTGCCTTTCCTCCTGTCTCCAAGGAAGAAAAAGGTGCATCTCTCACACTTGTTCAAACTTCTTTCTGTCCCAAATCCCATACATTTCCACAGCCTCATTGATGGTACTCCTCAATTGTCCATTCTTTTTCCTACAATCTTTAGTCCTTCAGTCTGGTGACTTTTTTCCCCTCAGCTTATATGTATGCCTCAAGCCTCAAAAAAATCCCACCCCCCGATCTTTTTTTTCCCTTGTTTTTTAAAGTTTTTATTTTATATTGGACTGTAGTTGACTTACAATGTTGTGTTAGTTTCAGGTATACAGCAAAGTGATTCAGTTATACATATATCTATTCTTTTTAAAATTCTTTTCCCATTTAGGTTATTACAGAATACTGAGCAGACTTTTCCCCCTCAATTCTTTATTCCTCCACCTGGTGCTACTGTCCTCTTTCATGCTTTAAGTTGACATTCACCATCTTCATTTTCTTGCTTTCTTTTTATGTGCTAAGTCATAATATTTGGCTTCTACTCCTACTTCTTTATAACCCCCTTAAATGTTGCTATTTTATCGTATTTAGTACTTGGCTCCCTTTTATTCTCTCTGAATTTGCATACCTTTTTCACCCAAATGTTCACCCAAATGTTGTTATATTTATAGCTTCAACCACCATCTATATGCTGATCACCCCAAATTAAAAAGCTAACATCTTTCCTGGATAATTCCACTTAGATGAAGTACAGGTACCTCAAAATTAACATTTTAAAACCAAAATCATAAGACTCCCACCAAAGAACACCTGATTTTCCATTTAGGTTAGTGGAACTTTGACCCAACAAACTACTATTTAAGAGAAACACGGGAGTCATCCAGCTTTTTCCTGCTTCCCTATCTAGCACTTTAATTTGTTAAGTATACTTAAAAATTCCTAAAATCTATCTCCTATTCTCTATTCTTATTACAGTGGATTATCTGAGGGCTGGCTTAGACTACTGTTATCCCTGCTTCTAAACTTACCCCTTTCTATCTTTCCTTCATATTGTAGTCAGAAAGATTTCTCTAAACAGAAATCTGATTCTACCATTCTCTGGTTAATAAAACTATAAAACCATTCCATGGATTGTAGAAATTAAAATAAAACTTATGTATAATGTAATATAAAGGAAAAATGTACAAGTAACAAAATTACACACAAAATCTAAGCATAAAAAATCCTAGACGGGGCTTCCCTGGTGGCGCAGTAGTTGAGAGTTCGCCTGCCGATGCAGGGGACACGGGTTCGTGCCCCAGTCTGGGAAGATCCCACATGCCGCAGAGCGGCTGGGCCCGTGAGCCATGGCCGCTGAGCCTGCGTGTCCGGAGCCTGCGCTCCGCAACAGGAGAGGCCACAACAGTGAGAGGCCCGCGTACTGCAAAAAAAAAAAAAAAAAAAAATCCTAGATGGAAATATATCTAATTGTTGACATTTGTTGTTTTGGGATAGTTAGGTATGATATGACTTAAACTTTTTCTTTTTACCACTTCCCTCAATATTCTAGTAGCAATAATAATAACAACTAATACATAGTACTAATTGTGTGCTAGGCCCTGTTCTAAGTTAAGTCTTTTAACTCTCATAAACCTGAGTTTATTACTCAGGTGTTGGTATAGGGATCTAAATCCCTATTACAAAATTGAAACATAGAGAGGTTAAATAACTCGTCCCAAATTAAAAAGCTAGCTGGTACTGGAGTCAGGATTCAAACCCAGGTAATGCTAAATTAATTGTAATGAGCCTCTATAACATTTCTAAAAAACATTTCTAAAATATTTCCAAAAAATATCCTAAAATATGCTTTAAAAAAAAATTTAACAGCGTCACATCTTCTAAAAAAGTAAATTAGAAACTACTAAGAATGCGTGAGTACAAGGTTATCACAATTTGTTTTTTATTTTTCCAGTCTCTTCTCCTAACTCCAGCTACATCCTATGATGTTCAGCTTCCATGATATGCCAAGCTCTCTGTTGCTTCTGGTCACTCATGAGTGCCCTTCTCTCTGAAATATCCCCTATTTCTCAGTCCCATTTACCTATATAACCTCTACTCACTCAAAATTTAGTTTAAATATTACTACCTGACTTTCTTATATACCATATTATATATTCTAATAGTGCTACTTTGTATCTTCTGTATTTGTATTCACTGATTGCATAATATTCTATCCCTGGAAAGAACCATCATTTACTGGGCTATTCACCAGTTCTGGACATAAAGGCTGCTTCCAGTGTTTATGTTATAAACATAATATAAGAGATGTTATGATAAACATATTCATGCAAATAGATATTTTTGATAGCCCATATTTTCTCAAGCTAGATTTTCAGAAGTGGAATTACTGAGTCAAAAGTTACAAATTGTTTTTGACTTCTGAAACATTGCCAAATTGTTTTCCAAAACAACTATACCAACTTATGATGCTATAATAGCAATGCTGGAGAGTACTATTTTTACAGCTCCCATCAGATTTCAGGATTCAAAATATATTTTAAAATCTGTATCTTATTATAAATTTTATTTGTGATTATATCATAAATAACAAATTTACTTTAGTGAAACTGAAAATATAAACCAATATTTTCACTTCTACAATTTCACAGTTACCTAAAAGATAGCTTCTACTCAAAACCTTTCCTTATTCCTCTCTCAAACAAGGCAGAATATAGGTTAGTTATCAAAAATTTCTACCTGTGTAGTGGAAGGGGCTTGATCTTGGGTTTTTCAGAAGCTGAGGAGAGCGTTTTAATCTGAGGCTTGGCTGTTGGTGATGTTTCCAAATCTCGGCTAAGCTCGGCTTCAGTTTTCTTAATGAATTCATCATATGACTAAGTTTAGAAAAATCAAAGGAGTCACTACACAGAATTTTTTAAACTATCTTAAATTATAAAATAGTATATTTTATGGTAAAATATTCAAACCGTAAAAAAGATATAAAATTCTTTCTCCCTGCATCAGTATTATTTCCCAGAGTTCTAAAATCAGTTACTTGTATAGCCTTCTTGAAACAGTCTATGTATAAGCAAGCTCTATAATTGTAATACTAATATCAATTAGGAAATGACAGTCTCAGTCTACAGAATTTTATTTAATACTTTTGAAGCAATAGTTCAGGCCGTGCCACATTAAAAAACTTCTTTAGCTAATTATATAATTATTCTTTAAAGGATGCCTTAATACTTTCCTGGTATTTTTAAGAAGTTTAGCCTTTACACTAAGTTTCAGTGGCAGTAAGCTTCTTAAGGGGTGAGCACTTCAGGAATACAAATCTCAAGGAGAGAGAAGCGAGTGGTTGGGAGTATGATAATATAGAATTGCAAAAATATTTCTTAGTCATTAGCCATTCTGTAAACAAAACTTCACTAATTTATAATTCTAACTTGAATGAAATCTAAGGGAAGCCCTCCTTCTATTAGAAAAACCTCCTCAGTTTTCTAGGCTAAAATTAATCCCTACTTTTATTTCTCTCACATTTAAGACTACAGCTGTTTTGCTCAACACGATATGTCCAGCACCTACTCACAGTGTCTGGCTCAAAGAAGGCTGAGTGAATGAGCAGACAGATGTTTGTCAACTGCTACAGTTCCCTAAAACTTAGGCTAAAATCACTATTTTTATAACTATCACCGTCTATGTTACCTTCCTCTGAACTGTCAATGTTTTGATAAACATTGGTATTAAACATATACTACAGCTAGATGATTTGGCTAGCTAGGTATACATAAGGACAATGATTTCTCAGATCTGAAAGCTATACTTATATGAGTGTAGTTCATTTATTAAATATGTGATCAAATAAAATCCAAAAGTTTTTTTTTTCATACAAACTGCTATGCATTATATATTTCTCTATCATATACTATAATTGTAAAATCTAAATACAGAACTTTCTTTTGCCTTTATTTAAACCGTTTAATAGAATGTTGAATGAGATGGATCTTTTGTATCCTTCTCTAGATATCCTTCTGGGTGACATACCTACTAATGAACTTTTGGGGCAATGCCATTCAATCTAACGGTATTTCATTTAGCTTTCAATGGCTCCACATGACCTATAGCAGTACTTTTAAATCCTGGGCCCCACCCTAGACCAATTAAATCAAAATCTCTGGAAGTGAGCCTGGATATTTGTATTTTTCAAAAAATCTCCTCAGTTAATTCTAATGTATAGTCAGGTTGAACACTACAGACCTATATAGGATGAAGTCCAAACTTATCAGTCTGGTTTCTAAGGCCCTGAACATAATCTTTATTTTTAAATTTTGTTCCTCACTACTTTCCGACATGAACTTCTCAGCATGGCCACTGAATCTTAACCACTTTTTCTTACTTCTAAACATATGTGCAAGTTACAATTCCCATTCCCATCTCTGTACTGTCTGCCTGTGTAAACGTCTATCTTCTCCAGATCCGTTAGCAGGTCTACTTTCTATGTGGAAGATAATGTAGTGTTAACAGCAGGGGCACAGAATTTGGAATTCGAGCTAGATTAAAATCCTAGTTTTAACACATGTGAGCTGTGTGTCTCTGGATATCATTAATCTCACTAAAACTTAGTTTCCTCATCTGTAAAAGAGGGATAGTAATATCTACACCTTGTTACTTTGAGGATAAAATGAAAAATATGTGTAAAGTAATTAGCTGAGTTTCCAGCACATAAATATGCACCTGATTAATTAATGTAGGAGGACACATGTTTGGTGTTACCACACAAGGATGATTAAAAGAACAGAAATTCTGGCTAAGCATAACAAAGAGCTTTCTAACACTTAGAGCACCTCGAGTCCAACCGATGAAACCAACTGCCTTGAAAATCTGAAATTTGCTATTACTGCAAGTGTCTGGATAGAAGCTGAATGATCAGGTCAGGCCAAGAGAAGGGATTCTCATGATGAGCAGAAAGTTCAGACCAGTTCTATAACGAATGTGGTGTTTAGGAACACTAGGCTGGCAGAATGCATGTAAGCTATAGGGAAGCGACCAGAGGCAGGGACATTTAAGAGGCTATGTAGACAACAGAGGCAAGAGGACATAAGGGCCCCAAATAGCTTGATGGCAGTAGGAATGGAAAGGGACAAGCAAGAAGATTTATGAAAAAAGTATCAGTGGGATCTGGTGACTGAATGGATGGGAGAAAACAGAATGAGGAATACATAAAAATGAGGTTTCCAGACTGGAGTAGAATCAGGGAAGGCTGCTAGAATTAAGGAAAGTCAAGTTTAGAGTTACTATTTAGGAGCCTTTCAAACAGTACAAAGAGTCGTACTAATAAGTTGTGTGGCATGAAACACCACTCCGCTTTAAAAAAAAAAAAAAAAGGCAGTAACAGTTCCAATAGCTAGGATTATTTATCTAATGGTTCTTTGCTTTAGAGGACACGGATATCAATTTTTCTTTCATAGGCCTAATCTTTCTTCTTTAGAAAAAAACTTATTTTAATACTTTTACTATTTACTTTAATACCTGATATTATAATATTTAACATTTTAAGTTAATATTTAATTTAATCTTTCAAGCAAGAGTTTGTTCAGATTTTTTTTTAAAGTTAGGTTAAAATGTGGTACAAAATTAATATTGAAAAATTCTAATCCATTACTTTATTAACAAGTCTAAAAAAATTTCAGGGTTCACATTTACATTAGCCTTGAAACTAAACCCCTTTCTTCTTATTTCTAACCTCCAATTGTTTGATTAGACTGGCTTCTTGGGCTTTCAGTCTTTCCTTTTGCCTTTTTTTCTGTTCCTTCTTCAGTTGGTCCACAACTGATTTTCTTTTCCGCAGCTCATCCTTCAGGGCTCTGATCCTACCTTCAATGTCACTCTGGTCAGATGTAGTTTCTAAAAGAGATACAGAATCTTTTTATTTAACTTAAAAATAAAGTTAACTCAGTAACTATTAATAAAAAGCACCAATGTAAAGTCAATCTAACATTTAAAATTTGAGGTTCAGAAAAAAATTATTAGTGATTTGCATCCTTTCTTTTCCCCTAAATCTCTATGGGGAGGGGGGGTGTCTTCCTATTTGTTTTCACTTTCTAATTGCACTATTTGAAACTGCAAATAAATCTCAAGGTACCCTGTTCTTGATTAAGCAGCTGGAAGTTGAAAAACTTTTGGTTAGTGAACTTTGGACATTCTGCAAGGATTTAGTTCCTGGTGACAATACAGCCATATTTAACTGTACTTCCTCTTGGTTATTAATAGTAGTTTGATAGTTTTTAAGTCATATTAAAATCAAAGTGGAATTTTAACATTTTAAATTGATTGTCATCAGCTGATGTCTTAACATCACATAAAAGGAGAGAGAAAAATTATAAAGAAATATACTCTGCGGTAACTTTTCTTTGGAAGTTCTTAAAATATTTAAAATAACTGAAATGAAACTAGTTAAATCTTATTTTCTTCCCAACAATTCAGACACATATATACACATAAAGTAGATGTCCAGTCATAGCAAAATCATGAAAAAGACATTTCATTGTGTCATGCATATCTTATAAAAATAAGTATCATTTAAAAACACTGTTTATTTCACTACACATGGAAATTACATAGAAAATAAAAAAGACTGTTCCTCACACCTCCTCCCTGAATCACACAATGGTGTCATTTAATGAGTGAGACATTTAATAGTCTTATAAGAGAAATACTATTGTATACAAATCTGAAGACTCAGATGTACATTACAACATTACATCATAAACAATCAGGTTTTTTCAAGCACTTCAGATTAAACTGCATAGAACTAGTCACAGAATTTATTTTAAAAAGATAATAGGGGCTTCCCTGGTGGCGCAGTGGTTGAGAGTCCGCCTGCCGATGCAGGGGATACGGGTTCGTGCCCCGGTCTGGGAGGATCCCACGTGCTGTGGAGCGGCTGGGCCCGTGAGCCATGGCCGTTGAGCCTGCTCGTCCGGAGCCTGTGCTCCATAATGGGAGAGGCCACAACAGTGAGAGGCCCACATACGGCAAAAAAAAAAAAAAAAAAGATAATAGTCTTTTTTTGCAATGATCTAAATATCTGGATTACAAATAATGACATCTAAGTTCCTGCCACTTTTATGTCCTGACTTAAGGTATACTAGGAAGTTATATCCATCTTATACCAGTAGTGGCATCAGACTGAGCCCTTAGCATGGGCAAAGTTTACTACTCAGTGATCAACACTCATAAAATGAAGTAACAATAAAGGCCATTTTCAACTCAGGATCTATTACTAGTAATCGGTAAGGTGTTTGACACTTACCGATTTCTAGAATTGATGTGAAAATTAAATAAGGTATATAAAGCATGTAGCACAGTACCCGGACTACTATTACAGCTCAGTAAATGGTGGTAGTATTAGCACACATAAAACAAACATTTTTATGTAGCCATATCTTATGTAACATATTTTTTGGTTTAAAACTAAAAAAGGTTGTAGAGATGAGATATCAACTGAATCCTGCTCATGCTTTCTTTTAATTTCTGAAGAAAATAATCAATTGGTTTCAGGGTTAAAAGACTCTGAACCTTAGCGGTAAGCTTTACAGTGATTTAACTGATGACTCTAGTACAATAATTGGGGGTAGGACTGTAGGCTGGGCAAAAAATTAAAATCTTTCTAAAATGAAGTATAAACCCATATCTTTGCATCTTCTACAGCTGTGTATTCTTTTAACTGTGTATTATTTTTTTTGTGCTTCCAAAACTTGAGATGTTACTTTGGTAAAATTTTATAGGAGACTACTACACTCCCACAGACTTAGTTTCAGCTCTGCCCCCCAGAAGTTTATTTTAAATGAATATATTTTAAAAATTGGATATGTCAACAGTGATTTTTTAAAATAAAAATATCTTTATCATCTATGATTGCAAAGATTTAATAGCAGATGATGAGAAACTTCAAGTTTTAGATGAAAGACCTTGGGAAATGTTTTTATTTTTAAGTACTAAAGAAACCAAAATCCTACAAATGAAGGGTAGAGATTAAGTAAAAGTCTATGAGAGTGAATGGGAATACATTTTATATATGCCCAAATCTAGTATTACAACAGTGTTTATCATCAGTAACATCTAAGAGAATCTCTATAATTTTTTTTTTTAAATCCAAGCAACTTTCTAGATGAATGTATTGTCTTTATGAAATTCTCTCCTACAGAGTTTTTTGGAAGGTGAGGGGACAGGGGAAGTGGCAGGTAAATGATACTTCAGTTTGTTTAAACACATCAAGACAGAATAAGCAGATGGACAGAATAACTCAATCAAAAATTAAGTTCGGGGGCTTCCCTGGTGGCGCAGTGGTTGAGAGTCCGCCTGCCGATGCAGGGGACATGGGTTCGTGCCCCAGTCCGGGAAGATCCCACATGCCGCGGAGCGGCTGGGCCTGTGAGCCATGGCTGCTGCTGAGGCTGCGCGTCCGGAGCCTGTTGTGCTCCGCAACGGGAGAGGCCACAACAGCGAGAGGCCCGTGTACCGCAAAAAAAAAAAAAAAAAATTAAGTTTGATTATCTGACACATGCTGACTGTATTAATTTGGTTGATAACAAACTCTCCATCACTTAAGTGAGAAAGGTATTATATAACTCCACTACATTAAAATTTACCACTTCCATAAATACTGCATATAAATGATGTCATCATGAATAGGTAGATGGCATTATAGTTGAAAAATCTCAGAGCTGTTTTTCTAAAGCTGTTCTTGCTTAAATATGTTTTACCAATCAAACAGTATCTTATAAATATTATAATTAATCCTTGTTGCATAACTCATGCAAGGATGGTTAAGATATTATTCCATTGCTACAGATAGAAAAGATTATCTAATATGGGAAGGAAACTTAAAGAGAGTCACCAGTATGTAATAGAGCCATGATGCGAATCCATATTTCCAAGTATCAAGTTTATGTCCACTGACATATTATTCTACAGGCAGTAACTTTTCACCAGAGTACATGAAAGCAAATATATAAAAATGCTAATCACTTGCAACAGATAAATATGACAGACAGGGACTTCCCTGATGGTCCAGTGGTAAAGAATCTGCCTTGCAATGTAGGGAACGTGGGTTCAATCCCTGGTCAGGGAACTAAGATCCCACATGCCACGGGGCAACTAAGCTTGTGTGCCACAACTACTGAGCTCACGCGCCTCAACTAGAGCCCGCATGCTGCCAACTACAGAGCCTACATGCTCTGGAACCCGTGTGCCACAACTAGAGAAGAGAAAACCTGCATGCCACAACTAGAGAGAAGCTCACGCACCACAATGAAGATACCCCATGTCTCAACAAAGATCCCGTGTGCCGCAACTAAGACCTGACACACCCCAAAATAAATACAATAAACAATAAATAAATCTTTAAAAAAAACAATTTAAATATGACAGACAACATTCTTCAACTTTAATTACTGGCTTGATCCAGTAATTCCATTTCTAAGAATTTATTCCTACTGAAATATTCAACAGGCATCTATATAAATGAAGATGTTCATTATAGCATTATTTGAAATATTGAAAATTTTGAGAAAACCTACATGACTATCACTAGGGAAATAGTTAAATAAATTATGGTATACCCACCCTTTGAAATATTATGCAGTTATTCAAAGAATAAAGGAGATCTATAAATATGGGCATGGGGAAAAAACCCATGATTTATTACTGTTTAAAACACTGAAAACAAAGGGGGTACAGAATAGAATCTAAGATCAAAAAATGAATAGTATTTTTCACTTTTCCTTTACTAAATGTCTACTCTCAAAAGAAAACTGAAAATGAACTCAAAAGACATACACTCAACATGGTATTAATCTTCCTCAGAATCCTACATAAACCAAGTATTGTCTGTCTAGATACGCCTCCCACGATCAACGCCTTGAATCAAGTCTTCTAGAGTAAAGGCTGTTTATTCTTTCGTAATCTATATGCCACAGAGATTTACAGTATGATAGAGCTTATGGGAAAATAGATAATGCTCCCCACTGCCATGTGCAGTCTCTTCTCTACTTTTCCTCCCTTTAGTCTTATGCTACCCTGCTCTACCACCTCCTATTTCTCCTCACTGTCATCATTAAATCATTCAAGAAGCATTTAATAAATACCTACTATGTGCAATGCAAAGTACCTGCTAGGGCCTGGTGCTACAACTGTTAAAACATAGGACTTTCCTTTGCAGAAGTGTATATTCTAGTAGGGGACACCTGCTGTGTAAAGTTTGATTACAATTTATGTGTTGCCTGGTATAACAAGTTGAAGAGCAGAGCACTATGGGAACACATAAGCAGTGCCTGACACACACCAAAAATTCAAAGAATGTGTGATGAATAAATGACTATTAACATCCAAGAATATAACAATTTATCATATTGGTGTAATTAGGGATACAATTATCAATGAAAAGCAAAGAATTATGCGATTTAGTCTTGGCAAGAAAAAAGTCTTTACAAATGAAACAAAGAATAACATTTTACCAGCCATACAGTTAGACAAAGCTTATTAAAGAGGAATTCAAATATAGTGCAAAGAAAACTAACTCCTCCTTGTTAGTCTTACCTGACTGTGTCATAGATAATGACTCATCTGACCAACTATAACAGTGTTGATGGGACTTGACAGGTAGATGACATTGTCCTCCAGTTCTATGACTTCCTTTGCTAGACTCCTGCTTTGACACAGATGTGCAGCTTTTAGGAGGTGACTGTTCAAACAGAAAATCAAATGGGAACTGTTTTGTGATACAGTTGTAAAATTCTATTTAAAATTCAAGATACAAACCAGTTGAAGATAATATTTACAAAGAGTTTTAAATAACTTTATGAAATAAAAAGTGAAAAAAGTTTGCAAAATATACTAAGGATAAGATCTTGACTTTTTTAAAGGTAGAGAAAAAAGTTATAAAAAAAGCATGCTTCTAAAAAACGTTTATAATAAATTATGAGTGGCTACTGAATCAGTGATACTTACCCCCTTATTCGTTTTAACTTTAACTTTAAAAATACTAAATATGGGGGTGCAGATACTTCAACATAGTAATTTCACTTCCTTCAGATATATATCCAGAACTGAATTTGCTGGATCATACGGTAGGTCTTCATCAACAGATGAATGAAGAAAATATGACACACACACACACACAAACACACACACATGCACACACACAAATACTATTCAGCCATTAAAAAACCCAAACAAACCATAAATCCTGTCACTTGAGACAACATGGATGGATCTTGAGGGCATTGTACTAAGTGAAATAAGTCAGAGAGAGAAAGACAAATACTGTATGATCTCACTTTTATGTGGAATCTAAAAAAACCCAAACTCATAGAAAAAGAGATCGGACTTGTGGTCACCAGAGGTGGGGGTGGAGAGGTGGGGGAACTGGGTGAAGCTGGTCGAAAAGTATAAGCTTCCAGTTATAAGACATATAGGTACTGGGGAAGTAATGTACAACATGATGACTATAGATAACACTGCTATATGGTATATTTGAAAGGTGCTAAAAGAGTAGATCCTAAAAGTTCTCATCACAAGGAAAAAAACTTTTTGTAACTATATGAGGTGATGGATATTAATTAAACTTACTGTGGTAATCATTTTACTATATATATATATGTCAAGTTATTATGCTGTACACCTTTAACTCACACAGTGCTGTGTGTCAATTGTATGTCAATAAAACAATTGAAATATACTAATGTACTACTTTTATGGAAGGAAAGAAGGAGAAATGGAAGCGGGAAGGGAAGAAAAAGAGCATAAGAAGACTGCCCAAATGAGATTATTTATTACAAAGGGTGAAATTTCTACCTTGATATCAAGTGGAAGTGAGAATGTCTGATTTGATTCCTAGCTATCACCACTTCCTATCCCTGTGACTATGGGCAAATTTCTTAGCCTGCTAAGCCTCAGAGTGGGGCTTAAAATCGAAAGAATTGTTGTGAGGATAATCTACATAAGGCATTCAGCATACTACCTGGCACTTGGTAAGTAAACACTCAATAAATATTACTTTTTATTATAGAAGTGACTTTAAGACACACTGAATTTAGGTGGATTCTTTTTTTTAAACACAAAGAGGCTTTAACAATGTTTGTGTTCACTTATAATATTTAATATTGTTATGCTATAAAAAGAAACAAAATTGAACTATTTGCATTGAGGTGGATGGACCTAGAGTCTGTCATACAGAGTGAAGTAAGTCAGAAAGACAAAAACAAATACCGTATGCTAACACATATATATGGAATCTAAAAAAAGAAAAAAAAAAGGTCCTGATGAACCCAGGGGCAGGACAGGAATAAAGACACAGATGTAGAGAATGGACTTGAGGACACGGGGAGGGGGAAGGATAAGCTGGGTCAAAGTGAGAGAGTAGCACTGACATATATACACTACCACATGTAAAAGAGCTAGTGGGAAGCAGCTGAGATCAGCTCGGTGTTTTGTGACCACCTAGAGGGGTGGGATAGGGAGCGTGGGAGGGAGGGAGATGCAAGCGGGAAGAGATATGGGAACATATGTATATATATAACTGATTCATTTTGTTGTGAAGCAGAAACTAACACACCATTGTAAAGCAATTATACTCCAATAGAGATGTTAAAAAAAAAAAAAAAAAAGAAAAGGCACACTGGTGTGGTTTAAGGTCTTATTGTTTCTATTATCTGACAAAACAGACTTTAATAAGAACTTGTATTGTCTCACATATTATCTTTATTAAAAACTTTAGAAGTTCCTATCCCCTAAATATTAAAAACTTCACAGCATATAATTTTATAACTGCCCCTAAAGCTAAAATTCATATATTTATAAATCTTTATAGGAAAGATTTATTTCTTTCCTATAAAGCAAAGCTTTATTTCTACTCAAATGTCATATACTATATGTTACAGGTATGGGTGATAGTCAATGCTGTCCTTAACAGCAAGAATGTAACTGTTAATAATATACCTTTCAGGCAGGATTTTTTCTAAAGAAGCTTTAAGATATAAATATATATTAACTTACATGTTTACTAGGCGAGGTAGAAGATTCCAGTTCTTGTGAAAAAACCATTTCTTCAGTAAGTATACTGTGATCTGGACTTCCAGGCTGCTCCTGAACTATAGATTCAGATGGTATATATTCAACAGCAGGGCTGCCCAATTCTTCTGGAATAGAGCTTTCACTGTGTAGATGAGAGTAGGAAGGTATTGGAGACTCTGTTTCACTCACTATTTCTAGAAGAGGGTGAAAACAAGAAAAAGTACACAATCTTGGTCAAGGGACATGTTCATCTGTTAAACTTCACATTTGTTTTTAGCATAATTTCACTAGTTGCATTTAGATATAATTTTTAATCCCACCACTTAGTGAATCACATTTACTATAATATCCATTAGTCTAAGAATTTTGGCTGATACAAACTGAGAGAAGATATCTGTAACATATAATCAGCAATGATAATGACTGACAACCTGAATGTAAAGATGCACAGCAATTACAACTCATATGTTCATTTAGAAATGGAATCAGTCCAACAACTTTGGAAAGAAATTTGGGAGTATTTGGCAAAGATGAAAACACTCTATGATCTAGCGATTCCACTTCTAGGTATAAATCCTAGATAAATCTTGTATACATGCAGCAGGAAACATGTACATGGTTACTAGTAGTATTGTTATAATAGTCAAAAACTAAGTAAAATAAGTAAATTGTGGTATATTTATAAACTGAAATGCTACACAGCAATAAAAATGAATGAACTGCATGCACTGATGGAGATATATTATGAATTTTACTCAGCACTTTCAGAATTTGTAGCACTGCCTTGCCTCTGGAATTTCCTGTCCATTGTGGCCTCTCCTCTAAGAAAACAAATACTTTTGACACTTAACATAAAATTCTTGACATTGTACTTGTCTAACCTTAAGAATGTACACTGCTTTTCTTCTTTATCACTATGGATACAATGTCCCACAAAGATTAGGTTATATCACACTTTGGGTCAATACTGGTAACATTTGATATACTCAATTCCAAAAATATCACTGAAGACTTCGGGCCTGAAACCCATAAAATAAGTTTATTTAGCAAAAGAAATACCTATATCCCAAAGAATGTTTTACTTCAATAAACAAGGATGACCTACATCTAAAAGCATTTCAGTTAAAAATTTAAAAAGATGTCGTTTTGGAGGGCAATTGCCCTGCCCACTTGGGCAGAGGGAGCCCGTTGAGCTCCCAGGCTGGTCCCCTGTCCTCCAAAGTCCCCCTCCAGGCCACGTAGGTCCTTGGGGGCATAGGAGGGAAGGCAGGGAGATCAGGAAAGTCAGCGGGGAGGCACCCTCCCAGATTGGAGGAGCAGGAGAGGACAGGACGGTGTGTGCCCCACACACTTGAGCCCAGGAAGCCTGCTGTGCTCCCAGTGAGGTACCCTGCCCTCTGAGACCAGGGGTGGGGGGCACACCTGGGTCCCTTCTGTTCCTTGAGCCTAAGCCCCAACTGCCACAGCCCCCAGGGCCTTTTCCAGCCCTGTGGGTCCTGAGCATTGGCCCCACCCACCACCCAAACCTCGCCTTTGCTTAGGCCCCGCCCTCCACAGCCATGGCCTTCCTAACCCCCCTCCACCCTTTTTTCTTTTCCCTCCTCTTTTTTACTATTGTGGTACTGATATACCTTCCAGGTGTTGATTCATCTATATTTTTATTTTTACATTCTTCCTAACATATCTGTTAGTTTCCTAGTCCAACTTTATTTTTTACTTTGTTACTGTTCTTTTTTTTTTTTTGCTGCCCCAGGCGGCTTGTGGGATCTTGGTTCATGAGCCCGGGGTTGGGCCTAAGCTCTTGCGGTGGGAGATTTGAGTCTGAACCATTGAACTAACAGAGAACCTCAGAACCTAGGGAATATTCATCAGAGTGAGATATCACAGAGTTCCTCATCTCAGCACCAAGACCCAGCTCTACCCAACAGCCTACAAACTCCAGTGTTGGAAGCCTCAGGCCAAACAACCATTCAGACAGGAACACAGTCCCACTCATTAACAAAAAAAAGGAGATGGGAAGAAAATATGTCACAGATGAAGGAGCAAGGTAAAAACCTACAAAACCAAATAAATGAAGAGGAAATAGGCAATCTACCTAAAAAAGAATTCAGAGTAATGACAGTAAAGATGATCCAGAATCTCAGAAACAGAATGGAGGCACGGATTGAGAAAATACAAGAAATGTTTAACAAAGATCTAGAAGAACTAAAGAACAAACAGAGATGAACAACACAATAACTGAAATGAAAAATACACTAGAAGAAATCAATAACAGAATAACTGAGGCAGAAGAATGAATAAGTCAACTGGAAGAAAAAATGGTGGAAATAACTGCCAGGGAGCAGAATAAAGAAAAAAGAATGAAAAGAATTGAAGACAATCTCAGAGACTTCTGGGACAATACTAAACGCACCAACATTCGAATTATAGGGTTCCCAGAAGAAGAGAAACAGAAAGAGTCTGAGAAAATATTTGAAGAGATTATAGTTGAAAACTTCCCTAACATGGGAAAGGAAATAGTCACTCAAGTACAGGAAGCACAGAGAGTACCATTCAGGATAAATCCTAGGAAAAACACACCAAGACACATATTAATCAAACTAACAAAAATTAAATTCAAAGAAAAAATATTGAAAGCAGTGAGGGAAAAACAAAAAATAACATACAAAGGAATCCCCATAAGGTTATCAGCTGATTTTTCAGCAGAAATTCTGCAGGCCAGAAGGGAGTGGCAGGATATACTTAAAGTGATGAAAGAAAAACCTACAACCAAGATTACTCTACCCAGCAAGGATCTCATTCAGAGTTGATGGAGAAATCAAAAGCTTTTCAGACAAGCAAAAGCTAAGAGAATTCAGCACCACCAAACCAGCTTTACAACAAATGCTAAAGAAACCTAAGTGGGAAACACAAGAGAAGAAAAAGACCCACAAAAGCAAACCCAAAACAATGAAGAAAATGGTAATAGGAACATACATATCGATAATAACCTTGAATGTAAATGGATTAAATGCCCCAACTAAAAGACACAGACTGGCTGAATGGATACAAAACAATAAGAGCCATATATATGCTGTCTACAAGAGACCCACTTCAGACCTAGGGACACATACAGACTGAAAGTGAAGGGATGGAAAAAGATATTCCATGCAAATGGAAATCAAAAAAAAAGCTGGAGTAGCAATACTTGTATGAGATAAAATAGACTTTAAAATAAAGACTGCTACAAGAGATAAGGAGAGACACTACATAATGATCAAAGGATCAATCCAAGAAGAAGATATAATAATTATAAATGTTTATGCACCCAACATAGGAGCAGCTCAATAAATAAGGCAAATGCTAACAACCATGAAAGGAGAAATCGACAGTAACACAATAACAGTAGGGGACTGCTTACAGCAATGGACAGATCATCCAAATAGAAAATAGATAAGGAAACACATGCTTTAAATGACACAACAGACCAGATAGATCTAACTGATATTTATAGAACATTCCACCCCAAAGTGGCAGAATACACTTTCTTCTCAAGTGCACATGGAACATTCTCCAGGATAGATCACATCTTAGGTCACAAATCAAGCCTCGGAAAATTTAAGAAAACTGAAATCGTATCAAGCATCTTTTCTGACCGCAATGCTATGAGATTGGAAATCGATTACAGGAAAAATACTGTAAAAAACACAAATACATGGAGGCTAAACAGTGTGCTACCAAATAACCAAGAGATCACTGAAGAAATCAAAGAAGAAATTAAAAAATACATAGAAACAAATGACAATGAAAACATGATGACCCAAAACCTATGGGACACAGCAAAAGCAGTTCTAAGAGGGAAGTTTATAGCAATACAATCTCACCTCAAGAAACAAATATCTCAAATAAACAATCTAACCCTACACTTAAAACAACTAGAGAAAGAAAAACAAAGAAAACCCAAAGTCAGTAGAAAGAAAGAGATTCATAAAGATCAGAGCAGAAATAAATGAAACACAAACGAAGAAAACAAGAGCAAAGATCAATAAAACTAAAAGTTGGTTCTTTGAGAAGATAAACAAAATTGATAACCCCTTAGCCAGCCTCATCAAGAAAAAAAGGGAGAGGATGTAAATCAATAAAAATTAGAAATGAAAAAGGAGAAATCACAACTGACACTGCAGAAATACAAAGGATTATAAGAGACTACTCCAAACAACTATATGCCAATGAAATGGAGAACCATGAAGAAATGGGCAAATTCTTGGAAAGGTACAATTTTCCTAGACTGAACCAGGAAGAATTAGAAAATATAAACAGACCTATCACAAGTAATGAAATTGAAACCATAATTAAAAGTCTTCCAGCAAACAAAAGTTGAGGACCAGATGGCCTCACAGGTGAATTTTATGAAACATTTAGAGAACAGCTAACACTGATCCTTCTCAAACTCTTCCAAAAAATTGCAGAGGGAGAAACACTCCCAAATTCATTCTACGAAGCCACCATCACCCTGATACCAAAACCAGAAAAAGATATCACAAGAAAAGAAAATTATAGACCAATATCACTGATGAACATAGATGCAAAAATCCTGAACAAAATACTAGCAAACAGAATCCAACAGCACATTAAAAGGATCATACACCACGATCAAGTGGGATTTATCCCAGGGATGCAAGGATTCTTCAGTATACACAAATCAATCAATGTGATACACCACATTACCAAATTAAGGAATAAAAACCATATGATCATCTCAATAGACGCAGAAAAAGCTTGTGACAAAATTCAACACTCATTTATGATAAAAACTCTCCAGAAAATGGGCACAGAAGGAACCTACCTCAACATAATAAAGGCCGTATATGACAAACCCACAGCAAACATCATCCTCAATGGTGAAAAACTGAAAGCATTTCCACTAAGATCAGGAACAAGACAAGGATGACCACGCTCGCCACTCTTATTCAACATAGTTTTGGAAGTCCTACCCACAGCAATCAGAGAAGAAAAAGAAATAAAAGGAATACAAATTGGAAAAGAAGAAGTAAAACTGTCACTGTTTGACAATGACATGATACTATACGTAGAAAATCCTAAAGATGCCACCAGAAAACTACAAGAACTAATCAATGAATTTGGTAAGGTTGTAGGACACAAAATTAACGCACGGAAATATCTGGCATTCTTATCACCAACAACGAAAAATCAGAAAGAGAAATGAAGGAAACACTCCCATTTGCCACCGCAACAAAAAGAATAAAATACCTAGGAATAAACCTGCCTAAGGAGGCAAAAGACCTGTACTCAGAAAACTATAAAACACTGATGAAAGAAATCAAATATGACATAAACAGATAGAGAAATATACCATGTTCTTGTATTGGAAGAATCAATAATGTGAAAATGACTATACTACCCAAAGCAATCTACAGATGCAGTGCAATCTCTATCAAACTACCAATGGCATTCTTCACAGAATTAGAAAAAATTTTACAATTCGCATGGAAATACAAAAGACCCTGAATAACCAAAGCAATCTTGAGAAAGAAAAATGGAGCTGGAGGCATAAGGCTCCCCAACTTCAAACTATACCACAAAGCTACAGTAATCAAGACAGTATGGTACTGGCACAAAAACAGAAATAATCAATGGTACAGGATAGAATGCCCAGAGATAAACCCACGCACATATGGGCACCTAATTTACAACAAAGGAGGCAAGAACATACAATGGAGAAAAGACAGCCTCTTCAATAAGTGGTGCTGGGAGAACTGGACAGCTACAAGTAAAAGAATGAAATGAAAACACTACCTAACACCATGCACAAAAATAAACTCCAAATGGATTAAAGACTTAAATGTAATACCAGACACTATAAAACTCTTAAAGAAAAACATAGGAAAAACACTCCTTGACATAAACCACAACAAGATCTTTTTTGACCCACCTCCTAGAGTAACAGAAATAAAAACAAAAATCAACAAATGGCACTTAAACTTAAAAGCTTTTGCACAGCAAAGGAAACCATAAACAAGACAAAAAGACAACCCTCAGAATGGGAGAAAATTTTGCAAATGAAACAACAAAGGATTAATCTCCAAAATATACAAACAGCTCATCGAGCTCAATATCAAAAAAACAAACAATCCAGTTAAAAAATGGGCAGAAGGGGTGTCCCTGGTGGCACAGTGGTTGAGAATCTGCCTGCCAATGCAGGGGACACGGGTTCGAGCCCTGGTCTGGGAAGATCCCACATGCTGCGGAGCAACTGGGCCCATGAGCCACAACTACTGAGCCTGTGCGTCTGGAGCCTGTGCTCCGCAACAAGAGAGGCTGCGATTGTGAGAGGCCCGCGCACTGCAATGAAGAGTGGCCCCCGCTCGCCACAACTAGAGAAAGCCCTCATGCAGAAACGAAGACCCAACGCAGTTATAAATAAATAAATAAATTTATATTTTAAAAAGTCTGAAAATTAATGAAACATTCATTTCTTAAAAAAAAAGGGCAGAAGACCTAAATAGACATTTCACCAAGGAAGACATACAGATGGCCAAGAGGCACATGAAAAGATGCTCAACATCACTAATTACTAGAGAAATGCAAATCAAAACTACAATGAGGTATCACTTCACACCAGTTAGAATGGCCATCATCAATAAATCTAGAAACAATAAATGTTGGAAAGCGTGTGGTGAAAAGGGAACCCTCCTGCACTGTTGGTGGGCATGTAAATTGATACAACCACTATGGAAAACAGTATGGAGGTTCCTTAAAAAACTAAAAACAGAACTACCATACGACCCAGCAATCCTACCACTGGGCATATACCCTGAGAAAACCATAATTCAAAAAGAGACATGTACCACAATGTTCACTGCAGCACTATTTACAATAGCCAGGACATGGAACCAACCTAAAGGTCCATCGACAGATGAATGGATAAAGAAGATGTGGCACATATATACAATGGAATATTACTCAGTCATAAAAAGAAATGAAATTGAGTTATTTGTAGTGAGGTGGATGGACCTAGAGTCTTCATACAGAATGAAGTAAGTCAGAAAGAGAAAAACAAATACCGTATGCTAACACATATATATGGAATCTAAAAAAACAAAACAAAACAAGGAACTAATGAACCTAGCTGCAGGGCAGGAATAGAGGCAGAGGTAGAAAATGGACTTGAGGACATGGGGTGGGAGGGCAAAACTGGGGCAAAGTGAAAGTAGCATTGACATACATACACTACCGAATGTAAAATAATTGGCTGGTAGGAAGTAGCTGCATAGCACAGGGAGATTGGCTTGGTGCTTTGTAATGACCTAGGGGGTGGGATAGGGAAGCGGGTAGGGAGGCTCAAGAGGGAAAGGACATGTGTATGCATATGGCTGATTTGCTTTGTTGTGCAACAGAAACTAACACAGTATTGTGAAGCAACTATACTCCAATAAAGATCTATTTAAAAAAATGATACATTTTTACATTGTGAATGAGTAGTATAATCAGAATGGTTGAATAAATAAGGAAGGAATTTTTTAAATCCTCAAGGATATTCATCTACTCCAAGATAGAATGTGGGTACAATTTTAAATGGCTTAAAAAATGATTTTAGGTAGTAGGGAAGAGAAGAATCCTCTACATTTCTGCTTTATTCCCCTTAACATATTTTATTTTTATTCAATAAGTAACATATACTGATTTTAAAAGTTCAGACAGTATAAAAGTTGTATAAAGAAGAAAATGAATGTACCACCACCTCCTGAGAGAGAACCACTGAAGAAACTTCTCCAATCTGATGTCTTTGCGGAAGAATTCATTTTGGAAATCTTCATTTTTGGCCCTTGACCTTATTTTTGAAATTATAAAAGTAGTACATGAATGTAGTTGAAAAAAAACAACAAAACTTCAAATAGTATAGAAGGACGTAAAGTGATTATTTCACATGATCCTCTCCAACCACTTTCAGCTGCCCAATTTCCACACCTCAAACTAAACCACTGGCAGTCAGGTATGATTGGTGTGTGCCTTTCCAGACCTCTTCCTATACTTCCTGACTTTTAAAAAATTAATTCTTTTAAAATTGTGGTTAAAAAAAAAAGGGATTTCCCTGGTGGTCCAATGGTTAGGACTTGGTGCTTTAACTGCTGTGGGCCCAGGTTCAATACCTGGTTGGAGAACTAAGATACCCACAAGCCACGCAGCCAAAAAACAAAAAAAAAATTGTGGTAAAATACATATACATAAAATTGACCATCTGGATCCTTTTTTTTTTTTTTTTTTTTTTTTTTTTTTTGCGGGGGGCTGCGTTGAATCTTCATTGCTGTGCACAGGCTTTCTCTAGTTGCGGCACATGGGCTTCTCATTGTGGTGGTTTCTCTTGTTGCAGAGCATGGGCTCTAGATGCACAGGCTTCAGTAGTTGCAGCATGTGGGTTCAGTAGTTGCAGCACGCAGGCCCTAGTGTGCGCGCGGGCTTCAGTAGTTGTGGTGCGCGGGCTCTAGGGCACAGGCTCAGTAGTTGTGGCACATGAGCTTAGTTGCCCCATGGCATGTGGGATCTTCCACGACCAGGGATCGAACTCATGTCCCCTGTAATGGCAGGTGGATTCTTAACCACTGTGCCCCCAGGAAAGTCCCTGGATCACTTTTAAGTATACAGTTCAGTGGCATTAAGTACATTCACACTGTTGTGGTTGTGTGACCATCACTTCCGTCCATCTCCAGAACTTTTTCACCTTCCCAAACTGAAACTCTGTACTCATTAAATAATAACTCCCCATTATCCTCTCTCCTTAACCCCAGCATCAACCATTCTACTTTCTGTCTCCATGAATTTGTACTCAGGTACCTCATATAAGTGGAATCATATAATATTTGCCCTTTTATGATTGGCTTACTTCACTTAACATGTCTTCAAGGTTCATCCATGTTAGTACGTTTCAGAATTTCCTTCCTTTTTAAGGCTAAATAATATTCTACTGTATGTATATACCACATTTTGTTTATCCATTCATCTGTTCCTAGAAACTTGGGTTTTCATCTTTAGGCTATTGTGAATAATACTGCTATAAACATGGGTGTACAAATATCTCTTTGAGAACTTGTTTTCAATTCTTTTTGGTATATACCCAGAAGTGGAAATTCTAAATCATATAGTAATTCTATTCTTAATTTTTTGAGGCACTGCTTTACTATTTCCATAGCAGTTACAACTATTTTACATTCCCACCAGTACTGCACAAGGGTTCCAATTTCTCCAAATCCTCATCAACATTTTTTTCTTCTGTCTTTTTTGATAACAGCCATCCTAAGAGATGTGAGGTAATATTTCACTGTATCCCTGACTTCTGAAGACAGAGTTACATGTCAGTAGGAGTCTAGCAACATTTGTACGCTTTTTAAAAAATATGGACTATAGCAGTCAATCTTCAGCATTTCTTTTAAAATATACCCTATATAATGTGACATAAAACAAAATGGAAGAAACACAAAAACTTTTTAAAATGTATAATCTGCAGGTGTTGTCCAATATGGTAGCCATCAGCCTCATGTTGCTACTTAAATATTAAAATTAAAATTAAATAAATTCAGTTTCTTAGTTCTACTAGACAAATTTCAAGTGTTTAGTAGCCATTTAAAAAAATCAGGCTTTGGAAAAAAGTCTCGGAGTTCTTTCCTGAACAATATTTTATAATGCTTTATGAAACAAAGGTATATGGCTTAAATAAACTCCTTAACAATGGACATGTCATGTTTCTTGGAGCCCAAGCTTATTTTTAATCCCTCACTGATATTTGATAAATCTCCCGCCACATGAGTTCTTGTCACCCAAGACAGAACCCAGAAAATGAAATTTCCAGCCTTCCTTGCTGGGCATTGGAACTTAGGCATTGAAATCTGGTGTCTCCAATCTGATGGCCCTGTAGAAGACTTCATTTTAAAATTGAGCATCCTGAAGAAGGCGGCTCCATATGGACTCTAATTTAGGCGGCTTTTGGTAGTGACAGCGGATTTCTCAGTGGTTGCAAAATTGAGTCCCTGGTGCAGAAGTGGCATGAGTGGGGAAATGATACAAAATAGCAGTTTTCTTTTTTTTTTTTGGAGGAAAAAGAAAGGGTGGCTTTATTCTTTGCCAGGCAAAGAGGGAACACCAAAACAGCAGTTTTCTTCAGGGCTCTGCTGAGTAGCTGCTAGAGCAGTTTTCTCACCAGGCCAGTTCTGTGGTGTGCTTTTAGCACTGCTCCTAGAAGCTCAGTGTGGAGCTGGCTCTCCAGTCATCTCAAAATTTTTATGAGCCATAAAATACATAGCCTTTAGTAAGTTACTCTTCTGCTTGATCTTATTCAGCTTCAGCTATTGCAACAATGTGCCCTGAGGGGTACACTGTCATTTCATTATAATGTATTTTCTTCTTTTTCTTAATTTTTCTTTTATTTATGTCATTTTAGCTCATTAAATACACTATTCCTAAACTATATTTGATGAGATTAAAATGGCCTTTGTTTTATCACATTTACCCAGTAACACTTTCTATGATTACACAGGCCAACAGTTCCTGACAAATGGAGGCTTGAACAACAACAACTAGTCTTAATTTGCCTTCCAGTCATAGTCAGAAATGTTTTCTACTTCTGTTACAGCCCATGATGAAACCTGAGACACTGAATCTCTTTCCTCAGTCCTGTTAAATTTCCTTTCAAGAAGGAGTAGTCTGCAGCAGAATCTGACGCTACAGAATGAGGATGTGGAAGTTGACACAGAAGTCAGCCTCTGCTGAATAAACTGAAGAAAAAAGGAACACTACAGATGAACTATATTTATTGCATCATTGGTTTTCTTTATGTACCACTTGGTATGTATAGCTAAATAATATATCACTTAGTTTTGTTTGCTTTGAGTTTTCTATAAAAGAAATCAAACTGCTTGTAGTCCTCTGTGATTTAAGATTCTTGTATGTTGATTTGTTTAGCTGTAATTTTTTCTTCTTTACTGAGCATGATATAATATGTAAATATACCACAATTTATTTATCCATTCTCCTACTGATGTGGGTGGCTTCCTTTTTTTCCCTGCTATTTCAAATACTGCTGCTATGAACAATGTCATATATATCTCCTAGTACAGATAAATATGCATACATATCTATATGTATATCTCTATATATATACTTATATATATATAAGTACAGATAGACATATTTATATCAATCTATTATCTATCTATATATCTATCTATGTAAACGTTCTCTACAGCAGGGCTTCCCTGGTGGCGCAGTGGTTGGGAGTCCACCTGCTGATGCAGGGGACAGGGGTTTGTGCCCCAGTCCGGGAGGATCCCACATGCCACGGAGCGGCTGGGCACGTGAGCCATGGCCGCTGAGCCTGCGCTTCCGGAGCCTGTGCTCCGCAACGGGAGAGGCCACAACAGTGAGAGGCCCGCGTACCGCAAGAGGCCCGCATAACACAAGGGAAAAAAAAAAAAAAAAAAAAAAAAAGTTCTCTACAGCAGTGGCTTTCAGATTTTTTACCTTAATCATAATATATTTAACCTATGTGTGACATAACGATATTTTCTATTTTATTTCAACTTTAAACAATGCTGACTGCAATCCACTAAATGGATTTCATACATCGCAAATGGGACAACCCACAACTCGAAAAACATTGCTGTAAGACAGCAGTCCTCAAACATTTTGGCCTCAGTGAACACTTTACACTCTGAAAAAGTACTGAAGACCCCAAAAAGCTTTAGTTTATATGGTTATAGATATATGGTTATATCTATCAATATTTACAATAGAAATTAAAATGGAAAAAATAAAAATATTTATTAATTTATTTAAAAATAACAGTAAAAAAACCTATGTTACAAACGACATTTTCTAAAATTCAAAATAGCTACATTTTAAAAAAAAGTTTAGTTGAAAGGAGAGAAACTATTTTACATTAAATTAAAAACTTTAATGGCTAGCTTAACAGAAGACAGATTCTCATATCTGCTCCTGTATGCAATCTATGGCTATATATTGATTTGGCTGAAGTATATGCAGAAAATCTGACCTCACACAAATGATACATAATTAGAAAAGGGAAGAGTATTTTAACAGTATTTACAGGTAATTGTGGATATCCTTTTTTAATGCCACACCAAAAGTGGACAATTGGTAGTTTCTTAAATGTTAGCTGTAATGTGGAATCTGAAACCATATCCGTGAACTTTTCATAATCTGTTCCATTAAAATCCATTGGCCTGCCTTGTAATTTATTTATTTTTTTAAACATCTTTATTGGAGTATAATTGCTTTACAATGGTGTGTTAGTTTCTGCTTTATAACAAAGTGATCAGCTATATATATATATATATATATATATATATATATATATATATATATCTCCCCATATATCCTCCCTCTTGTGTCTCCCTCCACCCCTGTCCTGCACTTTAAATGGATCTTTTATCCATACTTGATTTTCTAATCATCACGGGTCATTTGGAAAATATTGATTCACTGAGTTAGGAAGATCTTTTCAAATATTGGCACATTGTATCACATAATGTGAAAAGATGACTTTGATATCATTACTCATACCAGGAAAGTCTTTAAAGTATTGGAAAGCTGTCAAGCTCACAGTAGGGGAAACAGCATTTCTAAAAGCCTTAAATCTTCACTTGAAAGTTTAAATTTTATAACCGACAATAAACACTATCAGTTGTTTTTCTTAAAGAGTCAGAGTTGCTTCATTTGCTTCTGAAACATTGTTTGCAAATACTCAAGTCTGAATAACCATATTTTGTTAGTCATTTAAGTAAAAATGGTACTACATGAAAAATTGCTAGTTCAGCTTGCAAACCAAACAACTGTAGTAAGTGCTTTTCTTCAGGATAACCATCATGCTTTGGCAAACACAAGTGCTTTACGAATATTTCCTATTTGTCACATAGAATATTAAAAAGATATGTACTCAAAATTGAGATTCAATAAATTAATATTTAATTATCTAAATATTTAAATTAAATTACATAAAATGTAAAAATGGCATGTTTTTATGGTGAGTACAGGGTGGTGAAGAATTCAATGACTATTATATGATTTGGTGCCACTGCCTTGATTCATATTGAGGCATCAGCAATTTTACCCACCATTATTTTTATACTATCAGTGTAATGCTGACACAGTGAAAAAGGCAAACAATATGTCAGTATTATTCAGACCCTCTGAAAGGATCTTAGAGACCATGGACCATACTTTAAGAACCATTGCTCTAGGATTTATACTTGGCAATAGAATTGCTGAACTGTAGGACATGTGTACCTGGCTTTATTATTTTTATCATTTTATTGATTATTTTTAATGCCTCGCCTTTCAACCTGTTTTTCAAACTAGGTTTAACAGCACTTACACCAGCAGTTCTTTGTTCCACCTACATACCAACAGGTTTGATGGATTTTTTAAATGGGGTGAATGATGGCTCCCCAAAAGATGTGTCCATGTCTCAACCCCCAAAACCTGTGAATATAATCTTATTTGGAAAAAAGGTCTGTGGATGTAATTAAGTTAAGGATCTCATGATGAGATCATCCTGGATTATCTGGGTAGGCCCTAAATTCAGTGACAGGTTTCCTTGTGAGACAAAAGAGGAGAAGGACAGACATGTAAGAGAAGACTGTGTGAGACTTAGTTAGGCAGACACGAGCAATGTCTATAGCATACCACCAGAAGCTGGAAGAAGGAAGGAAAGAACTGTCTTCTTGACCCTTCAGAGGGAGCACACAGTCCTGCCAAAGCCTTGATTTTGTACTTCTGGCCTCCAGAAGTGAGAGAATAAAAAAAAGTTTTAAGCCACCAAATTTGCGGTAATTTGTTATGGCAGCCCTAGGAAATGAACACAGGCATGCAATGGTATGTCTTTATGGTTTTTATGCTCTGATTACTAATGAAGTTGAACACCTTTTCATATGTTTACTGACCGTTTGGAGTTTCTTATTTGTGAACCATTTGCTCTTCTGCCTGTTTTTTTTAATGTGGTTGTCATTTTATTATTGATTCATAGCAGTTGCTTACATATTCTTGATACTATTCCTTTGTCAGTCATATGTATTGCAAATATCTTATTTTGTTTTTACTTTCTTTATATGTATTAATGAACAGAAATTCTTAATTTATTAAAGTGAAATTTATCAATCTTTCCCTTTATGATTTCTGTCTTGTATAACGTTAAAGAAATCTTTCCCTCCCCCGATGTCATAAAGATATTCTCTTATATTGTCTCTAAAAGTTTTATAGTTTAATCTTCACATTTACACCTTTCTCCCTCCTTGAGATCGATCTTTTTATACTGTCACGTAGGGACACAACTTTTTTTTAACCTCGCACAAAATTTATTGGAGAGTCCCTCCTTTATTCACTAGTCTCCTAAGTTACCTGTGTCAGAAGTCAACTTTCCATATATGCACAGGTCTTTTTTGAGCTATCTGTTTCATAATCTATTTGTCTCTGATAACAAATATCAAATTGTCTTAATTATTATACTCTTAGAGGTGTTGAAACTGCTAAGTTCCTGCATTTTGTGGTTCTTCTTTAGGAATGTCTCTGCTTTTTGGTCCTTTGCTCTTTCATATAAATTTTATTTTATTTTTATTTATTTTAATAAATTTACTTATTTATTTTTGGCTGTATTGAGTCTTCGTTTCTGTGCACGGGCTTTCTCTAGTTGCAGTGAGTGGGTGCTACTCTTGGTTGCGGTGCGTGGGCTTCAGGAGTTGTGGCTCACGGGCTTAGCTGCTGCAGGCATGTGGGATCTTCCCGGACCAGGGCTCAAACCCGTGTTCCCTACATTGGCAGGCGGATTCTTAACCACTGTACCACCAGGGAAGCCCTCATATAAATTTTAAAATGAGCTTGTCAAACCCTACAAAGAAATTTTGCCAGGTTTCTGATTTAAATTGTCTTGAACCTACCAATAAGTTCAGAGAGAATTAACATCTTTATGACACTGAAGCTATCTGTGAATATGGTAAAGTTCTATTTATTTTGGTCTTCTCTAACAAAATTAGTCTCCTAATAAAAAATTTGGTCTCCTAATAAAATTATAAATTTTTCTTCGTAAAGATCTTCAATACTTATCGTTAAATTTATAAATGGCATCTTTTAATAATTAGATTTTTCTAACCAATTTTTGCTTATCTACAGACATGCAACTGAGTTTTGTTTATGGATTTTATATCCACAACCTTGCTAAACTCACTAATTCTAATAACTGACATGTAAATGCTGGATTTTCTATGTGCATAGTCTTCTCATCTGCTCTTCTCAATAAGATAATGAGAGTTTTGCTTCTTCCTTTCACTCTGTAAGTGAAAATAAGCATCTTTTTGTCTGATTTCCAAATTCAAAGGGAAAACTTTCTATGTTTTATAACTGGGGAAAACTTTCTATGTTTTATTATTAAGTAGGAAGTCTGCTGCAGGTTTACTTTTTTGTTTTCATTAATAGATATCCTATACTGGGTAAAGAAAGTCCCCTTCTATTGCTAATTTGATCTGAGATTTATTTGTTTTATTCCAAAGGCTTTTTTGGATTTTATCAAGTGATTTTTCTGAATCCACTGAGATATCATGTAATTTTTCTCCTTTAATCTGTTTAAGTAATTCACCACATTATCAATTTTTAGTATGTGTTAAACCCCACGTGGTCCTAGAACAACCCATTTCCATTTCATAGAATTTACCCAGTTCTTCTAAGTTTTCAAGTATATTAGCATAAAGGTATTCACAGTATTCTCTTATCTTTTCAATATCTGTAGCATTCATAGTTGTATCACCTTCTTCACCCTTAATCATTCACCATTTTTTAAAATAATTAAGTAAATCTTTCAGTTACATTAGGCTTTTAGTATGTAGTCTGAATAGTTAGTCTTTATTACCTTTCTGTTCTGCTCTCTGGTCCTCCAGTTCTTTCTTAGGAGTTTTAGGTTTTATCAATTCTTTGTCCCAGGCAGCCAAAGCTTGTTTCTCCATTTGACGAATTTCTGCTTCCTCTGCATCTAAACGTCTCTTCCACTCTAGTAGCTCCTCTGCATGTTGGCGCCGTTGCATTAGTTTTTGCTCTCGCTTTGTCAGAAACCTATGGTCACACCATGAAAAACAGTGAGAGAACAAATCTATAGGCAGAAATCACTTTGAGAGCTTTATTACTCATTACGTTATCAACAAGTTGTATAAAACAGGACATTCATAGTATTCCTCTGAAAAAAGTTTGAGATAATAGGAGCTTTGGTGAGTGATTGTATTCAGCAAATAAGAGAATTTATTTATTTTACTTGTAATTAATTATTTGGAAATTTAGCAAAGGAAAAACTGTGGGGTAATTTCAGGAAAAAAAAATCTTCAGAATATTTGGCTAACCATGACTGACAGTACTTAATGTATTCATTCTTCACAGGTGATTCTTTTTCATAACAGAAGATACAAGGAATTTATTCTGAAGGCTAAGACCAGAAAACACACAAACTCAAAACAACGAAGACCAAAACAACAACAAAAAAAACAACCCCCAAAATCCCAAACAAGCAAGCAAACAAAAAACCTGTTCATGTCCCTTTTTGATTTTTATATTCAAATTCAGTCTGGTTTTGCTTCAGGTATAGTAAGTTTGGTTCCCATTACCTGGGAAATGCAATGTTAGGTGATAGTCTATCTGTTTTTCATGGAGAGAACACTGAGAATCACAGTCAGATGCCTTATGCATAAAACATGACTATTTATTTACTTAAGTAAAAGGATGCACCAAATGCCTCAAACTTCTCAATTTAATCCAATCTCTGGAATTAAATAGCCTAGTATATCTTAGCTCCAAAGGGTTAGGGGACATAAATGATTTAGGAAGTTATTTGAGTAGTTAAAAAGCTACTATTTGCTCTCCTCAAATGTAGACGCCACAGCTAAATGAAAGGTGGGCTGCTCATATTGTAAGTGTTAGATCTGTAGTGGTAGCTAATCAACAAAAATACATTCACATATCCAACAAACACTTAATAAAAAGCACAAGAACTATCACTCCACTTCTTAAACAATCAGCATGTCAAATTAATGTGGAAACAAAAAGGTAAAATCTATGGGACATTTGACAAGAGGCCCCTAGGCTGTTAGAAAAAAAAAGAAAGAAAAAAAAGCAATAAAAACAAACAAAAAGAAAAGAGCATGCTCTATCAAAGAGTGCACTGAAAAAGGTGCAAAGTTACCTGACCAACTGGTTGTAGATATACAGCTGGAATTTGGGATGAAGGTTGGGAAAACAGACACTGAGAGAGGCCCAGTGATGAGACGTAAAGACAGAGAAGAAGTAGTGAACAGGAGAGCAGTGTCTACAAAATAAGGAGGAAGATTTTAAAACCAAGAGATCAAGAGGCAGAAAGAATGAAAAAGGGAAAGCATAAGAGCTGAGTGCAGAACTTTTTAATATGCTTCCTGAATAACATTATAAGCTACTCAGTTAAAGCAAGTGTTATACTTTGTATGACATATAAAACATATACTTTTATAGATCTTACCAAAGATTTCTGAACATACGTGCCTTTCTTCTCAGCTCCTGCTTAACCATCATGTATACTTTCAGGTAAATTTATTTGTTTGTGAGTAGAGTAATGAGAAGTAGAGTGTGAAGCTAAATAAGTTTTCTCATAAGCTTTAACACAGAGTACAACAATTATGGGCATGAACCTACCATATCAGCAATTGTATATACATATGTAATTCTGAATGAGTAGTTTTTATATCTGTACCTTGTCATGTATTTTAAGCTTGAATTTAAATTTAAAAAGCAGTACATTTGCCTTACTTAACCTTACCATTATAATCTAAGCTTGAATATAGTTATATAGTTTAGAAAGTCAATTTATAGTAAAAATACCTTGTTCACATCTACAACATAAAACTTACTGTCATCAGGACCTACTGGAGGTATCTTGCTTTATATTTAACAAAGGCCCACTTAAATAATAATACTGAAATACAATACCCATTCTATAAAAAACCAGGATGCATAATTAAGAATAAACTAAGCTAGTTCCAATAAATACTACGAGTAGTAAAAAAAAAAAAAAAAAAAAAAAAAAAAAAAAATCATGCTGTGGACAATTCAATCAATCATAAGGTTAAAAGTAAGAAGAAATTCCACATGTTAAACTTATAAAAGTAGGAAAAAACCAATTGTTTCTCTCTTTTTTTAATAGTAAATAGACCATTGTATATATGAAAGGATAAATAAGTCTAATAAAAGGTTTGGAAAGGTTAATTCTCTTTGACAGAGCATGCTCCTGTTCACATGCACACAACAATAACTTGTAGATCAAGGCAACATTTATTGCCTTGGAAAGGCAAGGAATAATACCAGTAAGTCAAAGAAGTGAGAAAATCTAGGTACGAATCCAGTCATTCATTTGAATTTTAAAAAGTATGTAGAATCTTGACTACATGTATATCTTTAGATAACAGATGATTTCAGCGTCTGTTTCTCCACATACAACTTAGTATTTCACCTTCCCTCTGTTCAGTTACATACTCGCTCTATCTCTTTCTTTCCCTCTCTCCCTCCCTCCCTCTCTCTCTCCTCTCTCTCTCTCTCTCTCTCTCTCTATCATATCTGGATTGCCTTGATTTTCTGCACTGAAGTTTTTGTGCAATTTTGCCAAGTTTCAATAAGACACTGCAATCTTCCTTGCCATTCTTTATGAATGTATAATAAACTTATTTTGATGCCAATTATGCAAAAACAAATGTACTTGGAAAAGGTCCAAAAAAATCTATTCATAACATTCAAATATCACCCACCCTCTCAAGTATATAACTGCTAAATGCATGCATGACCTAGTACAAAAAGTAGAACATTGGAAGATGTGAAATAAACTGTAAAAAAAATACATATTAAATTTTTTTGTCCAACCCAATATAGAGGATAATAATTTTCTCTATTAGAACAAATACTAATCATTTACTTTTCATTTACAAAGATTAAGCATATTCAAAAGCTCTAGGTTAGAAATGAACAACAAAAGAAATGGCTAAAAAATAAAAAAGAAAAGAAAATGGTTTAAGAGACAGTGTAAGAAAAGTTTAACTTAAAGTTGGAACTTCATCCCAGAAACACATGTTCCTTATTTAATAAACATACATTCTAGAATTCAAGAGTCTCTTAAAAGTTGTATAAAATTGAGATAAAAGAAGCAGTAGCACTTCACACTAGAGTTAACCATCCTTCAAGATGCTGCACAAGTAAGAAATAAACAAAATTTGTGAATGATGGAAACATAAATGACTATTAATAGAAAATGCTACTAATACACTTTATGGCTATTATCAAGGCATTCCCCAACAAGGCCTCTGACAGTTACAGAACACTGGACTAGGATGAGACATATGATAGTTTTAATCTAGTATGGAAATAATTATGTTCCTATAATGTTTAAGCTTTAGAAATTCAAAAGTAAGTAATATACTTTTAAAGTCCAAATTTTACACTCTAAACTTTAGCTATGCAGCTATGCAACCGTAGTAATCAGGCACTGAGCACCTTGCCAGTTTCAACAAATACTATTTTGAAGGGTCAATTTCTACTGAGATACCTTTCAGTCATCAATGCAGTTATTTAAAAAAACTACAAGGTTGGAAGCAGATGTGCTAACTCAGTTTTTCACTTTAGCTGGCTGATGTCCAGAGAGTAGGGTTCTAGTTCTTCTAGCTCTGCCATTATGCTACCTGACCTGGGACAAGGCATTTAATCTCTGCAGGCCTCAATTTCTTCCTGTAGAACCAAGGGACTATACTAGATGACCTCCCTAAGGACCGACTAGTTCCAACATTTTATGATTCCTTCTTCATTTAAGTACTTCCTCACACTTTTTAAAATACATACCTCAACACACTGATAGACCATGTGACATAAATGAGAAGCTTTTATCCTCAATAAGCTAATATAATTGTAGACTGTGTTCCAATAGATTCTAAAAGCATGCTACAATTTGAAACAGCAAAATTATGATCTAAATTTTAAATAGAACTTCCAGTTCTAAAATCATTTGATTATGAAAGATGTTAAACAAAATAAAAACTTAATACCTTAAATTATTTTAAAATTCTTTCTGGATCTAAACAATTCTTTAACTCTATACTGTTACAAGTAAAAATGAAAACTAGTGCTTTTAATTATAAAATGGATCAATTCTTTTAAGTACTTAAGCATTTTTAACAATATTCAAAAAGGAAGATAAATGAGCATATGGATAGTACTGACCTAAAAGAAAATACAGTCTATTTTTCCTACAGCAAAATCTATTCTATTAAATTGTTCAATAATCTGCATATACTTAAATAAATTAAATAATACAGGTACATCATCCCTAATCTAGGAAGAAAAAAAAAAGCACACTATCAGACTATCAGGATTTATTCATCCACTACACTTAATCTAGAACCTTCTCTAAGAAAACTATATTTCTAATTTAAGGCAATGATATTTAATACATTGTTTAAAATTTTAATAAAAATGTCTTCTTTAACGGAATAGCAAAAGCCTTCACTTGCAAATGCAAAGTATTTAACTCTGAACACTCATCAAGAAAATTTCCTTGATATATATACTCTTTTCAGTAAAAATTTCTTCCTCTTCTGAGCTTCCTTAGCAATAGATTTTTATATACTTCACTAAAGGAACCTGATATTTCTTCTTTTTTCCACCTATACTATAAGCTTTTCAAGGGCAGGGTTTATGTCTGATTCATCTTCATATCCCTCAGAACCTACTATATTCACACATTTCCCAAAAAATAATTGCTGAGGGAATAAGTATATAATTAATAAATAGTACAGAAGAACAAGCTGCTATTAACAAATGAAAGAAAAAAACGCATTGTATCCTATTTTAACACTTAAAGAAGAAGATAAACACCATTCCTTCAGTGTTTCATTTGCTCAGTAAATAATTTTCCTAAAACAGAATTGGCAAATTAACAGGAAGAGTCAACTGTATGTTTTTTTCCCCGAATATCTGTTTCACAACTTTATACTGTAAATCATGCCCCTCACAGAAGTAAACAAAACTCAGATTTCATTTACCAATAATTATCAAAAAACTGAGGGCTAGTCAGTCTGCGGCTTTTGCAAACATATTTTCATTATTAGTAACCTCTTTCATAGTTTAAATTTCTTTTGCTCTTAACTATAGAAATGGAAATTATTTCTAAAATGTCAACTCAGTACACAGGTCAAGAAAAGCCATAGAGGGGCTTCCCTGGTGGCGCAGTGGTTAAGAATCTGCCTGCCAATGCAGAGGACACGGGTTCGAGCCCTGGGCCGGGAAGATCCCACATGCCACGGAGCAACTAAGCCCGTGTGCCACAACTTCTGAGCCTGCTGCGCTCTAGAGCCCGCGAGACACAACTACTGAAGCCCACACACCTAGAGCCTGTCTGCCGCAACAAGAGAAGCCTCTGCAATGAGAAGCCCGTGCACTGCAATGAAGAGTAGCCCCTGCTGGTCACAACTAGAGAAAGCCCGTGCACAGCAACAAAGACCCAACTCAGCCAAAAATAAATAAATAAATTTATTTATTTATTTTTTAAAAAAGAAAAGCCATAGATTAGAAATACAAACTTTAACAAAGGCATTGTTGTCTCAGTGAAACATTGAAGAAGGAAATCTTTCACTGGAGCCAAGAATAGTTTGACCACTTTGGAAAAATATTTATCACAGAATCAAAGTTCAGAGAGTTAACAATAAGCAGTAATATATATGAAAAAGTTCCTCCCAAAGTTAGCTAAACTTATTGAGAAGGGTGACTATTTTCTGACAAGTGTTTTATATTAGTAAAATAGTAATCTCTTAGAAGATGGCCTTTTCTAATTTACAAAACAAATAACAGTGCCCAGTAGCAAAGGCTCAAATAATTTTATTAGTTATCTACTGTAGCAAATGACTACAAAAATTAGTTTTCACATTACAGTGGATCCCTGAACAGTGAGTGGGTTTGAAATGCATAGGTCCACTTACATGTGAATATTTTTCAGTAGCAAATACTGCAGTACTGCAATGATTTGTGGTTGGCCGAATCCGCAGATATAGAACTACAGATACAGAAGAACCACATACATAGAGGAACCACGATTATGGAGGGCCGACTACGCAAGTTTTAGGCAGATTTTCATCTATGCGGAAGGGCAGCATTGCTAACACAACCCCCAAGCTGCTCAAGGACCAACTGTGCTTTGTTCTGGAGATCAAAAAAAATTAACATAATCTCCCTTTTTAATGCACTGCTAATTTTGGAAAATATTCCACTTCATCCTCAAATTTCAGCATTATCTTCCAAACATTAAAACTAATTTCTCTGCAACTACTGTCCTTACCCCAGCCCTACCACAAACACAACTGCATTGCTTCAAACAACAAATCAATAAGTCACTGAATGCTTCAAGGCCTTTTCTCAAAAGTTTACTGCAGTAGTTGACAAAGGAAGGTAAAGCAATGATAAAAAAAAATTCTAGGTCTTTAGTATTTTGGGCTCTGAGAAAATAAATAACAAAACTTAGAACAAAGTCAATAAATTCAACCTTTAACTTGTTATTTAGGGTTTTTAAAGTTTTAACCAAATCTCAAATAAACACCATATAAACTGACTAATCTCACAAACAGAATAGGATTAGCAGTTCCTTCCATGGATGTGATTAAAATTATTAGAATATTACTCATAGAGACCAGCAATGAAGATTTTACTGGTATAGACAAACAAGGAATCGATGAAGAAATTTCCCTTGAAGCTGTCCTTCCTCCAACATTTATGATCCAAAGGCATTTAGAGGCAGATATAAAATGCCAAATCAGTGATAAAAATTTATGAGATAGATTATTCTGAATTCAAAGATCCCTGGAGCAATCCAGTATGTCCCACACAGGCTACTGGAAATTTTTATCAGAAGTAAAAAAGAATTCCTATTTGAATAGTCTTAATTGCTCTATCCCATGGAAATCATACAAAAGGTACACTTACACATTTGTAATTATTCAGTTTTCACCCCCTTATATTTTTTATTTTAAAAATTTCTATTTATTATTTAAACTTATCTTCATAATCAATTTAGGTATTTTTAAGTTATCAAATGCCAATTTTAAGTTACTGAAGTGCAATTTCAATTAAGCAATGAAGTGCCAGCATACAACACTGTACCTATAGTAAGTAAGGTTTGACTTACAACTGCTTGACTGTTCAGAAAATAACTAAATCATAGGTTGATGTCACATATAAACAGAGTATTATTAAATTTGGTGATGGGCAGTATACTGCCGAAGGATATCAAGATACAACTTAAGTTTAATCTGTGGTTCAAATTGCTAACTTAAAATAAAAGAGCAGTCAACAAAAATTTTAATGGACCTCTCTTCTATATTTAAAAAAGGTAGAAAATAGTCCACAAGCAGCTACTTCATAAGCGTATTTAATCAAATGTACACGCAAAGGAGTAAACTCTCATGTAAATGTCACTTGGTACGGTCAAAGCTGACACATAATTGAGCTATATCTAAGTAAGAGTAGCTTTCTTTAAAAGAGTCTTTAAAAAATTAATACTTAGAAATGTTTTAGAAGAATGGTAGACTGCCAAATCATTCAACATCCCAGGAGAATTTCAGACTTTCTGGTTTTAAATGAGCAATTCAGACCCACTCACAAGGTTAAAATTTCACTCTTCTTTGAGTAACCCTGACAGTTGTCAGTCACAGGATGAGATCTCAAGATATACCATTAAGTTGCTCCCTCAAGTCAGTGGACATGTCCTCAGATTTCAGAAAAGGTAAAAATTTCACACTTACTCATAACTTTTAATAAAAGAAAGGAGAAAACGTTGTCATGGGTATATGTGCAAATACTATTTTGGTTTTTAAAATAAGAAACCTGTGTGTATTTAAGATTAAGAAAATTTGTTTTATAATTTGTTTTATAAATTTGTTTTATAAATAAGGTCTACAGTTAACTGACTTCTAGGATGACTTAATAACTGCTAAAATGCAACTGAATCCATAAAATATTATGTATCAATCTAATCTAATGAAATACATTAAAAATATTATTTGTTGCTACTACTTTCAGTGTAAATAGGAGATATTTTTTAAAATGAATTACTTTTCATCCATGCGGCTTCTCATTTTCTTCAGTTTCTGCATAATGCTGCTAGTTTCACTGCTGGAGATTGAAATGGGGGAAGGACTGCGGGTCTCCAAGTCAGTTGGAGCAGGACTGGTTGCCTTATTATCCTTTGTATCATCATCACTATGAGAGTCCTGCAAACAATAGGGTATAGTAGAGTATTATAATTATACTGGAATTTAAGATCTCAAACTGATTTAAACACTGTCATTTCAAAATTAATTTATCATCTTCAAAACAGTATTTGTAAAATAGCTAAAATTAAGGTATTACTTAAAGGACAAAATTATATCACACAAGTAAAATGTATATACATGTACTTATATAGTCCCTAGATTTGTTGCTTAGGAGCAACAAAACCTGAATAGCAGTGAGCATGCTTAGCACCAGATCTTGATTTCTAAATAACTATCCTCCTTGGAGAAACAGCTGATTCCAAGGCTGAGGCAGGGAAAGTAAAAGGTGACCCTGAAACATCTTGTTCCAGAAAACATGAAAGTGCTCAAAGACTGCTGGGTACATGTCAAAAGGACACAGAAACCTGCTTGAAGAGGCTCCTAATGGCCCAATTTGAGAAAAAGTGAGCATCAAAACAATGATAGTAACAGATTATAATGCTGAGTAAAACACAAATCCGTGAGTCCATACTGATATAAATAAAAGAATAAATTTAACTTTGAAGAAGAACAGGAATGTATGTAGCCTCAAAATACCTTCATGTAATGCACTTATTAATTACAAAGAGAAAGAGAGTAACTATACAGTGAAGTATGGTAGATGCCACCTTAATCAAATGTTCGAGTTAACATCATCAGTAATGAGCTAAATCAAAATCAGGTGCCACCTGACTGAATGCAGAGAACAACACAGCATCACTTCCGTGATATTCCTGCCAAAGATGCACAACCTGAATCTAATTATGAGGAAAGATCAGACAAACCCAACTTGAGGACCATTCTACAAAATATCTGGCATGTAATCTTCCAAAGTGTGAAGGTCATGAGAGTCAAGGAACTTTTCCAGACTGAAAGAGATTAAAGAGATATGAAAACTAATGTGTCAATATTAATTTGTTGGCAACGTAACTCTCGACTGAGAAAATCAAAGCTCTTTGTACTGTTTGAAATTTTCTACAAATCTGAGATTGTTTCAAAATTTAAAGTGTATTTTAAAAATCAAAGCAGTGAATATTAAGAGATTTACTGTATTGCTATATAGGCTGAGTTTTCCAACACTATATTGACACTTTACAGCATTTCAGAATAGGTCCAAATTTTGTTTTTGTCTGAATATCTCCTTTGAACCTTGTATCATTATATTAGGCATTAGACAGCTGACAAAAGTATTATGTAAAGAGCAAAAATAATTAATTCCTCCCATTAATTCTGAGGAATATATTTGGATTGAATATATTCCCATTAATTCTGAGGAATATATATTGATATTGATATTTGGATTGATAAGCAAAAACAAGGCTCTCTGTCCCAACTGAATTTATAAATGGAAAACATTTTTAAACTAAAATATGACCTACATGTCCCTTTCAAAACCTGAATATCCCATGAGAGTAAAAAAAAGACTCTCACTTTATATAAAGGCACATACATAGAACTTTATCCTGGTGCATTACTGTATCACAGTGCTAGAATGAACACACCCACCATATTAGAAGATGAGGTAGAGTTAGGTATTAGCAAGCAACATGAGGCAGAAAACAAATTAATAATAATTTCATGTAATTTACCAATTTATTCTCCCCTGCAGACTTCAACTTCTCCTGCAGTTTTATGGTGGTCTGTCGGATCCTTTCTATCTCCTCCTGCTGTTTAAGAATCAGCTGTCTTTCCTTCCGAGCTGCCTTATTGGCTTCCTGAAGACGTTTAATTTCTGCCTAAAGTTTAAAGAGTTAGGCGAGGGATTGAAATTTGGAGGAGACAAGTCCAAAATAATATTTTAAAAAGAAAATCCAATCATCACATATATCAAAAATAAATACATACAGCATTTCAAGATAAAAATAATAATACTGAAAAATTTTTAAGCAGTGGAGGAAGAAAAAAAGTCACATAACTCCATCACTCTAAAATAATTTAACATGATTCCTTAATTCAATTATAATTACAACAGACTGATAATTTCATATCCCTTTTTAAAACTTAACATACCCCTTCATATTTTTCCATAGTGCCATTTAGTCTTTACATTTATTTAATAACTGCATATCAAGTAAACTAATTAATGTAACCATTATTCTATTGCTAAACTCCATTCCGAATAGTGCTTTAATGCCTATAAATTGTTTCATACTATGGATTAGTTCTTTAGGAGAGATTCCAAAAAGTAGGACAAACAAGTCAAAGAGAATGAATGATTTTATGACCCTTAGAATAGTTTCTAAAATTGCTTTCAGAAAAGAATTTTCTCCACATAAAATGCCACCAGAAACATTTAAGACTACATTGCACCAAACTCTCTCCACACAGGATATTACTGTTTTCTTTTGCTAATAGTGCGCAAAAAATGATACACTTCACTGTTAATAATAAAATTTAACAGACTGTCCATTTTTTTCATAAATTTGTTGTAATCTGTTCTCTTGTCAATAAAGTAAGCATAATAAAGATATTAATAACTTGTTACAATTTATTTAAATTTTAAAAAGAGATCTTTTAAACTATCTGAAAATGCAGAAAAGTGCACAATAAACATCTAATTCCAAAATCCCAAATTAACAATTGTTAATACTGTCACATTTTCTCTTAGTCTTTAATTTCATAAAGAAATAAAAGATTACAGATAACACCAGTCTACAATTCCCTGCTCCAACTCCCTAGAGGTAACCACTATCATGGTATATATCCTTCCATGGTATACATCCTTTTAAAATTCTTCTACAAATATTTGTACTTACCTGCAAAAAAATATATACTGTTTGGTTTGTATGTTTTAAAATATTTTATGTTATATCATACATATATTTTTTCAATCTTGCTTTATTTACTAAACATTGCTTTTATATGTCTCCATGTTGATGTGCCCCTAAATGCTGCATAAATTTACACTGGAGGTATACAGATTTCATGTATCTATTACCTCTATGGTTAGATAAGGTTGTTGTCTACTATTACAAACAATACTATAATCAATAGCCTTATACTTCTTGTCTACTTGGGCACGTGTATGAATTCCTCTCAAGCACCAGTTCTCGAAGTATGGTCCAAGGACCCTGAAGCTTCTTCTGGAGACTCTCAGGGTCAAACTATCTTCATAATACTAAGACAAGACACTATTTGCCTTTTCACTCTCATTCTCTCATGAGTGTACAATGGCATTTATTCACATTTTGAAGAAAATAACTATATTTTTCAAAACAAACAAAATTAGTGAAAATAGTATGTAGTAGATGTTTGCACATCTCTTTACTGTCTGGCTTGTTTTTTTTTTTTTTGGTTTGGGTTTGTTTTTTTTTTTTTAATTGAAGCATAGCTGATTTATAATACTGTGTTAGTCCCAGGTGTACAGCAAAGTGATTCAGTTATACACTAATTTTTTTTCAGCTTATTTTCCATTACAGGTTATTACAAGATATTGAATATAGTTCCCTATGCTATACAGTAAATCTTTGTTGCTTATCTATTTTATGTATAGTAGTTTGTATCTGTCAATCCCATACTACTAATTTATCCCTCCCCATCTCCGTGGCTCGATTTTTTTAAAATACCATGCATTGCTCATTTGGAAAATGTTTAGTTCACTCAGTTATGCAGATCTTCCAAATGTTCACATATTTCATTATACAATCCCCCCAAATCACATTTATTAATATCACTGTGATCTCGAAAAAAATTCTTTAGTATTAGGTGGTAGACAGGAATTTTTCAAAATTCTGACATTTGCTTGAAAGTTTGAACCTTATCATTGGCAACAAACACTGTCAACTGCCTTCTTTGAAGTGACAAGCACACTTTGTTCATTTTTGAGAAAATGATTATCAAATACCCTAATCTGAACAAACATAGTTTGTCTCTGAATAACTCTTTCAAGTAAAAATGGAATTCCATGAAAAATATCTGGCTAGCTCAGCTTGCAATTCAAACTACACAAATGCTTTCCCATGAGTTAATCACCTTCCTCTGGTATCTAGGAAAAGTGCTTAATTGTGGGCTTCCCATTCCTGTCACGGAGAATATGAAAACAAGTACTCAGAGGTCAACACAATAAAATTAATAATTTTTACTACTTAATCAGGACATTCTTTAGTAGAACTAGATTTTTTTCGCTGCAAGTATGTGGCAGTGGAAGATATAATGACTACTAGTAGTTTCGTGCCCCTGCCCTGATCTGTGCTAAGGCACCAGCAGTTTTACCACCATTGTTTTTGCACCATTTAGTGCAAATGTCAACACATAAAAAGGGCTAATTCACATCTCACTATCCTTATGAAAATAGTTTTGATCTCCCTGACCCATGAAAGGGTCTCAGGAATCCCCAGAGCTCTACAGAACACCTTTTGAAAACTGCTACTAGCTTAGGCCTGAGTTTCTATACCAATTAATGTATAATTTCACCCAATCCAAGCTTAGAAGAAAGAAAAGATTTTTTTCAAGGGGTTCTAAGAGGAAAGTGTTTGCATCTCTCTTAAGAATAAGCCATAAGGTTGTACAAGTAAACTGTTCACTTTAAAATGGTTAATGGTGGGATTTCCCTGGTGGTTCAGTGGGTATGACTCCACGCTCCCAATGCAGGGGGCCCGGATTCAATCCCTGGTCAGGGAACTAGATCCCACATGCATGCTACAACTAAGAGCCTGCAAGCCGCAACTAAGAAGCCCACATGCTGCAACTAAGACCCAACACAGCCTAAATAAATAAATATTTTAAAAATAAATAAATAAATAAAATGGTTAATGGTATATTCATTTTAAAATGGTTATTTTATGTTATGTGAATTTCACCTCAAAAAAAAAAAGAATAAGGAAAATATGTTCCTGTTGGATACAGCTGTGCAAAGATATGTGGCCAAATTCCTCATAGCCATCTCACTACATGTCAAAATAATCTCTACTGATACAACTGCAGTAAGTATCTCAGTACCTATATCCTCACACTCTGGTGCTTTTACTCCTACAGGGCAACTTTCTAGGGGTAGCTGTGAGACAGGCCTGGGACCTGGGAACCTTTGCTACAATGCTGCAAAGCTTGCACCTGGACACCTCTCCTTAAGCTATAAATACAAAGAAACTATATGGGACTAAAAATAACTGCTTGCATGCTAGGGCAAATTCTGGACCCAAAAGATACAAAGAAACCAAAATAACCAACTGCCACTTTTGAAGAGCCTGGAGCAAAACCAGGGTGCTGCGCATGCCCCCTGCACACAGCACCACCTAAGGGGTGGGCAAACCACCTACGCCGCCCCTCCCGTCCGACCCTTGGACACACCCCTACCCTCACCCCACATAAGGAACCAGCTCGTTGGCCCTCCGAAAGCGAGCAAGCAAGCAAGGGAACCTATTGTTTGTTCTCACTCCCCCCTGCTACAGCAGGGGCCCCAATAAAGCCTTGCCTGAATTTCTTGTCTGGCCTCTGATCAATTTCTACTGATTAAGGAGGCCAAGAACCCTGGTCTGTAACAGCTAGTTGGATCAAAGAATACTTTTTGCACATTTACTTAAAAAGCATTCTGGCCTCCTATAAACATAGCATGCAGAAAAATTAGTCACTCAAACCCCGGCCACTGGGATTGAACAGTTTGCCACATTTGTTTCAAATCTCTGTTTCAAAATTAATTCATTAGAGAGAAAACTAAACTCTACCCCAATCTCTTTTTCCATTTTCCTCTCCAGAAGTATATCATCCCTACATGTGCTGTGTACTTTTGATGCATGAGTGATTCCATGGAACATATATTACTAATTGGTGACTTTTAAAAATTTGCAAGAATGGTATCATATTGTACATATTCTTTTGCATCTTGTTTTTCTGTAATAACTAATATTATAATTAAAAAAAAAACTTTTCGCCTCACAGCATGGCATGAGGGATTCTTAGTTCCCCAACCAGGGATCAAACCTGTGCCCCCTGCAGTGGTAGTGCGGAGTCTTAACCACTGGACTGCCAGAACAGTCCCAATATTATGATCTTTGATAAGACCTACTGCTGTCCTGTTCAATAGAGTAGTCAATAGCTACATGTAGCTATTTAAATTGAGATTAATTTTAAGTGAAATTAAAATTTCAGTTTCTTGGTTGCACCAGCCACATTTTAAGTACTCAAAAGCTACATGTGGGGACTTGCCTAGCGGTCCAGTGGGTACGACTCCACGCTCCCAATGCAGGAGGCCGAGTTCCATCCCTGGTCAGGGAACGAGATCCCGCATGCATGCCGCCACTAAGAGTTCACGTGCCACAACTAAAAAGATCCCACGTGCCACAACTAAGACCCAGCACAGCCAAAATAAATACTTTTTTTTTTTTAAAAAGCTACATGTGGCTAGTAGCTACTGTATTGGATAGCAGAGATACAGAACATTACCATTATTAAACAGTTCTTATTTTTTTTTTTTTTTTTTTTTTTTTTTTTTTTTTT
>NW_006773751.1:2186637-2205018 GCF_000442215.2 Lipotes vexillifer
GCCGCTCCACGGCATGTGGGATCTTCCCAGACCGGGGCACGAACCCGTATCCCCTGCATCGGCAGGCGGACTCTCAACCACTGCGCCACCAGGGAAGCCCTAAACAGTTCTTATTTTAATGCATTCTTTTTTCCTGCAGTGTTATATTTTCTTGCAGAAATATGCCCTGGTTCATCTATTCTCTTACTGAAGAGAATATTTTCCCTATATACTGTAAAAGCTTCTCTAGGATATTTACCAACACATAGTAATGCTGAGTCATAAATTGTGTCTTCAATTTACCTAGTTATAGTCAAACTGCTCTGAAAGTCGTTACACCAGTTAACACTCCCACCAGCTACAGAGAACTGCAGTGACAAAAACTGAAGACCTAAGACAGTTAAGTCTTAAACTTAAGTCTTAAGACTTAAGCCTTCAAACTCTGTCTTCACCTCAAAACATCCAACAATTCTAAAGCAGCATAGGCAAAAAGGCTAAGGAATTAAGCCAGAAACCTCTCAACAGCAGAGCAGAAATCCCCAACAGTCTTTTGTGCTGGTAAAAACGGTTAACCTGGTTTTCAACTGAAATCCCTTTGGGGTCACAACCGAGTGTTAATGCAAAGCAGAAGGAGACTGAGGTTTACCAAGTCTGCAACCCAATGCCAACCCAGCTCAGCCCCTGAGTGGAATAAAGTCAACAGCTGACCACTCTAACTGCATAGAAGACAAAAGGATAAATCCTCTCTAGGGGAAGATAACATCGTCTGGAGCCTTTGCAGTTATTTATACAGTGTCCAACACTCAATAAAAAAAATTACTAGGCATCTTAAGAAAAAGGGTCATATGATAATAAAAAATAAAAACAGACAATAGTAGCAGACACAAAGGTGTCCAAATGATAGAGTTAGCAGATAAGGAAGTTAAAATAACTATGAATAATGTGTTCAAAAAATAACAGAAAAAGGTCAAAAAACAGATGAAACGGTAACTAAAAAATTAATCCAATTAGACTCACAAACATCTTAATTTTAAAAATATGCATATCAAAGCACAACTTTATTTTACACAGTAAATGAAGGCAGAAGGTCTTACTCTATATTGTATTCAGTTAGCAGTGAAACACAACCTTAATTTAGGAGAAATACGATAGGCCACTAACCAACTCCTGTAATTACAGTAGTAGGTATCAACAGTGGTAAATATCAACTAAATCTCCTTTAATGTGATAGTAAGAAAAAGATTAGGCAAAATAATAGATTCCACAATCTACCTTGTCACCTTACGTTCTCTTAAAGGAGTGTTTTTCCTAACATACCTTTTCTTGCTGCAACCTTAAGAGCAAACCCCGTTGTTTCTTTCGGAGTGGGGGCATTTTATCATCTTCTCCTTTATCTCGTAGATGTCTGCAATTATTCCCATTGAGACAAAGATTAGATTAAATTTCTATTCTAATGTCAAGAATTCTCAACCACTAACAAATGTCTAACCCATTTATCATTTTCAAATGTGGGAAACAGTTGCTGCATGCAGCAACTCCTAACCCAACAAATATTTTATTGGATATATGATATATGCAAACCCTAGACTATGTCCTTTAAAGGTAAAATAGCTTTGAGAAATTTATAACATAGTAAAGGAATTAAGTATAAAATAACAATATAAGAGTCAGTTAAGTGATAAAAGAGAAATGCAAAGAAAATGTTATATGTTTAGTATGTCTTGAAAGCAACATGATTCAAGGATGACTGCTGTATTTCTAGCTTGAGAAACTGGGTTGATCCAATTAAATTAGATGAGGAAAGAAAAACATCTTTAAAAACAAGGCATTTCCTTTTCATGAAAGGAGAAATCAAACAGTCAAAACTATGTTCACTGAAAGAACTTACTTTTTCTGATGCTCTAGCCAGGCTAATTCAGCTTTAGTTTTCTCCTTCAAGGCCTTTTCACGGAGACGCAGGAGTGAAGACTGGTGAGCTGCTCTCATTTCCTCTTCTTTCATATACTGTCTAACCATCTCCATAGTAAATTTAGAAAAGCTGTCTTGTCCTCCTGAGAATGGCATGCTCAGCTCCTGAGTTAGAGAGTTTATGTCCTGTTTATCACCCTCTAAACCTTTTGGAACTTAATTAACTTCATTAAAAGAGGTATGCACTTATAAAAATAAATTATGTATATAAAAAGGCTGCCAGCCACGTAAAAGAACATTCTTCAAAAAAAAAAGGCATGTGGGGGGCTTCCCTGGTGGCGCAGTGGTTAAGAGTCCGCCTGCAGATGCAGGGAACACAGGTTCGTGCCGCGGTCCGGGAAGATCCCACATGCCGCGGAGCGGCTAGGCCCGTGAGCCATGGCTGCTGAGCCTGCGCGTCCGGAGCCTGTGCTCCGCAACGGGAGAGGCCACAGCAGTGAGAGGCCCGCGTACTGGGGGGCGGGGGAAGGCATGTGAAAGCCAGTAACGTTCATCTGCTAATTTATTCACCCAATAAAATTTTAACAAACAACTACTGTAAGCTAGGTATTGTCCCAGGGGTGTAAAGCTGGGTAAGAATTTGCCCCTGTTATTCAAAAGGCTTACAATTTAATAAGAAGAAAGATATAAATGAAAAGTTTTAAATGGAATACAGTGTTGTAAGGGTGAATGAAGTAAGTGAAAAAGCTAAAGACATAACTTTGGCTCAGATCCTCAAAAGCCTTACATATCATTCCAAGGAATAAGTTTGTAAGCTACTTTATATGGAAAGCAAAGCCAGATTCTATACCAAAAATATAACATAAAATTGATATCTCAGGAAAATCATTCTGGTAGCTGACAATTGAGTTCAAGTACAAAATAATTCCTCATACCTTTGAGAGAACACATCCACAACTATTTATGAAGTATCTCCACAGGTAAACTAAAACACACCTTGGCAGAGGACAGTGGAGTCTTTTCTGGGGAAGTTTCTTCATCAGAGTCATCATGATGGCCTCTTTTCTTTTCCATGTTAAATCTGCGATGACTCTCAGAAGGTAGTAAAGATCGAAATGATCTTTCTTCTATTTCATCTTCTGTCATGGATTCATCAAATTTCAGGGAATATTCTGTTGCAAGAGAAGTTGAATCTATAATAAAAGAATATGGAGCAAGTAGATTTTATCATTATAACAGTTTTCAGTAGACATTCAATTAGAAGCCCTGAACAGCTTCCAATTTTTTTAGCAATTATGAATAATTATGCCACAAATATTAGCGTATAGATTTTTGTGTGGACATAAGTTTTCAGATCACTTGGGCAAATACCTAGGCATGTGATTGCTGGGTCATTATAAAATGCTGTGTAAATGTCTTCCAGCGGCGCTGTGCCATTTTGTATTCTCATGAGTGATGAATTCAAGTTCCTGCTGCTCAGCATCCTTGCCACCAATTTGTTGTTATTTTGGATTTTAGCTATTCCAATAGGCAAGTTACAGCATCTCATTGAGATTTTTTTTTTTTCTTTTTTTTTTGCAGTACGTGGGCCTCTCACTGTTGTGGCCTCTCCTGCGGCCACAGGAGCAGTCTCCGGACGTGCAGGCTCAGCGGCCATGGCTCACGGGCCCAGCCACTCCGCGGCATGTGGCATGCTCCCGGACCAGGGCACGAACCCGTGTCCCCTGCATCGGCAGGCGGACTCTCAACCACTGCGCCTCCAGGGAAGCCCTCTCATTGAGATTTTTTTTTTTTCTTTTTTTTTTGCAGTACGTGGGCCTCTCACTGTTGTGGCCTCTCCTGCGGCCACAGGAGCAGTCTCCGGACGTGCAGGCTCAGCGGCCATGGCTCACGGGCCCAGCCACTCCGCGGCATGTGGCATGCTCCCGGACCAGGGCACGAACCCGTGTCCCCTGCATCGGCAGGCGGACTCTCAACCACTGCGCCACCAGGGAAGCCCTCTCATTGAGATTTTAATTTTCACTTCCCTATAAATATATGATATTGAAGACCTTTCCCATGTCTATCTGCCATTTGTATATTTTCTTCAACGAAGTGTGTCTGTTCAGCTCTTTTGCGTATTTTTTAATTGGGTTGCTGATTTTCCTGATGAGTTTTAAAAGTCCTTTATACATTCTGAATATAAGCCTTTTATCCAATGTGATTTACAAATATTTTCTAACAGTCTGTGGCTTTTCATTCTCTTAATAATGTCTCTTACAGAGCAGAAGTTTTTAATTTTTAACAAAGTGTACCTTATCAATTTCTTCCTTCATGGATTGTACTTTTGGTGTTGTACCTAAGAAATCATTGCCAAACCAAAGTGACCTAGATTTTCCCGTTTTCCTCTTCATACTAGTTTTTCAGTGTTTTAATTTCTTTGGATTTTGGTTGCCCCATGAATTCTAGCCACCTTAGCTTTCTTGAAAGATAGGCATGTTCACAGCTGGACAGCTCTACTGTCTCATCCCACAGAATCCCAGAAGTCTGAAAGCTTTCCTATATTTCATCCTGTCTCTTGCCCTTTAGTCCAAACTGGCTGTGTCTCTGCTAGTATAACCCCATCTCTGTGCCTGGCTTCTGCTGAACATGCTGAGATGGCTGATTAAATCCATGGGTAATGTCTTTAGGAAGTAACTGTCCGGTCACACCCTTGGTGTTCTCTCCAGAACTCACTTTCTCATTTTTCACAATATGGATAGGCTGAGAATTTTCCAAATCTTCAAATTCTGGTTTCTTTTTGCTTAATAATTCCTTCAGTTTATTTCTTCTCTCACATTTTACTATAAGCAGTAAGAAGAAACTAGGCTATGCCTTCAACATTTTACTTAGAAATCTCCTCAGCTAAATATCCAAGGTCACCACTTTTAACTTCCACTTTCCACAAAACACTAGAACAAGTTCAGTCAAGTTCTTTGCCACTTTATAACAAGGATTGCCTATCCTCCAGTTTCCAATAACATGTTCCTCATTTCCACCTTTATTGGACGTCATCGGAATCACCTTTAATGACCAACAATCTCTGCAAGGCAGTGTAGGCTTTTTCTTGCATGAACCTCAAAACTCTTCTATCCTTTACTCGTCATCCAGTTCCAAAGCAACTGCTACACTTTTAGTATTTGTTATAGCATCACCCCAACTTCTAGGTACCAACATCTGTATTAATCAGCTAGGGCTGCCGTAACTATAGACTACTACATCCCTATATTATATTCACTATAAAATTTACAGAAAAGATTTTTAAAGGATGAAAAAATTTTAAATTTAAATATTTTCTTCTTACACTCCAAAGACTGTCTTGCCTATCCTGCTTTGAAGACTACGGTTCTAGACTATCAATCAAAAGCACTACTTAATGACCAGTTATTTAAAAAATAAATCTAGAATGGGGGCCATTAATTTACCAACTTAATGTCTTAAAGGTGCCATTTGTTGCCAGATTCTGTTTTCTTTGCTATATTATTTACTACCCATGATTTGATAGGAGTACAGCTTTAATTTATGATCCAGGAAAAGTAATGAATTTTAATCTATTTAATATATCTGATGTTATCATTTATAAGAAATTGTACCTTATTATATTGTTTAAAATTTAAAGTTCTAATAATGGATTCTCCTTTTTATGATCGTGTTACACATCTACAAAAGGATAAAAGTAATTTTTTTCAGTACTGAGTATATATTCCATTCACATGCATGGTCACCTAGATTTAGTCTTGCCTTCCCTCAGAATCATGACACACAACCATGTAAAATATTAGCAAGGTTACTACTGGCATGGTGTATGGCCTTCAAACAGTTTCACCTGAATACATTTAATATCAGACATAAAACCTTGTCTAATTATATTAATTAGTTCAGTCACAAATATCTCAAAGGGTTCTGGAAGCCTCCCCAAACAATAATTATACATACATGTGCAAAGAAAGTTACCTTTCTCATCGGGAAGAGATGGTACACTATCACTTCGCAGAGAATCATCCACAGCAGTCTGGACCTGTTCATCAATAGAACTCTCCATCTTTTCACCATGAAGTTTCTTCTCATTTTCCTTACAAGATGGAACTGAAGGACTTTCTTGACGGCTGCTACCACTACTACTCCTGTTTAAGGATATTATGGAAACAAACCAGAAAAAAAATAAAGGTAACAAAATAAGGATCATAACTTCAAAGTAAACTTATCTGGCCAAGGAAATATGCCTTATGATCAAGATATGAAATGACGAAAGATATAATGTAAGATATAAAAATGCTACATAGATATAAGTCTGAGAAGAAACTGTTTCAGGAAAGATGAGTAGAAGAAAGGAAGGTTTCACTTTTAAATAGTCATAATGGGGAATCAATATTCTCAGGCTATCACTCCCTTTTTTCCTTTCATTTTAAAATCAATCTACTGGGAAAAGAGGCTTCTATCTGCTGTTAAATTATAAACCTCATAATTTATTGCAGTCTGCTTCAATTCCCAACTATTCTACTGGAATGGTTCTTGTAAACTCCACCTAAACTCTAATTGTCAAATCCAATAGATAATTTCTTTTTCTACAATATCAGAGGTATGAACCTCTTATCTCCTTTTTTAAAAGTTCACTAAAGCAAATGTAGTAAAGTGTTAACACTAGGGTAACCTGGATGAAAGATATTTGGGAACTTTATATTATTCCTGCAAAGTTGTTGTAAGCTTGAAATTATATCAAAATTAAATGATAAATAAAAGGGTTCTCCTTTCTTATATTCCCTGACTCTACTCCCACCTGCTTCTCTTCCTACCTCCCTAGCAAGTTTTCCTGTGTTTCTTTCGCTTCCTTTTAATTTTTCTACCTTTTCTTAAAATGACTGTGCTTCCTAGGGTTTTGGTTTTGGTTCCTTTCTCCTTTATGCTATATACTCTCCTTGGACAATCTTATGCATCTCTATAATTTCAACTGCTATCATTTGGAACGAGCCTCAAATCTGTATCACTAGCTCCACCCTTCCCCTGACTTTAAGCCTCAAATTTCCAAATGCTTAGTGAACTTGTTTTTAAGTTCAGTGTTTTCCTTCCTCCCTCTTTGCTTTCCTTAATTTATCCATTCACTAAAGATAAATATATAGCCAATCATAAGCCAGGTTTTGAGATCCTCTGAATAAGCTATTTCCTCTTGTGACATGCCCTTCCTTCCCTCTCTGCCTAATGAAATCAAGACTCAGTTGAAGTATCATTTCTGCAAATTGTTTGTGGACCCCTTCTCCACTCCCAAGGAAGGTCTGTCTCTGTGTTTATACTGTTTTTCTGTGCATATTTCTACGATAGTTTGTATCAGAATTTTACGCAATTATTTGTCTGGCTTAATAAATGTTTTCAAAAGGATAAACTGTATAATAAAGATATAAGGTAAAAGACCAAATGCAGGAGACTGCAAGTGCTTTGGAGTCAGTAGGATATGGGGTTAATCTCAATTCTTCCACTTAGCAGTTACACACCAATCATTCGCTCAATAAACATGTAGTAGATTGCCTACTATGTGCTAGGCATTTCGTTAAGCTCTGGGGATATAAGAATGACACAGTCTTCATTAGCCTACCAACAAGTGTGGGTAAAGATGTGGAAAATTTTTATATTCCTGGTGAAAATGTAAAATGGAGCAGCTGTTTTGGAAAACAGTTTGGCATATCTTCAAGATGTTAAACAGAGTTACTATTATGACCCAGCAATCCTTTTCCTAAGTATATACCCAAGAGAAACGAAAACACATGACCACACAAAAACTTGTACATGAATGTACACAGTGGCACCATTCATAAGAGCCAAAAAGTGGAAACGATCCTAATGTCCATCAACTGATGGATAATTGTGGGATATCCATGCAGTAGATTATTTGGCTATATAAAGGAATAAAGTACTGATACATGATAGACAAACCTTGAAAACATTATGGTAAGTCAAAGAAGCCAGTAGCAAAGAACCACACATTGTATGATGCTATTTATATGAAATGTCCAAAACAGATAAAAATCCATATAAAATAGAAATAGAGAGTAGATTAGCTGTCACCAGAGGCTGGAAAAGGACATAAGAAGTGACTGTTAATGGGTACAGGGTTTCTTTTGGGGATGATGAAAATGAAGCCCTCAAAGAACTCCAAGTCTAGTCTACAAGTGATAAGTAAAGGAGTGAGAATATAGAAGGTGGTAAAGGCTGTATAGTTATACTGAGTGCTGTGGGAGAACACAGAAGGGATCTCTAAAGCAGATGAGGGGTAATACTGATTCTTAAAGGGCAAGTAAAAGTAAACTAAATGAAATGGAGCAGGGAGGGTCCAGAAAGAAGGTACATCATATGTAATGGCACAGGAGACAAAGAGAGCATGGCTCTTTAGAGAAATGGAAGTAGTCAGAACCAGTAGAATATGGTAAGAGGAGAAATGCCAAGTGACAGGGCTGGAGATGGGCTAAAGACTCAATAATAAAGGGACTTTCACACTATACTAAGTGGCTCTGAGGAAACACTGAAGGTTTCAAACAGGTAAGTAACCAATTGGCTGCAAATTTTAGAAAAATCACTCTGGTTGCCATGTGGTTAATGTATGAAGTGGGAAAAGGTTACAGGACAGGGAAACCTATTAGGAGTCCACTGCAGTAACTCAGATGATGGCCTAAATTGTCAGTGAAGGTTAAATGAAAGTCATATAGTTCCAGACACAGAGTAAGTACTTAATAACTGCTGGTACTTACCTCACATTAATCTTCCTGTTTTTTAGTCTCATGATTTAATTTTTAAATTGAGGTTTTAGTATACTTTGAGGTTTTAGTATACTTTGACAATATAGTATAGTATAGTATATACTATACTACTATACTATATAGTGTATATATATATATAGTATATAGTATAAATATACTATATACTATATATATAGTATATACTATATGTATATAGTATATACTATATACTATATAGTATAGTATATATAGTATACTTTAGTATACTTTGACAATATAGTATAGTATAGTATACTTTGAGGTTTTAGTATACTTTGACAATATAGGTATCCTACCTCTAAGAATGCTGGAAAGAGGCCTCTAAAACCTTTTAATCCAAGGACAGAACCACAATTGAAAATTATAGATGTTAATACTTGTGCCAAGTACAAGGACAAAGTATTCAATCTTCTTTCATAATGATAAAAATTAGTACATACAGAAATGTCAAAAAATATGGATGTCAGCAAAGCAACATGCTTTGGAGCCAGATAAACCATGGTTCAATTCCTTGGTGTGCCACTAGCTATGTGACTGTGGGTGAGTTTCTTAACATCTTCATGAGCCTCAGTTCCCTTATCTATAAAAAGAGGATATCTGTCTTGGAAGATTGTTGTGAAGATTAAATGCAGAAAGAACAACTTATACAGTACTTGTACAATGTAAACTGTCAAGGAATGGTAGCTGTATTATTACATGGAACAACTATTTTGTAAATCAGCTAATTAAATGGGGGAAGCCAGAACAGAAGGGAAGACACTATTTCATTTAAAGAAACAAGATTAATGAATCAAAAAAAAGCAATGCCTAAGCAATGTCTAATGTCTATCAGACTTTACTAAATCAAAGTCTTTTTACCTTCTATCACGATTCTTGTATCTTGAAGACTCAGAATAACTATCATATGAAGGGGAAAACTTCTGATGCTTGGAGTCAAGGGTCCCTTCTTTACTCTGAGAGAGTGGACCAGATTGACTTTTCCTACAAAGAAAATAAAAACTGATTAAAACATTTAAAGTCTCAAACAAGAGAAAGATTTTTAAGTACTGCTTAATATTAACATGAGACAAAATCTTGAATGAATACAAATTATGAAATAACTGTTGCAAAGTAATTGAGAAAGAAAGGCATTTGCTCACAGAAAAGTGTACAACACATTAAAGAATATCTTCTATTTATTACGAGAAATAAACACAAATCACCCCAAGTATCAATGAATGTGAATAGAGACTTAAAATCTATAAATTAGAGACAGTCAAAATGTGATGTAAAAAAATACACATACAGGACTTCCCTGGTGGTGCAGTGGTTAGGAATCTGCCTGCCAGTGCAAGGGACACGGGTTCAAGCCCTGATCTGGGAAGATCCCACATGCTGCGGAGCAGCTAAGCCCGTGCACCACAACTACTGAGCCTGCACTCTAGAGCCCCAAATCATAACTACTGAGCCCACGTGCTAGAGCTACTGAAGCCTGCAACTACTGACACTCTAGAGCCCCAAATCATAACTACTGAGCCCACGTGCTAGAGCTACTGAAGCCTGCGCTCCTAGAGCCCGTGCTCCGCAACGAGAAGCCACCACAATGAGAAGCCTGCGCACCTCAACGAACAGTAGCCCCCACTCGCCGCAACTAGAAAAAAGCCAGCGCGTAGCAATGAAGACCCAATGCAAACAAAAATAAATAAATTTATTTTTAAAAATTACACATAAACATGAAGACATCACCCAGCCCTGCCTAAAAAACTCTCCAATGACTTTACATTGCTCCTAGAATAAACTACAAAATCCATAAGATCTGCAAAGTTCTACCATAGTCTGATCCCTGCATCATCTCCTACCATTCTCCTCTTTGCCCTTTGCCCCCATCTTCCTTCATCTTCTCCTCCACCTTTGCATGTACTGACCTGCCTATTCCTTACCTCCTTTACATCACTGACTCCCTTTCATCCACTGGATCTCACCATAAGCTTTACTTCCTCAGGAAAACCTTCTCTGACCTCCTTGCTATTCAAACTCCTTTGTTGTATATCGCAAAGACATATGTTCCTTTCTTTCATAATGCTTAATTTGTAAGTGTTCATCCACTTAAAGGATATTTGATTAATGTCTCTCTTCCCAACCAGACTGTATGCCCATAACTGTATTTCCAGTACCCACAACAGTGCCTGGGACATAACAGATACTCATGACATATTTGCTGAATGACTGGATATTAACCTATCTGTTTCAGCTCTTGTCCTTAGTTGTTTCACGAAGTCTGGAGCATACTGCCGCTGGTGGTCATATAGCGTTGCTAGGGGAGCTCCTGAAGCAGTGATGGCATCTGAGATATGAGTTCGAGTCAACTCTGCCATCTAAATATGAACACACACAAGGCAAAGTAGATATAAAAAGGTAACATCACAGAAGAACTGAGAGTGAGCAGAGTGTCTTAGAAAGATCACTGGATTGAGAACAAGCAAATTCTGCCATATTAGGTAAAATATTGTGGGCATGTCATTTAGACTCTTTAAGTTTCAACAACTTCCTTATAAAAATAGAGCTAGACCACATGATTTCTAAGGTTTCACCCAGCTATAACAATCTATGAATTATTAGACAGAAAACCTTCAAATCCAAAATAAGCCACAGTAAACCAAAAATTAAATCTTCCTTCAAGAATCAATTCAATTAGAACTTCCTATCTAAGTCTTTTCTGACCAACAATGTGAAGTACATCTTCCCTGTGCTTAGCCATTATTGCCATGTATTATTCATTTGGTATTTATTCAATCACTGCTTTGACGAATTGAAATGTTTTTGAAATCTCTGTTAACTGTAATCTAAAATTTTCTTGAGAAAAGAGACTCTATACTTATTTGCACAACCCCATGGTACCCATCATATAGTAGGTTCATGGCTTTTTAATAACAGAATCATTTCACAAACAGTCCTAAATAGTAACTGCTAAAATAAACTGTAACTTTATAGATTATGATATCCTATATAGAGACAGCAGTAAAACTATTTCTGGCTTTATCTTTGGTATAATCAAAAAAAAAGGACACTAATATCACTCTAGGTAACAATGAAACATCTTCATACAAAACAGATCCATGGCTCTGTGGGACTAAGATTGGGGACTGACTGCAAAGGGCATGTAAGAATATTTCCAATACTCTTAAAAGTTTTATTTCTTGATTATGGTGGTGTTCAGAGGAATAGATAGATATGATAAAGAAATATATATAGATACCTATATCTATCTGTCAAAACTCATAAAACTGTATACTTAAAATGGATATATTTTATTGTTTGTAAATTACACATCAATAAAATTGATATTTTTTTAAAAAGCTTACTCAGGGGCCAAAATATAGAGTTCTTCTGCATCTTTTTTCTGCCCCCTATATTGTTCACATGGACAACACACTACAATAAATGATGCCTCATTTCTATAGGGTATGGCCCTCATTGAAAGTCACTTATCAAAAGTATGCATTTGCTAGATGTTAGAAACCCATGACTGCTAAGACCAAAGGTAATCAGACTGACTAAAAAGAACTAAAAGGAAAAGGGTTCTTGGTGGCTCTCACCTCACAGATTTGGCGTGCTGCATCTGTGGTCAGGCGAGCAGTCTCTGTTTGCTGAGCAGCTATTTTACAAGTTGCTTCCTGCAGGACTTCAGTTACATCCCGTTGTGATTTAACCACCTGCTGCAATGATTCCACATGGACCTGTTAATAAAAGAGGGTGAAAAGAGAACTTACTTTATGTCTCAGTCTCATCCCACCCACATAAGTTTTAACTTGTAAATTTGTTTCATGGATCAAATGCCTTGAGGAAAAAAAAAAAACCAAAACCTTTCACTACTATCTTGATTTCATGTCTTAAAATTTAGAGTTTAAAATCTGGAATCTTAAAATCACTGCTGAAGTTTAAGTCTTAACTCCACTGTTCACAAGTTGATGTATCTGTAGACAAGTAACTACTGTGTACCTCAGTTTCCATTTCTCTAAACTGGGGATAGGCCTTGACTACTTAATTTCACAGGGTTGCTACAAGAATCAAATGACATGAAATTAACTCATATGGTATAATGTACTAAAACATTATTATTTACATCTTTCCTTTTTATTCTTATATAACTAAAAGAATACTAAAGTGATTTCAAGGATAGAAATTTGCAAAAGAAGCTACCTGAGCTGCTCTGCTTCGGGTTTCTTCTAATTGTCTCTGACACTCCAGAGCCTCTTGTTCAGCCTTCAATTTCAAAAGGGCCAAGTCTCTTTCATGGCGTTGCTGCTGTGCCTTCAAAATAAAGAAATGATCAACTATTAATTCTAAGATACTGAACTATTTCAATGCAGAAACTAAATTAAATAGAACGCTGTTTTCCTAACACAGATCTTTTGAAGCAACTAATCAGAGCCTAAAGGAAAGACAGGAAATAGTGGAGACATCAACCATTTATCATTTATCTAAATATTTAGTGACCACCTACTGTGTTTCAAATAATGTAGTAATATAAAAAATTTCCAAGACATGCAGGACTAAGAACTCGTATCAAAAAGCTGGTTTAAAAGAAAAGCTATGGTACTAACTCTTTGGAGGAGATTAAAACATCCTAAATATAAGAATAAAGATAATGCTTCACACCTCACAATTTTATGATTCCTTTATTTTGACTTTGAAGGAGCAGCTTCATAAAAATGTTGCCCTCCAAAACGTCTCCTTCTTAACAGGACTCTTTCTTACAATTATTCCATACGATGTTATCTATAAATTTATATATTTTCATTTCTTCTGGTATAGTGCTAAATAATATAGGTTCTCTAAAGGTGGTAAGGCTGGATATAAAGTCATACAATGCCCTGTCCGTATTTGGAAACCCAGAGATCTAATGTATCCCTAAAATGGTAGATAACGTCAGCGGTTTTTCAGATCTCAAGGAAAGGATGACAACTGCAATAGGGTCATTTTCTCAATCCAGTGATTTTTTTAATAAAGTTGGTATCAGCCCCTCTCCACTGTCCACCAGTGAGCATTTGGAAATGTCTGGAGAGCTTTTACTGTCACAATGAATGGACAGCACTACTGTTATTTATTGGGAGGAATGTAGGAAGGTTGAACAGTTCCATACAAAAGAACTATCTATCGGTATTTTAAGAGGAACAACTAGAAAATGAAACTGAAAAAAAAATCATTTATTATCAAAAGACATAAAATATTTAAGAATAATTTTTAAAATGTGTAAGACCGCTACACTGAAAATTACACTGCTGAGAGAAATATTTAAAAACCTGAACAAACAGAAAAAGATACTATGTTCATGAATTAGAAGATGCAATATTGTTAAGATGTGAATTCTCCTCATACTGATCTATAGATTCAATGTCATTCAAATCAAAATGACACCAGGCTTTTAAAATTTTTTGTAGAAACCGACAAACTGATTCTAAAAGTTATACAGAAATGCAAAAAGGTAGAATAGCCAAAACTATCTTGAGAAGAACAAAGTTGGAGTAATTACAGCCTGATTTCAAGACTCACTATGGGGGAGGGATAAATTGGGAGATTGGGATTGACATATACACACTACTATATATAAAACAGAGGACCTACTATAAGGATCTACTGTATAGCACAGGGGACTCTACTCAATACTTTGTAATGGCCTAAATGGGAAAAAAAAACTAAAAAAGAGTGGATATATGCATATGTATAACTGATTCACTTTGCCGTACACCTGAAACTAACACAATATTGTAAATCAGCTATATTCCAATAAAAAAGTTTTTTAATTGAAAAAAAAGAAACAAAAATAGTATGGTACTAATAAAGCTATAGTAAAATAGTATGGTACTAGAAAAACAGTATGGTACTAGACAAATAAGTCAATGGAAAAGAACAGAGTGCAGAAATAGACCAACATATAAATGATTACTTAAATGTTGATAAAGGTACCAAGGTAACTGAAGAAAACGGTGCTAGAACAACCAAACATCCATGTGGGAGGAAAGAATTTAACTTTGACCCATTCCTCACAACCCGTAATTAACTTGAAATGGTTCGCACACTTAAATATAAAAGCCAAAACTATAAAGCTTTGGGGAAAAAATAAAAGAATATCTTTGTTAGAGTACCTTAATATCTTAGGGTAGGCAAAGTTTTCTTAGAATACAAAAAGCACTACCCATAAAAGAAAAATATTAAAAACTAGATTTCATCAAAATTAAAATCTTCTGCTCTTCAAAAGACATAGTTTAAGAAAATGAAAAGGCAAATCAAGGATGAAAAGCAATATTTGAGATATATCTGAAAAAGACTTGTTTCTAGAATATATAAAGAACTCCTACAACTCAATAAGTAAGACATCCCAATCATGAAACAGGCAAAAGATTTGAACAGATATTCACAAAAGAAGACACAAGTTGGATCAATAAATATACTAAAAGATCAATCTCATCAATCATAAAAGAAATGCAAATTAAAACCACAATGAGATACTACTTCACTCTCACTACAATATACACAATGATAGCAAAGATATAATACAACTAGAACTCTCATACATTGCTGTCAGAGTATAAGATGTTACAACCATTTTGGAAAACAGAATGGCAGTTTCTCATAAAGTTAAACATACACTTAACCCAAGCAATTACACTCCTAGGTATTTAGGCAAGAAAAATAAAAATATGTGTTGTATACAGAGCATTGCAAAAAAGTGTTCAGAGCAGGAATACTTAGGGTAGCCAAAAACTGGAAATAATACAAATGTACATCAACAGGAGAATGGATAAATGAATTGTGATATATTCATCAATGGAATGTTACTCAGCAAAAAAACCAAAAGCAACACCATGGATGCAATAACATGGATTAATCTTAAAAACGTTATATTGCATAAAATAAGCTAAACACAACAGAGTACAAAGTATACTTCCATTTTATGAAGTTCTAGAACTGGCAAAAATAAACTATGGTGATATGAATCAGAATACTAATTGCCTCTAGGAGGGGAGATTAATTGAAAAGGGGCCTGGGTAAAACTTCTGGGTGACTGAAGTGTTCTATATTTTGATTAGGGTGGTTGTTACATGTTCAAAATTCATCAAATTATACACTTAAATTCTGTGTATTTTATTATATTTAAATACTACCTCAGTTTAAATATATATATATATATATATATAATCAATAGCATTCCCACCGAGGAACACTGGATTTTTGTTAGCTAAGGGAAAGTCCTATTATCCTGGCATTACCATATACTTAGATCTCAGAAACTTTTCTTTTTAGTACAAATAAAGTATTAAAAAACAAAACAAAGAAACAAAAACTCAACCATTTCTGACCTGTCACAAAAAAGAGAAAATATTGAAAATGTTAGATAAGCTGATTTTCACACTGTCACGAAAAATGTAGAGAATGTGGAAAATGAAGTATTTGAAAGAGAATGATTGTATTATTGTTCTGCTGCCAAATACTGCATGTTTAATTATCTTTTTAGCATATGGTAGTTCTTCTCAGGGTTATTTATAGGTACTGTATGACAGACTATTTTGTTCTACTTGGCAAGTTAAAGTTGTTGTTTTTTTAACTTATCATTAAAAGTATTTGAAATAGCAAAGAAAAGAGAAAAAAATGCAGAAAACTCCACAAATACCTTTATGATCTGAGCCAGAGACACACTCTCCTGCTGAGCAAGTGAAATGCCTCTGACTCTTTCTACATCTGATAGTTGGCGCACTGACTCCTCAATGGCGCTCAAGTAACTGAGTTCTGCTGCCATACGATGCTGGAGGCCAGCAGGAGAAAAGCGCTTAGAACCTGGAAGGCATATAACTGTCAAATATCAAAGTTCACATGAAATTACATCTCAGATTTCTAAAATTCATTTCTCATTTTAAGGTCCAAAAACAAGTCTGCTTTCCTCTTTAGGAAAGAGAGTGACTCATTAGTACAATGTTTCTTGATAGTTACTTCTTTTGTGTGTGTATGAGCACACATACATGCATGTGTACATAATACATATATACCTATGAACACTTAGGAGTACATATATGGGATACATTTTTCAAGTGTCTTTTGAATAATGCTGGCAAAATGGGAAAAGTCACCACTATTGAATCTCTCGCACTTTTCAGTATTTATTTTCGGGCACAATTTTTGTTTTCAAAAAGTAATTGCATCCACTTGAAACAACATTTCTCTATGGTTTAAATGAAAGAAAAGAAATTTTCAGAAAAAAATTAATACCTTATTTTTTAAATTACAGCTGCATGGATCTACTTGCCTGGTGTTGAAGCCATCTCTGTCGTTCTGCTGGCAGCCAGGTTCGTATCAGCAAAAGTTGCATTAGGCTTAAATCCTGTTATAGTTGGAGTCACTATTATTGAGGATTTAGATCTTTCTAATGAAGCTCCTGGAAGATCAAACTGCAACAATTTCTGGGAACTTGGAGATAGGGGAGAAGTTGGAGTTTTCTGTGATCTTCCCTTGTCTGATGAGACACTAGAAGTTTTGTTTCATAAAGACATTATAGAAAGGAAAACTACTTCAAGAACCATCTAAACAATTAATAAGAACAACATGCATAACTTTATTAACATTAGCTTTAAAAAGCGGTGATTCAGGCATTTACTCATTTAACAGAGTCACTATGCTGAGTGAATGACTATGAATACTCCTCTTATTGCTAGATTTACAGTGGGGAACAAGCTAGGGACAAACCCTGCCCAAAATAATATGGAAAAGGAGTCTCTTGATTAAATTGGCACTTAACTCTTTCCTCTACAATGTACATTTATCATGAATCACTTATTGTAGTATCTGGCAAAATCCTCTAGAATACTTGGAGCTTATATAGCAATAAAATTACAACCATACAAAAAGGCAAGGTCAAGCCTATTTTATAAAATACATCTTAAAATATATCTCTGAAAGAGAATAAAATACCATTTTGTGTTAAAAATTTTTAAATGACAAAAATTACTCGTTATTCCTCTTAACCAAAAAGTCACAGCAAAAATTTTTCATACTAACCATCTCTAAATACTTTATATATGTTCATTTGTTTCTGTCCACTTTTTAATGCTATAGCTCTTTCTTGAACTTTCTAAGAAGTAACCTCTCATAGCAGTTTGATGAAAACAACTCAAGGACACAAGGCACATGTCTAGCCCCTCTTTGAGAAATTTGCTCATTAAAGGTATTGTTTCTCATAACAAGAAGCATGCTGCCTTGCACTAACCATTTATTTACTGACTAAATTACTCAAATACCCTATAAAGCATGTTAGCAGTTAGCATATTTCAACATACTAAAGCAAGCTTACTTTTAGCTTTAATAAAACTATGAGATGGTTTTCAAAGGTAAACATTTCTCTTATACCAGCATTTAAATATTTGAATAAAAGTAGTCTTGAGAGGCACTCACTTGTTTCCAGTGACCTTTAATTTTCTACTGACGGTTTAGAGAAATACATTTTTAACAGTCTGACAATTTCATTTATGGAACATAAAAAGAATTATCATTATTTCTGTCTCCTAATAGATCTCAATGAAAGAATTCCAACACAACATCAAAACAAACTACTCTGTCTGAATCTCACCTTATGGTTTTACAAGATGAATTTATATTTGTTCTGCAGAGACTTCCCCAGATTAGTGTTTCCAATGATGTTAGTTAAGTTTTCCAAAAAGTAAAAAGAAAAAAAAGGGAAAGA
>NW_006773751.1:2205069-2223436 GCF_000442215.2 Lipotes vexillifer
AAGAGTGTGGAGACAGACAGTGACTATAGCCATGTAAGTTAAGAAAAAAACAGGTTAAATAATTTTTTAAAAATCTGGACTCCATTGTATCAAAACCTCAAATTGTTGTATCCACTGTGAATCTCCACAGGTGGAAAAGTGGGGGTCTAGACTACAGTATTTATCAACTTATTTGGCTATGGATTCTGTTTCAGAAATGTTTAACTTTGTAGATTTTGCCAATTAAATCATCAGAGTATCTCTTAAGGAAAGGTAAAGTTTTCTGAATTCCAAAATCATTGACAAAGAAATTAAAATTCAACTTTAAACATAGCAATGATGGTATTAATGATACAGCATTATCTGCAACATGAAAGCATTAAAAATGATTATCTGTATGTGACACTATACTAGAAAAAGCACATGGTTTTAAAATTAAAAAGAAATATTCATGTTTTCTCAGAGCTTAAATTTCCAGGACAAAACCAGTGCAGCAGATAAAAAGTCACGGAGACAGAGTAGGAACTGTACATAAAGCAATAGTTATGGGTAAGCAATAGGCTAAGTGCATAATATATTATGATATTAAAAAGAAGGAAAAAATCAGAGTGTACAAGTTCCATAATCAATGTAAGAGTGAGATTTCAAAATCTTCTTGAGTCATCTAATAAGTTGAGCAGAAGAGAAAAGTTCAGAGGTACAAATAAACAATGATATCAAAAGAACACTAAGTGGTTGTGTTTAAAGAGTGGAAGAATACAGTTGAGAAGAAAACTGTATAAACAAAGGAAATAAGATAGTCTTTGGTAGCCTAGTGATAACACTTCAAATAAAGTTAAGCTCTTAATGTTGACCTCTGGGGTAACTGTGAGCTCCCAGAGTACCCTAAGGAGAGTAGTTGCTTGGGCAAAGGACTGAGTCAAGAAAACAACTGTGGCAATGGCATTTAGAATAGAAAGGTAGGTTGTGCTAGAGGCAGAGAATTCCTGTGGGAGTGGTTGTAATTGTTTAGGTGAGAGATGACTATATTCTAAAATATAGATAACGACTAGAGCTATGAACAAAACCACAAAAAAAAATAAATTTATTAAGTGAATTCTCTGATCAATGATATTGTAACTTTAATTAAATATGAATTACAGTATAAAATATGCATTACTTTACCTCAAAGAATGCCCAGAAAGATCCTCCAAAGTGCTATCAGTGTCAAGAGTCTGCTCATAATCTTTAACAGAAAGTTTGCTACTGGTCCTAGATTTCTTTCCTTGACGAGAGCCACGTTCTGAACTAGAGTGTACTTTTTCTTCATCAAGAAGTGAGTTCTGAATATTTCCAGTGAGTGAATCTAGCCCTGTAAAGTAAATTTCTCATAAAACTGATTCCCAATATTAGAAGCTACTGAGAGATAATTGATACCTAGATTTCAATAAAATAACAAAAAGTACAAACTAGAATATCTTAAAATGGACTTTAAAAAAATTTGTTTTTCATATGTAAAATAAAACAGTTCTTCATTCTTTGCTTCCATTTAAGCAAAGTGAAATTTCTTCCATTAGTATCTGCCACTTGCTATTAAAAAATAATTTGTTCTTAGATCAAATGTTTAAAAAGAAAGACAAACACATTAAACAAGAATGAAGTACTATTCTATCCCTATAAAAAAGTAACCAAAAGGAAATGTTTTAAGGATAAAACCCAGAGGTAAGCGAAAAATGGTACCAACTGCCAACCGAACTACATAATCCTTTCAAAAAACTCTATGGCAAGAACTAAGTAGCCAGATTCATAAAACTGTTCATATTCTCTAAGAAAAATCTTACTTACAGGGGTATCTTAAGGAGATTATTGAAACAAACAAAACACAAATTGTGCATGACATTCAATGCATAACTTTAAAATTAAAAAAATTTCCGGACTTCCCTGGTGGCGCAGTGGTTAAGAATCCGCCTGCCAATGCAGGGGACATGGGTTCGAGCCCTGGTCTGGGAAGATCCCACATGCCATGGAACAACTATGCACCACAACTACTGAGCCTGCGCTCTAGAGCCCGCGAGCCATATCTACTGAGCCCACGTGCCTAGAGCCCATGTTCTGCAACAAAGACAAGCCACCGCAATGAGAAGCCCGAGCACTGCAACGAAGAGTAGCCCCCGCTCACCACAACTAGAGAAAGCCCGTGTGCAGCAATGAAGACACAACACAGCCAAAAATAAGTTAATTAAAAAAAAATTTCAACCTACATTTCCAACAACAGAATTGTCTATATTACACAGATAATAGTAACTTGAATATTTAAGTAGCACTCTGTAATTTAAAATGCACTGCATATATATTACCTTATTGCTCTTAAACACCTTATGAAGTGGGTACCATATAATTAATTTGCTGATGAGGTAACTAGAGATCTATGAGGCTAAATAACTTAAGGATACACAGTCAATAGCAGAAATGGGACATAAACCCAGGCCTCATGACTCTAAGTCTAGGGCATTGTTCACCTTGATGATATGTTTCAATAGCAGCACAGAAAACTATTTGCTACGTTAAAAAAAAAAGCAGAAAAAAGAATCATGTGCACATTTTAATGACAGTTAAGAAAATTTTTTTAGTGTAGATATATGGTTAAAGATCAAAAGAAAATGGAAAAGTAAAGAAAAAATTATGCTGCACACCCATGTTCACAGCAGCATTAATCACAATAGCCAAAAGACAGAAGTAACTCAAGTGTCCTTCAACAATGACTGTAATAACAAAACATGGTATATACATACAATGAAACATTAGTCAGCCTTAAAAAGGACTTTTTTTTTTTTTTTGCAGTACGTGCGCCTCTCACTGTTGTGGCCTCTCCCGTTGAGGAGCACAGGCTCCGGATGCGCAGGCTCAGGGGCCATGGCTCACGGGCCTAGCCGCTCCGCGGCATGTGGGATCTTCCCAGACTGGGGCACGAACCCGTGTCCCCTGCATCGGCAGGCGGACTCTCAACCACTGTGCCACCAGGGAAGCCCAGGAAGGACATTTTGACACATGCTACAACATGGATGAACTTTGACAACATTATGCTAAAATAAGCCATCCAGTCACAAAAGAACGAATACTGTATGATTATACACCTATATGAGGTCCTAGAGTAGGCAAATTCATAGAGACGCACAAAGTAGAACAGCTGTTACCAGGGGCTAAAGGGAGGAGAAAATGAGAGTTATTATTTAGTGGGTATAAAGTTTCAGTCTGGGATAACGAAACAGTTGTGGAGATGGATTAAATGGTGATAGTTGCACAAAAGTGTGAATGTACTTAATGCCACTGAACTGGACACTTAACAATGGTTAAATTTCCTAGTCAAATTCATAGAGACAGAAAGTAGAACGGTGGCTGCCAAGGGCTGGAGAGGGAGGAATAGGGAGTCACTGTTTAATAGGTACAGCGTTTCAGTACAGGAGGATGAAGACGTTCTGGAGACCGACCTATGGTAGTGAAACTTCGTTGCAAACAGTGTGAATAAATTTAATGCCACTGAATGGTATGCTTAAAAATGGTTAAAATGGCAAATTTTATGTTAGCTATTTTTACCAATTAAAAAATAGGTAAATTTTAAAATTATGCTATATTATGCTGTAGTGATAGTAATAAGGTAACAATTTTTCATTAAAATTTGGTTTAAAAAAGGAAAAATGAGAACAGTCTTACCGTATGAGAAATATCAAAGCCAACTATCAATCAAAGAAATGCAAATCACTTCAATGAGATGCCATTTTTCATTATTAGATTAGCAAATATTTTTAAAGTAATGAAACCTTGAGTGTCATTCAGTACACACAGGAAATAATACTCATACACCATTTTCATGGGAGTACAAACTCATATATCCTTTCTTGAGGACAACTCAAAAAATATATAAAAATCATTTTCCAGCCAAGCCCTTGACTCAGAAATTCCACCTGACTCATAGTCATTCATCCTAGGAAGCTATGTAAAGATATATACAATGCATTAAATATGCTGACTGCATTATCATAATGGGGAGAAAAACACACAAATAATCTAGACAATTATTAATCAATGAGAAAGGATTCTATAATCTAAAATCTATTCATGATCCCTAGGCTAGAAGCAAGCTGTTAATACTGTTTATCTCTAAATTTTCCATAATACAGATGCACTCTTATAATAAAAACACTTCATTCATTTAATATATTTTTTCAAACATAAATATACAATTGAAAAATTGTTCTTGATTTCAAAAAACTAGAAATTGTAGACAATACAATGGTCTAAGCAAGAAAGACCTAAACTCCAAACAAGGGACCTATATGCAAAGAAAACGTTTGCCCACAGTTTAAAAGACTGCCAAAGGAAAGTATAGTTATATTTTTTTAAGTTAAATTAAGATAAATAATTTTTTCTTATGATTACCACTTTAATCTACCAACTATTTTCAACTACATTGGGAGGGAGCTGAGTGAGCATGCAGACAATCTTTTCCACCACCAGGTGGAGCATATACAACAAAATTTACACATCTTAGAACTTTGGGATAAAGTACTAAGTTTAAGTTGATGCTGTGGGAAGTAAAATATATGGGTTTTTTTTAAGGCATTGTGAGAGGGATCAGGGAAACAAAGCCAAAAACAGTACCTGTATTTCATCTAACCAAGTTTTAGATTACAATTTTTAAAACCTATACTGAATCATATTGTTTATACTCATATATTTAATATATCATGAGATCTTAACTTGTACAATATATTGCAGTAGAAGGTACACTTGATTTAGGAGTTAGAAGCCAGAATCTAGGCTTTGCCAGTAACTAGTTAGTAACCTTAGGTGAGACACTAACATAACAAAGATCGGCATTTTTGAGCAAGATCAGCATTTCCCAAAACATATTCTGCTCAATTCTAATGTAACATGCTGACTGAAGAACTGATTCTGTGGTCAAATTAATTTGAAAAATACTTCATACTATAGCCTCATCCTCATCCTAAAATAAATAATCCATATTAGCACATTAAAAGTGTTGATCAACACCAAAAGCACAAGCACCAAAAGCAAAAATAAATATGTGAGACTACATCAAACTAAAAAACTTCCACATTTTGTCTTCATCAACAAAATAAAAAGACAACCTATGGCAAAATACTTACAAATCATATACCTGATAAGGGCTTAATATCCAAAATACATAAAGAATTCACACAACTCAATAGCAAACAATCCAGTTAAAACATGGGCAAAGGAACTGAATAGACAGTTTTCTAAAGGGAAAACAGTATGGAGGTTCTTCAAAAAACTAAAGTAGAACTACCATATGATCCAGCAATTCCACTTCTGGGATTTTATCCAAAGAATATGAAAACACTAATTTGAAAATATATATGCACTGTGAGTTCACTGCAGCATTATTCACAACAGCCAAAATATGGAAACAACCATCCATCAATGGATGAAGGGATAAAGAGGTGGTACATATACAATGGAATATTATTCGACCATGAGAAAGAAAGACATCCTGCCATTTGTGACAACATGGATGGACCTTGAGGGCACTGTGCTAAGTGAAATAAGTCAGACAGAGGAAGACAAATACTGTATAATATCACTTATATGTGAAATCTAAAAAGTCCAAACTCGTAAAAGGACAGAGTAGAAAAGTAGTTGTCAGGGGTAGAGGAAATAGGGAGATATTAGTAAAAGATTACCAACTTTCAGGTATAAGATAAATAAGGTCCAAGGATCTAATGTATAACATGGTTACTGTAGTTGATAACACCGTATCATATAACTGAAATTTGCTAAGAGAGTAGAACTTAAATATTCTCACCTATATATATATATATAGTGATGGATGTGTTAGTTAACGGACTAGATGGAAGGAATTCTTTCACAATATATATGTATATCAAATCATCACAATGTACACTTTAATTACCTTACAATTTTATTTGTCAATTAATCCCTTAATACAGCTGAAAAAAATTAAAAGAAAAAAAAATAGAAGTGTTGATGAATCCTGCAGGAAAGAAGCCTGTTTCACTCTAAAAGCTTTTCCCAAGTTTATGGAACCATGGAGCTCTTTTATCCTCAGAATACTTATGAAACAGCCTATTGCACAGAATCAGTATTTCACAAGAAAAGACAGGCTTTGGAAAGTGTTGATAAAATGATGTCTAATGTTCCTGCCAAAGACTTTCAGAACACTGCCAATCTGCAAAGAGAATTATACTAGGTTAATGATTTAAAAAGAATCTATTCCTAGCACTCTCACATTGGAAGTATAAAGTGGCACTAGCTTTTCTGAAGAGCTATTTGGCAAAATGTATCCAAATTTTAAGCACGGCATACTCAGTGTCCCATTATCTCCCTTCTAGGATTTTCTCTTAAAGGAAAGAACCAGATCAAATGCATAAAGATGCATTTGTAAGCATATTCAATGCAGCAGTGTTTATACTAGGAAAAAAAAAAAAAAGAACCTAAATGTCTAGCAATGGGGAATTGGCTAAATAAATTACAATATATTCAAATAACAGAACACTAGGTAATCACTACAAAGGGTTACCCATATTTACCAACACAGAAAGGTATCTGTAACCCATTAACATAAAAAAATATTGCATAAAATGTGATCTTGTACATGTAACGTTTTCTATTTACATATGCCTACTAATTGTCTAGAAGGATTCTTACTAAAAACGTTAACATTTCACATCCAGTAGAATGTCTGTTCTTCAAAAAAACAAAAACCCAGAACACAACAAGGGTTATTTTAGTATGTATGTGGAGCAACTGGAACCCTTGTGCACTACTGGTGAGAATGTAAAAGGTTGTAGCTGCTATGGAAAACTGTATGGCAGTTCCTCAAAAAAATAAATATAGAAATGCCTTTTGATCCAGCAAGTCTACAACTGGGTATATACACAAAAGAACTGAAAGTAGGGATTCAAACGGTATTTGCACACCAGTGTTCATGTCCACATTATTCCCAATAGCCGAAAGGTTGAAACAACTAAGATATCCATCAACTGATGAAAGAATACACAAAACGTGGTATATACATATAATGGAATATTATTCAGCCTTAAAAAGGAAGGACATTCTGACACATGCTACAACATGGATGAAATTTGAAGACATTATGTGAAATGAAATAAGCCAGACACACAAAGACGAATATTGCATGATGCCAATTATATGAAGCACCTAGAGTAGTCAATTTCATAGAGACAGAAAGTAAAACAGTGGTTAACAGAGGCTCAGGGAAGGCAGGAAAGGGAAATTGCTGCTTAATGGGTTCAGAGTTTCAGCATGGGATGATGAAAAAGTTCTGGAATTAGGTAATGACGATGGTTGTACAACACTGTGAATGTGCTTAACAGCACTGTATTGTACACTTGAAAATGGTTAAAATGATGAAGTTTACATTATGTATATTTTACCACAATAAACTAAAATAAAACCTAAAAAAATGTTAACATTGGTTATCTCTAGGTAGAGGGAATACAGGTGATTTTTAATTTTTAAATATTTTCTATATTTACAGATTTCTCCTCCCCCTTTTCTTTTTTTTTTTTTTTAACTCAATGAGCAATTTTTTACTATCAGAAAAAATAGTTTTGGAGGCAAAATCATTCCCTAGGGACCACCCGGTGAGCTTAAGAAGCCTTTGCCTAATTACTGTTATCTTCTCACCTCTAGGCTTACAGAGCAAATGAGATGTACATATTATAAATGTAAGCTTCGAAATTACCATATAAAGCACCTACTCTCATCTTCACTTTATAGATAAGGAAACTTGAGTATTATACTTATTTAATAACTCAGAAATGTCCATGATATAAAGTTTTTTAAAAAGCACTTGCAAGACAATATGATTTCACTTCTGTTTTTTAAATAAAAAGGTATGTGGGAGTGTGCCTGATTTTATGTATATACTGGAAAAATAGGCACCAAAAACATTAATAGTAGTTACCTCTGAGCAGAAGAATCAATAGGGATTTATGTTCCTTGCATGATTATTTATCTACAAACCTTAATTTTTTATCATTGTTAATGTATTCCTTTTGTACTAAGCGTAAGATTTATAATGTCATATATCAAAAGGTATCGTAATGATAAATATGAAAGCCAATTACATTATCATAAAGAATTCATCTAACTTATGAAATGAAATCATAACTTTAGATCACTATCACAAAGTCACTGGTAAGAGAAAAAAATTACCATGTAGAATTCCACTTACATTCTATCTTTTCCTTTTTTCCTTTCTTTCCTTTAGAAGAAGAAGATGAACGAGACGACGCAGCAGACTGGGCCCCTGATGAGTGCTGGGAGGTAACATCCACAGAGGAAAGATCATAGGCAGACTTTCTGCTAGAATGATCCTCCTGAATGCCTAAACTGTTACTACCAATACTGTCAAAGAATAAGTAATAGTGGTTAAAGCAAGAAATAAAAAGTCTCAAATCACAGCTCAAACTATAGATATTTCAAAATCTATTTAGTCACAAGGAGAATATAACTATAATCAAACACGCTTTCCACTTTTCTTGGTTTCTTACTACCAGAAACCTGGATTATTCCCTATGGCTCAATTTATTACTGAGAAAAGTCTCAGGCAGTTTTTTACTGAAGTGAAACCAATAAAAATGGGTAATTCAGACACATAAGAGAAAAAAATATAATGTTGGATACTGAAAAATGTGGCCTCAATTTCTATTCAAATTTATAATTTATTAACTTCCTTCTGATAATCTTACAGGGAACAATAATTCAATATGCTCTACTTCAACTGAGAAATAAAATGCAATAAATCATATTGACTAGTGATATTAAATGTCAACACAATTAAATCCTTGCAAGTCTTGATTTAAAAATTAGTCTTTTCTTTAAAGTTCAAAATTTAAAATTATACTTCTCTTGCTATAATCTTAATAATACTTATTTTCATTAATCCAGCTAGATATAACTAATTTTTAAAAGATCATCCAATAATTTTATGTGCATTACAATTTGTAATTTGTGAAGAAAGTTACACTGCATGTGAGTAATCACAGATTATTTTATATGGTAACAAAATTTAGGGAGGAAATTCTCTCTGGCAAAATCTGATTCACTTACTATATGACGCTGTACAAGTAACAACCTTAGTGCTTCAGTTTCCTCTCTCAAGTAGGAATAATAACAAAAATACTTATATCAGGCTATCGTAAGAATGAGTTAATACAGATAAAGCCCACTCAGTCCTCTCAGTGCCTTGTACATTAAGTGCTCAATAAATATTAACGTTATAATGTTGCTATTTTTCAAAGATTTGCAAAATTTTAGATGTTATCCCAATTATAAAAATATTTACTAATTACTTAGGATCATGAAGTCAAGGGTCTATCTCGTCATCTTCAATTCTATCACAGAAAACCATTTCTTAATCATCTCACATTAATATACCATGGGATAGTTTTCCCAATACTAACCTCTACTGGGGATTCACAGATTGATTTAACAACCTGTATTTTGCTTATTATGTGCCAGGCCCTGTTCTACATACTTTGTATTTCACTGAATATTCATAACACTTTAACAGAGAAGAAAACTGAGGCACAGGGAAATTAAGCAATATGCCCAAAGACAAACAACTAATAATTAGGAGAGCCAGTATTTAAACCCACACAGTCTGGATCCAGAGCCCACACTCTTAATAACCACTATGCTATCTTTAAACAAGGAAAATTTGACAAATATTCAGACCATAGTTCTCATTTGTACATTTTTCTCACTCTTCAGATTTTGCTCCATATTGTCAACATATTCTTCTTACTTGGGTTCAAGAGCTGACTTTTTTTCTGTCAAAGTCCCACTCCCTGTAGAGGAAATAAAATCATCTTCATATGAAATGCTGCTTAGAGGGGTTGTGATGGCATTCAAAGACCGTGATGCTGATGTTCCTCTTTCCAACCTGTCTTCAAATCCTGTCAAAAGTAATAATTAAAATGTGTTTTAAAACAAAAATTTAAAAAACTATAAGCAACGCATTCCATAACCTGGAGATTAACAACACGGATTTAGGGACATTTTAGTTTGCCTTCATTAGGGTTTCTTTTCAAGTTATCTTTATATCTAACAATACATTTTTAATTTTTTTTAGGGAAATTTTCAAACATACATGACAGTAGAGAGAATCATATAATGAAACCAGTGCATCCATCACCCACCTTTAACAATTATCAATACATGACCAATCTAGTTTCAATTAAACTTCCTATTCCCTCCATCTGTAACTCTCCCCAAATATTACTTTGAAACAAATCCCAGATAACAGATCATTTCAACTCTAAACATTTCAGTATAATATCTTAATGAAAATCTAACAGAAGGATTTAAGAACAAATCCAACTTTCTTGTGGAAAAAAATGGAGGGTGTTGATTTAAAAGCACTTTGCTATAACCAAAAGAACTTTAATATCCAAAGAACTTTAAAATTATCACCTATAGAAATAAGTGTTAAACAAAAGAGATCAAAAGCACATATATGTCTGCACAACATCATACCAAAGTGGCTAAATATAAATTCTAGGAAAATGCAATGGGATACCCAATTAAGCATAAGCTGAACAGATGAAATCAATTCATTTGTCAGATAAGTTGATGGAAATGAAAAACCACAGTATCCATGGCTGACTTAGGGCTCAGCCTCTCTCTCCAACCTGGGAATTCTAAGGTTATACTAGCATAAGATGTGTAGAATCCACCTACAGTAGAAGAACAGAGAAAGGGACTTGAAGGAATTGAGGCCACCACAGAAAAGGAAAAGTTGTGTTGCAGGATTTCAGGGATAAGAAGGGAACTTTAAAAGTTATTGTTTCAGGACCCAAATACATAGCTACACTACTCTCAAAGTCTGTTTTTAAAATTAGTTTTGACAAACAGTAATAGATCTGTTTCCACATTAGAAATGTTACTGCAGTTGCCCCTCTCAATCCTTGACCACTATATTCCCAGTGATTCACACACAAATCACTGTTTTAAGAAATATACTTATTTTCTATCTAAAGATATAACTCTGGTCACAGTAAACCTAGTCTACACTTGATACATACCAATCCTGAACATCACCTAAGAATTTCTCTAAATTAGACCAAAATTTCTATAACCACCAACCATTGTTTTATGACAATAACAGCTAAAAACTAAAATTTTAAAGATTAAGTTAGAATACTCTAGTTGAAGCTTGCAGATAACTCAAGATTAATTTGGACAATAATAAATCTCTACTATCCTTGTAATGAATGATGAAAATTTACAGTTAAATATTATCTTGTACAGAATTGTGAAATAATTTATCTTAAGATAACATACAAATATTACAAGGGTTACTTATTTTTCTCACCTTTTCCATATAATTTATACGATTTTGTAAAAATATTAATGACACTATGTGGACTTCCCTTTGCCAATTCTTCCCATGGTCCTTTGCTTTGTGTACCACCTATGGGCCCAAAGAGTGGCAAAAATTTTTCAGCTTCCTTCTGAAACTCTTTGATGGGTTCATAAGCATTTCTTTCTCCAGCACAAAATTCCTTTTCTTTTAAGATTTCTGTTAACTTCAAAGGGGACCGTCCATCTTGACCTCCCTCTTCTTCAGAGAGACTACCCTCACTAAGAAGAGGCCCTTCACTCACTGAATCTGTGCTGGAACCAAGAGACATTTTGGCTTTGTCTTGAGAACAAGCTTGCATATCAGAGCTAGAAGAGTCAGTCTGCCTCTTACACAACTGTGCCAGCAGCCCTTCTGGTTTGGGACCAGGGGATCTCATTCTGAAGCTTGATACGGCACTATGAGGTCTTATCATCTCAGGAAGCTTTTTAAATTCACTAAGGTTGCCTACACCAGGAAGATCATCATCAAAAGTTGCATGAGACACACAGGTTCCCAGCATCTTTTGAATTCGAGCAGAGAAAACATCTTCTGCATCCTCTTTCACAAGTGGACTTATAGCCTTGGTCCAATGTCCATCTTCTTGGGGTGTTCGCTGCACATCATACTCAGTGTTCCATACTGACCCATAGTTAATGTTAGCCCCAGCTAATTTCTTAGCTTCACTTTCAATCCTGCTGGACAAAGAAGCAGCTGTTGCTTTCAAGGCTTCAATACGATCCAGTTTACTCTTATATTGGCTAGCACTAGGTTTTAACAAGGCATCTGGATGAGCAGCTGGTGAGGTCAGATATGGTTGAGGTGTAAAAGTTAATGGCCCTGAAGCCATACTATGATTCTTCCTAGTTGGTAAAATAGATTCAAAATCCTTATGCAAAATTCCTACATGCTCTAGACTCAAGAGATGGGAAAGTAAATTTCCAGCTGTTCCAACAAGAGGCTGTGGTTGAGAATGGTGGACTCGTGGACTCAGTCTGTCAGGCTGCATCCATGTAGGATCCATCAAATCCCTTCTGGAAATGAAAGTTACAATATGTTAGTTAACACAGGACCTCATAACTAAGCCACCTTTTTTTTAAGTTTTGTTTTTTCTGATTATAAGAGTAATGAATAGCTACGGCACAAAAAAAAAAAAAAAAAAAAGACAGACAGACAAAGGATAAAAAAGATAAAGATCACTCATAGCTAACCAATGAGAAAGAGGCACTATCACTATTTCATTATATCTTTCTAGGACTTCCCTGGTGGCACAGTGGTTAAGAATCTGCCTGCCAATGCAGGGGACATGGGTTTGAGCCCTGGTCCAGGATGATTCCACATGCTGCAGAGCAACTAATCCCGTGTGCCACAACTACTGAGCCTGCGTGCCACAACTACTGAAGCCCACGCGCCTAGAGCCCGTGCTCTGCAACGAGAAGCCACTGCAATGAGAAGTCTGTGCACTGCAACGAAGAGCAGCCCCTGCTCGACGCAACTAGAGAAAAGCCTGCACGCAGCAATGAAGACCCAATGCAGCCATAAATAAATTTTATAAAAAAGAATTATATCTTTCTGAACATTTTTCTACATGTATGTTGTGTTTCATGTTATTTTCACGAAAATGAAATCTTATCATACATACTGTTTTGTAAACAGCTTTCTTCAACTAAGACACATTTTTTAAACTATTGAGGAGAAGGCATTATAACCCTTAAAACTCTGTGGACAAAATTTTTTACAATATTGGCTCTACCTTTCTCTTTAAAAATAATGTTACATAAAAGAGAAATGCTTAAGATTGTAGGCATGATATTACTCTAACCAACACATATTTAATAAACACCAAACAGTTATGTTTAGCATTGTACATACTAAAGAAATGAGATTATTACAATCTAGTTCTAAGAAAAATTGATAGGGCGTCCTTAAAGGTTAGAAACAGATGCCCTAGATGACATTATATAATTCACTTATATTTCCAGATTATAGACAACCTCCCTGTATATTAAGGAATACTATACAAAGGTTAAAGACTGTTGTTAACTATTAAGAAGATCCTTAGAAAAAATAACATGAGATTTTGTCCTTGGTCTTGTCCATTATTTTTGGATGATGACATGAAGACATGCTTATCAAGTTTGTAGATGACAGAAAGTTAGGAGGCATGGCTAACCCAACAAATTATTGAGTTATGATTCAAAGTTATTTAGACAGGCTGCAACCTTAGACCAAACTAGTATGAATTAATATGAAGTCTTACCAATTAAATTCAAAAAAAATCATCTGGAGGAGGGTAACCAGGGTGATGAGGGAAATGAAAGGCATGTAATACAAGGTTTCGTTGAAGGTTATGTGGTAGCAGTCTTGTATACTGAATGACTGCTATGAAAGCAGAATAAAGGAAGACTAGTGAATAGATTCTATATCACAGAATATAGACTATTACAAAGGCAAGGTGTGAGGTTATTAGTGCCCAAATTAAGCTGGTAGAAACAGAAATACAAAGGAAGTTATAAATAAAAAGGTACTGCTGAATAAAAACCCAAGATCTTTAAATTCAAGTAGTTAGAATGACAATTTTGTGGCAGGCTCTATGTTGATGGCAGAGGAATAGCAGTACACAAAAATGGAAAGATTTAATCCAGTTATGACCTAATCCTTACTCTTCAGTTTCAGAAGATCTAGCAGGGATGAGAGACTAATAAACAGCTAAACACGATGTCGTTAAGTACTAATATAAAGACATATAAAGTTGAATAAGGTACAGATAGGGAACAATGAACTCTGATAGCCAAGGAAATTGATTTTTGAGCTAGATCTTCAAGGTCTTCAAGGTCAGATAGGTAATTTGGAGCTTTCCAGGTAGCTAATGCAGAATGATGGAACATGAAGGGCAAGAAAAAGAAATGCTGTGCTTTTAAGCCCAAACTAACTGAGAGAACTCAAAGAACTACGAGGATTACATAAAATGATACAGGCAAAGTACTTAGATCAGAGACTGAAATGTAACAAACAATAAATGTTAGCTATTTTTATCAATATTATTATTCTCTTGGGAGGTAAAGGGGGCAGCAAGGGGGCGAGAGGATCATATGTATTAACCCAAAACTGGTTAAGTGACTTGATTTTTATTCCCAAAACGGTTATTTCAAAGTAGAACTTATAACCATGTAATCTGAAAATCATCTTAACTTTCATGGACAAATAGGTTTTTTTGTTATTTTTTTCTTTTTACTTTACTGCACACTTTACAGCAAACAAAAATTTTTTTTCTTAATTTAAGGTAAAATAGCCCTCATTCACCAATCTGAATTCAAATCAAATCCCTTTTTAGTCCTTGTCCGTGTGTTCATAGGCATATCCAAATATAGTCTTTGAGAGGTAAGATATGTTGATATAACAGTCACATGAAGAAATTTTGAATAGTTATGGATACAGAAATGCCTTTTGAAAAATATTCAACACAATACTTAAAACTATTAATTTCACTGTGATTCATTTATCTGACAAACATTTATCTGTGTTTACGTCAGAGAAGGCAAGAGTGCTTCCAACTGCAGGTGATCCCCAGGAGAACTGATATTTACACCAGATATTAAAGAACAGGCAAGAGTTGAACAATAGAATAGAGCATGCAGTAAGTATAGATGTATACCATGTTTAAATATCCATCAGAAGATATTAACCAATTTCTAAATAAACCTCTCCTTCACAAGAAGGTCAATCAATAAAATTCACTGAGCATAGACCACTATACTGATATCGTGGAAAGAAAGAACCTTAATCATCTTTCATTCTCCCCTTTTTACCTTGCGAGAGGCTGTGGAGGTTCTGACAGAGACATGTCACTACTGGAAGATGCACTTGGGGGACGCTCCTGCACTTTGTTCTCTTTGTCAGATTCTCCAGATGGCTGATACCCTGGTCTGATCTAAGAAAAAAGGACATCAAAGTTATCTGACTCCCATCATAAAGATATATTCAAGGAGCACATAAAATAAATATTAAGTTGCTTCAACTTTACAAAGATCACGAAATGCAGGAGCTTTTTTCTCTCAAATAAAACCAATTCAAATTTAGTTTGTCTTAAAAGCAGCCATTACAGTTAACAGCAAAATTACACCTGAAATCCAACAAAGGCACCTAACACTGCATAATTCGTAGGAAATAATACTCTTTCTAAACCTCAGTTTTTTCACCTAATAAGTGGAAATACTAGTAGTACCTACCTTTCTCAGGGCTGTGAGAATTTACTGAAACTTAAGCCTGTAAAACATTTAAAACAGTATGTGGCATATTGTACAGACTCAAATGTTATTCTTACCCTTAAAAACAACAGCAATAGTCATAAAATTAGCACACTAAAGTAGGATATTCTCTAATTTCAACACAGATAACAAAACTAGGCTTTTCATTAATACAGTCTAACTTTGCTCAGTAATACAGTAAAAACTAGGCAAGGATAGAACTAACAGCAGTGATGAGACAGATCAGTAACAATCACTCTAGGAAACTAATTGAGCACTTGCTTTCAATCGTATTTATCTAGAATAAACCTCATGAAAGGCCATCATTATTATAAATACTGTCTGAGCATATGTTTGAATATTAGGAATGGTGAGTAAGTTTTTAAAAGTATAGCAAGTAAGTTTTTCCTAACTATGAATTACTTCCCTTTGTATTTCTGTCACTACTATTACCTGTGTTTCCTGCATATGTTTATGAGTTGGCTCTTCAAGCAATGACTTTTCTAGAAGCAATTTGGAATAAGTTTCCTGCAGTCGCCTATTTGCTGATGGCTCAGAAGGAGGCACATTTTTCACTTTAGTAAAGGCTTCTTTTTGTTTCCGGTAGAGCTCCTGTAATCGTTTGTTCTTCTGTTCCGTGGCCTCCTTTTGAGCCTTCTTCTCCTCATTTTGCTTCCTCTTCCTTTCCTCCTGCTGTCTAACAATGTACTGTCGTACCTCATCTGTATCATAGTGACGCTTTTTGGAAATAACAGGGGGATCTTCATTAGCTGTTATTTTGTCAGGTTTTCTTTTTATTGGGCTATGACTCCTAGGAGCTTGTATTGATGCTGATGGCTTCTGATTCTGTAACTCTCCTGCCTCTTGCCTTGCAGCCTGAGCTGCTGAATCCAGCTGTAGGTCATCAAGAATTCCACGAATTTCAACAGGTAAAAAGTCCTTATTTAAGGCAGCATTTTCCTCCTGTTTATTATCTGGAAGAGATGGAACTAATTTCTTTACATTATTTTCTGACCGAGCTCTACTTCTTGAACGTTCTGAGTTTCGTGGAAGATGTCTATGTGAAGCATCCAATCTGGGATCCGATTCTGCTCTTCCAATATGACCCCCTACAAAGTATGAACTGTTAGTGATGTATTAAGATTCTATATTCATTCCTAAGATTTATCACACTAAGGAGAAAATTAGGAATTTTGCTTTATCTTAAACTCAAATTCAAATATCCTATAAAGTCTCCTAAGGAATATTTTAGAAGGAAAGAAAACCAGTAAGAGAAGAATTTCAATACTCTTAGAAACTATACTTCCTCGGCATTTTTAAAAAGTGCATCTTTTAATACTTCTGAAATAAGGACATATCTTGCTGTTGATATGAATATTTAACTATTAATATGAATAGAGAATTACTATTTCTCTCACATATGCATATTTAATGTTACTATTTCTCTCCCTCACCAAACCCTCAAACAGTTGTTAAAAAACTGACAATGTGGGCTTCCCTAGTGGCGCAGTGGTTGAGAGTCCGCCTGCCGATGCAGAGGACGCGGGTTCATGCCCCAGATCGGGAAGATCACACATGCCACGAAAAGGCTAGGCCCGTGAGCCATGGCCGCTGAGCCTGCGCGTCCGGAGCCTGTGCTCCGCAATGGGAGAGGCCACAACAGTGAGAGGCCCGTGTACCGAAGAAAAAAAAAAACCTGACAATGTTACAGGTTGCCACAACTCTCCAATGAATAACAGAAAAAATTAAATATATAGAAAAACAATCATTTTATCATCTAAATGTGTGTTGATGTGGCTTAAATTTAGGCTAAGGAGAGTGTGAGTTTATTTATAAGCTAGATGAAAGCGAAGAGGAACAAACACAAAATATATATTGACTTCTATATACCAAATTGCATCTCTTACTGAATCCATTCCAGAAGCTCAAATTCAGGCAAATTTTTGCCATTGAAGAGGAAAGCGGGTTTGTAGGTATTTATATTTCATTTCCCAAAATTAGTGCTCATTAGTGAAAAAGTAACTAGTTATTTCAAATGTCACTCAAGATGTTTCAAAAAGAAAACAGCAATGGACTTGAGGGTCAAACTAAAGACCTGTGGATCTAGATCAGATTTTGTCACCCACTGACTGTATACCGTTGAGAAAACTCACTTCTCTCTCAGAGCCTGTTTCCTAATCTGTCAAACAACAACAAAAAAAATCCAACCTTGTGAATGTCTACCTGTGTTTATGTCTGTGGAGATAAGACAGATTGGACTTGATTCTCCAAAGGTCTAATAAGATTTGATTACATGATGCTTTGCTATTTATTCATAATGACAGCTAAATGTAATTAATATAACACAAACAGAATTCTTAATAAAGATCATCATAACATCTATATATGGAAATTATCCACAGACAAGCCCAATTCCTTCTTTTTTGAGCTACATTCACAATTATAATGCAAAGTCTTAAGAGCATTCTTAAAAGAGTATTTTCCCCTCTCAAAGTACTTACACAAGCAACTTTTAATTGCTTTGCTCAACAATTTTAATGGTTGAGTAATTTAATTTATTAATTTAATTACTCACCAGATTTAGTAGTTCTTTCTCTTCCACTTCTGTCACTTGATGCTATTCGTCGCTCTTTTTGCTCTATTCTAGGTGCAGGTCCCAGAATTTTCTTTACTAATTTTTGTCCATCTCGCCAAGAAGATGTACTTATCAGATGACTGCTACCTAAAAAAA